>NW_024729288.1:197500-270000 GCF_018991925.1 Homarus americanus
ACCACTATACAGAACCTCCCAGAACCTTCCCGGGCACTAGAATAGTTATGTCTGGGCACGCGGGACGTCTGGTGCCTTGGGTAGGGGGGAGAGGGGGGTGTTTGGGAGGAGGGAGGAAGGAGGGGGGAGTGCTTGGGAGGAGGGGGAAGGGGGGGAGTGCTTGGGAGAAGGGGGGGAGGGGGGAAGAGGGGTTAGTAGAATGAGATGATGCAATTATAGTTAGTTTCTTATGTATGTATGTATGTATGTATGTATGTATGTATGTATGTATGTATGTACAGTATGTGTGTGTATGTATGTAAGTTGCCTATAAATAAATGTGTACGTATTTCATAAAGACCCAGAAGGCATCATACCCAGTACCCATAAATGCCCAAACTATTCTCATGCCTGTCTATACTGTACAGGGAACGTTTGTAACACTGCTTTAAGTACCCATAGTCATTTAAAACGTTTGCAACACTGTCAACAATAACCTAACGCTGTTCCAAACGTTTGTGACAGTGACCAATAACACCCAACACAGTGTAAACGTTGCGGGTACTCTGATTGGTGGAGAGTAGGGATGACGTGTAGTATGACGTCACGTGTTTTCATTGAAGGGAATCAGCTGGGCCGTCCCCCCCCCACACACTCACACACACACAGTCCGTCATGAGTCATTGGGGAGAAGAGACCGTACGTGTGTGTGTCAGTCCAGTCATACAGGTGATAGATAGATAGATAGATAGATAGATAGATAGATAGATACTGTAGATAGATAGACATTACACAGATTGATAGATAGATAAGGAGACACTGCGAGATAGATAGACAGTTAAATAGATAGGATAGGATAGGATAGGTTACTAGATTAACAAATATATACATGACCCAAAATGACAGCGACTGAAAGTATGGGTCGGAAGTGAGACATTATCAGTGGTCTGAAGTTATTTCTTTCCCATACATTTATTATTTAATTTTTTGACGGGTATTAGCCCACCCGGACACAGGTCACTGACCCACATCAGGGCCCGGGGGCGAAAATGTGATAATAATAACAATTATAATAATAATTAGTTCATAGCAAATAAAATTCATAATAAAACATACAAAATTAAAAATAAAATAATAATAACAATAATAATAATAATAGAGAGCCATTAATATAGACAAAAATACAAATAAATAAATCAAGAGTAAGAAACAATATATGTATGTTGTTGTGTTGTCATGTAAGGGAAACAATTGAGACCCTACAATTGTGTGTAAATGAGGCAGAAAGTCAGATGAGCAACCTGGGACTTGGTCACAATTTTCATGATGCCATATGGCAGCAGGGTCTACCATTAGACAACACATTATGCTTCCAATATCTTCCCAGGCGGTAGAACCTCCCTGTTTGGTAGCTGCCTACTACATACATACATACATACATACATACATACATACATACATACATACATACATACATACATACATACATACATACAGACAGACACAGACATACATACATACATACACACATACATACAGACAGACACAGACATACATACTGCATGAAATATTTTTCCAAACACTTTCTTCATTTTTCTCATCTCTCATATTCAACCTTTCGTGAGAGAGAGAGAGAGAGAGAGAGAGAGAGAGAGAGAGAGAGAGAGAGAGAGAGAGAGAGAGAGATGTAAGGAACACCAAGAAATACGTATAACACCCCACCCCCTCCTCCCCATTTTGGCACTACTAACAGACACTCACCCCCTCTTTCCTGATACCCCTGTCTCCCCTGTTGGCACTGACCCCATCTTGGCACTGTACTACCCCGTCTGGCACTGTGTCCACTACCTGATGTAACAATGTGTGAAGTTTACAGCGTCTTGTGTGTATTATTAGTACAGTATTATTAGTACAGTATTATTAGTATTATTAGTACAGTATTATTAGTACAGTATTATTAGTATTATTATTATTATTATTATTATTATTATTATTATTATTTAGTTGTGGGAGAAATATCTTTGTTATTCATTATTATTTTCATTTTATTGTCATTATGAAGAGAAATGATGGGAATGAAGAGAGAGAGAGAGAGAGAGAGAGGGGGGGGGGCTGGCTTAATTGAAACACAACGTAAACATCAAAAGTCTCACTATCCTAAAACAAACAAACAAACACAATCGCTACACACGAACCTCTGTCCTGCGTGGCAGTGAACAGTAACATTACCCACATGAATCTCACCTATATATAGTGTCAATGAATATGTTGTATTTCTTTGTGTATGAACCTCTGTCCTGCATGGCAGTGAACAGTGACATTACCCACATGAATCTGACCTCTATATATATATAGCTGTTAATGAATAAGATCTATTTCTTTGTGTGTGAACCTCTGCCCTGCGTGGCAGTGAGAAGTGATACCACCCTCAGTGTCAAGACCTGACTGAATTACTCAGAATAGGCAAACTGTACTCCAAGCTTTGTCAATAAATTTGTTCAACTTAAACATGCCGGGGGTGGAGGAGGAGGAGGGGGAGGAGTGAAGGAGGAAGAGGAGGTAGTGAAGGAGGTGGAGGAGCGGGCGGAGGAAGAGGAAGGGGAATGGAGAAGAAAAGAGAAGGAGGAGGAAGAAGAAGGAATGTGGAGGATGACGTCACCAACACTGACTCAACTAGACCAACAGACAGACAAACACGGTATAGCGTTAAATCCCCACACAGTGAACTAATAATAATAACCCAGGAGGGGGGAGCGGGGGGGGAGGGCGTTCATAATAAAGGGGTTATAGCCACCAACAAGTGAAGAGGTTGTAACTGTGTTGTAATTTTCTTCATTTATTTTTCTAAGTTCATTTCTGGGGTTATAATAAGATATTGTAGGTATATAAGTATTGTCTTAATTACCTGTAAAATATTATTATTACAGGTACGTACGTTTTTTTTTTTTACTATGTATCTTATTTATATACAAGAAATAAATAATCTAAGGCAGTGTTTCCGGTTTTAAGACGTAAACACACAACAAAAATGATGACGTGAGTATTTGTCCCGGATATAATATTGTAAGATGGTGACGTCATCCGGGAGATCTCCCTCCACGGCTCGGGAAACTTCGGGAAGCTTCTGGTAGTGTCGGGAAAGGGGGAGAAGGAGGAGGAGGAGGAGGAGGTGGGGTATATTCTCTCTCTCTCTCTCTCCCATCACGTGTTCTCTTGCCAACCAGACGCATACCAAACAATCCTCGGTAACTCTTTCTCATTGGCAGATAAGAGTGACGCGAGACGTTCTGATTGGTCGAGACAAACGGGCGATAACGTGGCGTGCTGTGCGAGTTGCATCACACACACACACACACGCGCACTCACACACACACACACACACAAAGAAACATGTGAGTCGCCATCTACTCCGATAACACTGTGTGATGCAACAAAATGTTTTACCACAGTCATCTCATCCTCCTCTGAATCCTATTCAACAAGCAAAGTTAATATACGTATCCTATTTAGCAGGAAAAGTTAACATTAGTAGCCTATTTAATAAGCAAAGCTAACCTACCCTATTTGGCAAGCATACATACACTACCTACCTGCCCGAGCATACCTATCTAAACAGACAAACATAACAACATAAGAACATAAGAAAATAAGGAGTCTGCAATAGGCCGGTTGGCCTGTGCATGGCAGCTCCTGTCGAGAGCTACTACCACTCTCTATCATCCATGAATCTATCTAGCCTCCTTTTGAAACTTTCCAGAGTTCCAGCACTTACTACAAAGTTGCTAAGCTTGTTCCACTCGTCCACCAACCTATTTGTGAAGCAGTTTCTTCCTATCTCCCTCCTAAACCTAAACTTATCCAACTTAAATCCGTTGCTCCGAGTCCTATCCTGCTCGGATATTATAAGAACTTTATCTATATCCCCTTTATTGATTCCTCTCACCCACTTAAATACTTCTATCATATCTCCCCGCACTCTTCGTCTTTCTAGGGAATGCAAGTTAAGTTTCTTTAACCTATCCTGATATGGAAGGTTTCTAAGTCCCGGAATCATTTTTGTCATTCTTCGCTGCACCGACTCCAGTGAATTTATATCCATTCTATAATAGGGACACCAGAACTGAACCGCATAATCGAGGTGCGGCCTGACTAGCGCAAGATATAGTTGCAATAAGACCTCTGCACTCTTGTTACTTACACTTCTAGATATAAAACCCAATACTCTGTTTGCCTTATTTCGAACATTAACGCACTGTTTTCTAGGCCGTAGGTCCGGGCTTACAAGTACCCCAAGGTCTCTTTCACAAGTCGACTTCTCTAGGTTGATGTTGTTAAGGCTGTATACATTATAAGTATTTGTTCTTCCAATATTAAGTATGCTGTACTTGCTGGTGTTGAATTTCATTTGCCATTTTTCAGACCACCCTTGCAGTTTATTTAGATCCTCCTGTAATGCATTTGCATCCTGCCCTGAATTAATTTGCCGCCCTATTTTGGTGTCATCCGCAAAATTGCTTATGTCACTGCTGATCCCAGTATCCAGATCGTTTATGTAGATTATGAACAAGAGTGGGCCTAGTACTGACCCCTGGGGAACCCCACAGAAAAAGACAGACACATCAATCTAGACAAGACAAAGGGAATGGAAGAAGACGACTTGAGCAAATAATAATAATAATAATAATGATAAAAATAAAATAATAATATTAATAATAATAATAATAATAATAATAATAATAATAATAATAATAATAATAATAATAACAATAATAACAATAATAACAATAATAATAATAATAATAATAATAATAATAATAATAATAAATAAATAAAAATAAATAAACCAAATCACTATCCATAATGATACGAAAATAATTAATATGATGAAATAAATTTAAAAACAAAAAATAGAATAAAAAAACAAGAAACAAAATCAACAAATACATAACTAAAAAGGTCACTTGTTTTTGTTTTTTTCGTTGTTGACAAATAAAAGTGAAATGACGTAATGTTTGTGTTTGTTAGGTCAGGTGAGCAGGGCGTGTACACTACCACCAGGTATTCTGCTACACGAGACAGGTACTCTAAGGACTTAATTAGATTTTCTGAAGAGGAGAGGGTTAAGACATCATCCTCAAAGGGTTAGATCATCATCCTCAAAGAGTTAGATCATCATCCTCAAAGGGTTAGATCATCATCCTCAAAGGGTTAGATCATCATCCTTAAAGGGTTAGATCATCATCCTCAAAGGGTTAAATCATCATCCTTAAAGGGTTAGATCATCATCCTCAAAGGGTTAGATCATCATCCTTAAAGGGTTAGATCATCATCCTCAAAGGGTTAGATCATCATCCTTAAAGGGTTAGATCATCATCCTTAAAGGGTTAGATCATCATCCTCAAAGGGTTAGATCATCATCCTTAAAGGGTTAGATCATCATCCTTAAAGGGTTAGATCATCATCATCATCCTCAAAGGGTTAGATCATCATCCTTAAGATCAGGGTTAGATCATCATCCTTAAAGGGTTAGATCATCATCCTCAAAGGGTTAAAGGGTTAGATCATCATCCTCAAAGGGTTAGATCATCATCCTTAAAGGGTTAGATCATCATCCTCAAAGGGTTAGATCATCATCCTTAAAGGGTTAGATCATCATCCTCAAAGGGTTAGATCATCATCCTCAAAGGGTTAGATCATCATCCTTAAAGGGTTAGATCATCATCCTTAAAGGGTTAGATCATCATCCTCAAAGGGTTAGATCATCATCCTTAAAGGGTTAGATCATCATCCTTAAAGGGTTAGATCATCATCCTTAAAGGGTTAGATCATCATCCTCAAAGGGTTAGATCATCATCCTCAAAGGGTTAGATCATCATCCTCAAAGGGTTAGATCATCATCCTCAAAGGGTTAGATCATCATCCTTAAAGGGTTAGATCATCATCCTCAAAGGGTTAGATCATCATCCTCAAAGGGTTAGATCATCATCCTCAAAGGGTTAGATCATCATCCTCAAAGGGTTAGATCATCATCCTCAAAGGGTTAGATCATCATCCTCAAAGGGTTAGATCATCATCCTCAAAGGTTATCATCATCCTCAAAGGGTTAGATCATCATCCTCAAAGGGTTAGATCATCATCCTAAAGGGTTAGATCATCATCCTTAAAGGGTTAGATCATCATCCTCAAAGGGTTAGATCATCATCCTCAAAGGGTTAGATCATCATCCTCAAAGGGTTAGATCATCATCCTCAAAGGGTTAGGATCATCATCCTTAAAGGCAAAAAGGGTTAGATCATCATCCTCAAAGGGTTAGATCATCATCCTCAAAGGGTTAGATCATCAGGGTTATCATCATCATCATCCTCAAAGGGTTAGATCATCATCCTCAAAGGGTTAGATCATCATCCTCAAAGTGTTAGATCATCATCCTCAAAGGGTTAGATCATCATCCTCAAAGGGTTAGATCATCATCCTCAAAGGGTTAGATCATCATCCTCAAAGGGTTAGATCATCATCCTCAAAGGGTTAGATCATCATCCTCAAAGGGTTAGATCATCATCCTCAAAGGGTTAGATCATCATCCTCAAAGGGTTAGATCATCATCCTCAAAGGGTTAGATCATCATCCTCAAAGGGTTAGATCATCATCCTCAAAGGGTTAGATCATCCTCAAAGGGTTAGGATCATCATCCTCAAAGGGTTAGATCATCATCCTCAAAGGGTTAGGATCATCATCCTCAAAAGGGTTAGGATCATCATCCTTAAAGGGTTAGATCATCATCCTCAAAGGGGTTAGGATCATCCTCAAAGCGGTTAGATCATCATCCTCAAAGGGTTAGATCATCATCCTCAAAGGGTTAGATCATCATCCAAGGGTTAGATCATCGGTCCTTAAAGGTTAGATCATCATCCTTAAAGGGTTAGATCATCATCCTCAACAAGTTAGACTATCATCCTCAAAGGGTTAGATCATCATCCTCAAAGGGTTAGATCATCATCCTCAAAGGGTTAGATCATCATCCTCAAAGGGTTAGATCATCATCCTCAAAGGGTTAGATCATCATCCTTAAAGGGTTAGATCATCATCCTTAAAGGGTTAGATCATCATCCTCAATGGGTTAGATCATCATCCTCAAAGGGTTAGATCATCATCCTCAAAGGGTTAGATCATCATCCTTAAAGGGTTAGATCATCATCCTTAAAGGTGTTAGATCATCATCCTCAAAGGGTTAGATCATCATCCTTAAAGGGTTAGATCATCATCCTCAAAGGGTTAGATCATCATCCTTAAAGGGTTAGATCATCATCCTCAAAGGGTTAGATCATCATCCTTAAAGGGTTAGATCATCATCCTTAAAGGGTTAGATCATCATCCTCAAAGGGTTAGATCATCATCCTTAAAGGGTTAGATCATCATCCTTAAAGGGTTAGATCATCATCCTTAAAGGGTTAGATCATCATCCTCAAAGGGTTAGATCATCATCCTCAAAGGGTTAGATCATCATCCTCAAAGGGTTAGATCATCATCCTTAAAGGGTTAGATCATCATCCTTAAAGGGTTAGATCATCATCCTTAAAGGGTTAGATCATCATCCTTAAAGGTGTTATAAAAAAAAAGAGTTATATTTCCTTCACCAAAATCAACAGATCCACACTGCAGTTCACGGCCACGCAGGAGAACCAGGTGGAAACCAGGTGGAACGCCAGTGTAAACAAGAAGACGGGCGATCATGCGTCAGACGTACAACTTTCACGATCGCACCACTGCCAGGCGTAGGGTTTTTCATTAAAATTTGAAAGTATATACTCTCTCTCTCTCTCTCTCTCTCTCTCTCTCTCTCTCTCTCTCTCTCTCTCAGCCTCATTGGTCTCACGTGATTCATTTGTGCTTTTGGGTACAATTTTGTTCGTGATGAAGCAACCATTAAGTTATTGACTCGGGAGGCGGTGGTGGTGGTGGTGACGGCGTGGTAGATTTTGGTTGTGACGGTGTGGTAAATTATGGGTGTGACGGTGTGGTAGATTGTGGTGGTGACGGTGTGGTACATTGTGGTGGTGACGGTGTGGTAAATTATGGGTGTGACGATGTGGTAAATTATGGGTGTGACGATGTGGTAGATTTTGGTTGTGACGGTGTGGTAAATTATGGGTGTGACGGTGTGGTAGATTGTGGTGGTGACGGTGTGGTACATTGTGGTGGTGACGGTGTGGTAAATTATGGGTGTGACGGTGTGGTAAATTATGGGTGTGACGGTGTGGTAAGATGACCTCCTCAGTTGCATCATCCTCAGTAGGCGTCACCACACACACACACACACACACACACACACACACACACACACGAACGACTCAAAAGTTAACTGAACACAACTTAAACTGATACAAAAACATTATCCTTTTCCTCATTTATCGGTCAGTGAGTGAGTGAATCAGTCAGTCCTCTACTACACACTCTTGACAGGTACTAGACATGTATGGGATCCTGAATGCACTAATGGCTTCGTTCTTCCGAGTGTAGTGTTAGAGGAACCCCCCCCCCACCCCCCACCCCCCCAGTCACCCACAGCAGGTAACTGAAATCACCAAATGAGGGTTTTAATGAACCTCACACACCTGTAATATACACCTGTTCCTGACCTGTGACCTGTGATTTACGTTATTGAGGAAGAATGGGGTGGGGGGAGGGAGAGAGGGGGGAGTGGGAGTGAGAGGAGGAGAGGGAGGTGAGACGGAAGAAGGAGGTGAGGAGGAGGGAGGTGAGGGGAGAAAGAGGGGGGAGGGTGGAGTAGAATGGAATGCCATAAGTGCCACCAACTGAGCCAGGAAGCAGACATATAAGACAGACACACTCAGACAGAAACAGACAGACGTGGTGTGCACTTCCCCCTCAGTCAGCTGATCCTGTC
The DNA here is from genome assembly GCF_018991925.1 of Homarus americanus. Taxonomy (NCBI): domain Eukaryota; kingdom Metazoa; phylum Arthropoda; class Malacostraca; order Decapoda; family Nephropidae; genus Homarus; species Homarus americanus. The sequence goes on from NW_024729288.1 coordinate 206,385, forward strand.
ATCTGAGAACTAAACACAGTCTATTTTTTCCCCATTTTTTTTTCTACCGTCTTTTTTTTTAATCTTCGGTCTGTCTGGTCTGTGTTCATCACCTCGTTTCTCTTATTGTTTCGTGTTACTTCTCAGCGACGGGAGGTATACTGTAGGTGACGGGCCGCCCAACAAGGATATTAACCGCCCCGTCAACTTCCTGTCCTGGGCGGCGTCTACCTACAGGCTGAAGGTCCTTCTACTGCCGGGGAGCCCACTGGTCTAACGGGCCCCAGTCCTAATGGGTCCCAGTCTTAATGGGTCCCAGTCCTAATGGGTCCCAGTCCTAATGGGTCCCAGTCCTAATGGGTCCCAGTCCTAATGGGTCCTATTGTTAATGGTCCCAAGTCTTAATGGGCCCCAATCTTAATAGGCCCCGTCTTAATAGGCCCCAATCTTAATAGGCCCTAGTGTTAATGATCCCCAGTCTTAATAGGCCCCAATCTTAATGAAGAAACGCGGTGGCTGAGTGGACACATCGCCCACCTCCTGTCCTAAAGGTCACTGGTTCGCGTCACCCACCACAGTTCACACAGTGGTAAAACGGTTCCTTCTTATACAGTTGAGGAAGTGAAGGCGGTAGAGTACAGTACTGAGGGACATAACCTGTACTCAACACAATAAATTATCAAGGTTGAGTCCATCTTGTCCTTTGAGTCGGAAGAATTATTATTATTTTTTTAGTGTCTCAGCATTGAAAGTTATCGAGCTAATCTGGTTTAAATATTTGACTGATATCTGAAGTTAAAAATAATGACCTTTAAAAAAAATAAGAAAAATAAAAAAATATATACAGTATATCAACATTACGGTATAAAAATAACATAATTGCGATATTTTTCGTAACTAGAGCCAACAAGTTAGTAACCAAATACCTGTATGTCTTTTCCTTCCTGTTGGTGACTCGTAATTCTTTGTCACTTTGTTAATAAGATTTTATATTGTCGAGTGTTGGTACTGAAGGAAACTGTAGTGCCCGGGGATTGAAGCCAGAACATAACGGTGAGAGATACGCACGTCACTGTACCCCTCTCACGTGTCCTAGGCCGGGGATTGAACCCAGGATATAATGGTGAGAGATGCGCACGTCACTGTACCCTTCTCATGTGTGTCCTGAGTCGGGGATTGAACCCAGGGCACAATAATGAGAGATACGCACGTCACTGCTACACTAACCTAACCTAACCTTAGTTGTAATACATTATAACAACAACCTTACAGTCAGTAATAACCTTGGGTAGAAATTTTGACCAAAACTGAAAAAAAGCCTTAAAACTTTTATTGGGTCGAAAAACAATATTCTTCCTCAACTTACGCACTCACGGACACACGCATGGACGGGCAGACACAAGTACGGACGGACGGACAACCTGTATTCTCTGTCAAGGACGGCGAGAACAGCTGACGAAGAGGAATTTATACATTTAATCGCTGGCGTCAACACAAGAGTCAACAACAACACCTCACATGTAACACTGTCTTGCCCCCACCATTAACAATAAGGACGATCATCACAACACATTATACGATAAAATACCCCCTTACCCCCTCCCCCCACCCCCACCCTCCCCCACCCCATTCTCTCCCCACGACCACACCCTCCCCAACCTCTCCCCATCCTCAACATCACCCCTCTCCCACCATCACCCCTCACCTCCCCCCACCCATCACCCCTCCCCCAACATCACCCTCCCTCCCACCATCACCCTCCCACCATCACCCCTCCCTCCCTCCTCCCCACTATCACCCCCTCCCTCCCCCACCATCACCCCCCACTACCTAAACATATAATCTATTAACTATTGAAGCAAATTATATAGACTAATCTCACGCTCTCTGCCACAAGGTCAACAGACAGACAGACAGACAGGACAGACAGGACAGACACACACCAGGACAGACAGACACACACCAGACAGAGCAGACACACACCAGACAGACAGACAGGACAGACAGAGACACAGTGACAGATAAACAGAGACAGACGGGAAGGGGAGGGCAGGTCTGATAGTCTCACTCCCCCTCCCAACCAGTCCTGGAACCCTCCCCCTCCCACTGCAGCCCAAGCCATGTGAGGGGAGAAGGGAAGGGGAGAGAGAGGAGGTGGAGAGGGGAGAGAGGGGAGGGAGAGAGGGAGGGGAGAGAGGGGAAGGGAGAGGGGGAAGGGGAGAGGGGAGGGGGAGAGAGGGGAGGGGGAGAGAGGGGAGGAGGGTTTGCTATGTAGAGGTTAAATTCTTCTAGTAGTGTCTGCACATTCTGTTTGTTACTGTCAGTGCTTGTGTGTCCCTGTCTGTCTGTCTGAGCAAGAGTTATCCCCGTCTGATTACATTTACTCGTTTATTTAACACCTGTCTACGTATATTAGGTCATCTCTGAACACCTGTCTAATAGGGTGGAGGGAACAGAGACAGGACATACGGAACACAAGCTATACGGAACATCCACCCTCCCTCCATCACCCGTCTACCAGGACAGAACCTACGGATCTGTGAACAGACGCACGAGAGGAGGGAACAACAACCACCCACCACCAACACCCACCACACCACCACCACCCCACACCACCATCACCACACCACCACCACCTACCCACACCACCACCACATCACCCACACCACCACCCACCACCAACACCCCACACCACACCCACACCACACCATCCACCCCACACCACCACCCATCACCCACACCACCACCACACCCCACACCCCTACCCACACCACCCATCACCCACACCACCCACCACACCCACCACCCACCACCACCCATCACCCCCCACCACCACACCACCACCAACACCACCACCCCACCACCACCGCACACCCACCAACACCACCACACCCACCACCTACAACACCCACACACCCACACCACCACCCATCACCCACCCCACCACCACCCACCACCAACACCCCACCACACCCCTACCCCACACCCACCACCCCTGCCCACCCCACACCACCCCACACACACCACCCATCACCCCACCCCTACCCACCACCCCTGCTTACCCCACCACCCACCACCACCACCACCCACCCCACACCCACCCCACCCCCCACCCCACACACACACACCCACCCCACCCACACCCACCACCCACACCACACCCCACCACCCAAACTTCCTGCAGGAGGGTGAAGGTGGCAGTAGAGAGAGCAGGACAAGACAGCCCAGTGGCTCTGACCTTTTAGCTGTAACCCGCTCAACAACCTCAACCTATCTGTACGACACACACACACACACACACACAAACACACACACACACACACACACACACACACACACACACAAACACACACAAAACACACACATAGAGACAGGCAGACAGATAGATAGACAAACACATACACACACAAACACAGACAGACAGACAAACACACAAACACAGACACTTTTATATATACACACACACGTAAATACACACATACATACAACAGACACACATATACACAATACAACACACACACACACACACACACACACACACACACAACTTCTGCATTGCTGTAACTTTCAGGTTTCAGTGTTGCTTTAATTAGGGTCAAACTCATGACCCTGAAACCCTGAAATAATTTGTGTTAATCAGAACCTTCAGGCTACAGCGAGTTATTAATAGGCAACGCGGGGCCCTGAACTACCCTGGGGGGCCCTGAACCACTCTGGGGTCCCTGAACCACCCTGGGGGCCCTGAACCACCCTGGGGGCCCTGAACCACCCTGGGGAGCCCTGAACCACCCTGGGGAGCCCTGAACCACCCTGGGGGCCCTGAACTAAGACATTTCATACCACCTTGATAATATAAGTAGGATCAGGTCCCGCACCCCCCCACTGGTTTAGTCCATGAACCTGTCTGTCTGTCTGTCTGTCAACATAATTCTCTATATATGCCTATTTTCATCCACTGTCTGTCTGTCTCTCTGTCTGTCTGTCTGTCTACCTGGCTATAACATGCTGATTATCTTGTGTTTACCTGTCAGTTTCGTCAACTATCTATTTTACCTTATTTATCCATCCATTCATCTATCTATCTATCCAATCGTCCATCTATCTATCTATCCAACCGTCTTTCTATCTATCTATCTATCTATCTATCTATCCAATCGTCTATCCATCTATCCATCTATCCATCTTACACACTTATTTTAATCCATCTATTAAATTATTTCTCTCTTCCACTCACCACTTCCTCCTCTTCTCACCTTTATTCCATCATTATCATCATTTTTTTCCCTCTTCCTCTAACCTCTCCCATTTCCTCTGACCCCACTTTCACTTTTTTTCCCTCTTCCACTTCCCCTGACCTGCTTTTTTTTCTTTTTTCCTCTTATTTCCCTCTTCCTCTTTCCCCTCCCTCTCACTTTCCCCTTTTCCCTTCTTTTTTTCCCCTCTTCCATCTTCCTCCCTCCCATTCCAGTACACAACTGAGTCATCAAGGTCAGATGTGTCGCGAGGAAACAGTGTGGGATTGACAGGTGTAAGGTTGACAGGTGTAAGGTTGACAGGTGGTGTAGAGTTGACAGGTGGTGTAGAGTTGACAGGTGGTGTAAGGTTGACAGGTGGTGTAAGGTTGACAGGTGGTGTAGAGTTGACTGGTGGTTGTGGTGTAGAGTTGACAGGTGGGTGTAAGTTGACAGGTGGTGTAGAGTTGACAGGTGGTGTAAGTTGACAGGTGGTGTAGAGTTGACAGTGGTGTAGAGTTGACAGGTGGTGTAGAGTTGACAGGTGGTGTAGAGTTGACAGGTGGTGTAAGGTTGACAGGTGGTGTAAAGTTGACAGGTGGTGTAGAGTTGACAGGTGTGTAAGGTTGACAGGTGGTGTAAGGTTGACAGTGGTGGGTTGACAGGTGGTGTAAGGTTGACAGGTGGTGTAAAGTTGACAAGGTAGTGTAAGGTTGACAGGTGGTGTAAGTTTGACAGGTGGTGTAAAGTTGACAGGTGTTGTACAGGTGGTGTAAAGTTGACAGGTGGTGTAAGGTTGGACAGGTGGTGTAAGGTTGACAGGTGGTGTAAGTTTGACAGGTGGTGTAAGTTTGACAGGTGGTGTAAAGTTGACAGGTGGTGTAAGTTTGACAGGTGGTGTAAGGTTGACAGGTGGTGTAAGTTTGACAGGTGGTGTAAAGTTGACAGGTGGTGTAAGTTTGACAGGTGGTGTAAGGTTGACAGGTGTTTTATGAAGCAGTGTAGAATTGACTGGTGGTTCATGAGTTAGTGTAAATTGACATGTATAAATAATAATAAGAAAATAAAGCAAATAACCTATTGACCCAATTTCCTTGTGGCTACGCTCTTACAGGTGCGTGTGCGTGTGTGCGTGCGTGTGTGCGTGCGTGTGTGTGTGTGTGTGTGTGTGTGTGTGTAAGTGTGGCTTAATTTAGTCACTAGGATAGAGGAGTGTCACTTTTCATTAATTAAGTTCAATTGTAAGAGTAAAAATGTGTTTAGAAATTATTGAAGCTTTATAATTTTACAAACGTTTGTTCATTATTTTTACACGCTAGATCTTTCGAGCCTTTAATATCAGTTAAGGGATTTACGTAAGATTGAGGAGTTGAGAGGTTGTAGAAGTGAGGAACATTCAAATACAAGGAAAAAAAAACAGGGAGGAGGTCAGGGGGAGGTTAGGGTTGTTCCCGCGCGCACCAGACAGCTGATGCAACACTGTGACGTCATTTGGCGTGCAAGGTGGCCGGCCAATCAGAGGCGGCAGAGCAGGGGGAGGGTCTCTTGTCCCCATTTGTTTTGAACGTTTTCCCGCGAAATATTAGACACATCACGCCACCTTCTTCTACGTACTGCAGTGTGTGTGTGTGTGTGTGTGTGTGTGTGTGTGTGTGTGTGTGTGTGTGTCGGGGGAAAGTAATATTAGTGATTTACCAGTTATAGAAAGTGTACCTGATGTAATATCCTGAAATTCTTGAGTTTAAAGAACTTAATATTTATTCCTACTTTGAAATATTGACGTAAAGATATATACAATAATTTTCTCAACACTAATGCATAACAGAAAATTACTTACAACATGACGACTAATATTTACACTAATAACGAATATATTAAAAAAAAGAACCAGAAACCACGTAGTGAAGAGGATTAAGATTTTATTCACGAAGCCAATACAACTGTTCATCACACACACACACAGACACACAGACACACACACACAACACACACACACACACACACACACACACACACACACACACACACACAATGTTTATTTTTGAATCAACACACCCACATAACTTTTAATACAACTGACATACAAACAACACTCTCCTCACACCTCCTCCAACACCCACACCTCCAACATCCTCCACCTCCCCAACACCCAATACCTCCAATACTCCAATACCTTACCTCCAACACTCCAATACTCCAATACCCTCCAACACTCCACACCTCCCACATCAACACTCCAACCCTATCTCCAACACTCTCCAATACCCCTCCAACACCCCTCACATACCACAGGTAACTACGTCAGAGCAAATATCAAACTTCAACGTAATAAAAAGAACAATTAACTAAAAAACTTGTTCAATGTGCGAGAATCCAGTTTTGGTCGAGCTGGGGACGAAGAATGAGGAAGGGGGGAAGGAAGAGGGTGGGGAAGGAGGAGGGGAGGGGAAGAAAAGAGAAGGAGGAGGACAGGGGAAGGAAGGAGAGGAGGGAGAAGGGAGGAAGGGGCAAGGAAGGAGAGAGGGGAGAAAGGAGGTGAGAGAGAGGAGGAAGAAGGGGGGGGGAGGAATGGGGGAGGGAGGAGGGAGGAATAGTGGGTGGAAAACCAGTCAAGTCAGTCGTCCCGCTACCACTAGTTCTGAAGGAAGCAAACGGGTGAGGAAATTGGGAGGGGGAAGGAGAGAGGGGAGGCCAGGTGGTTAAAGAGGGGAAGGGAAGGAGGGGAGGGTAGGTAATGTGAGGATGACCAGGTGGGAGGGGTTGGTATGTCGATGGAGGGGGTGAGGTGGTATGTGGGGGGAGGGTAAGGTCTAGCTGACGTCAATAGTGGTTCTGCTGGGGTGAGATTGGGGTGGAGGAGGTAGGGGGAGAGAAGGGATGGATGCAGTAGGGGAGAGGGGGAAGGAGAGGGTATTCATATGTATGTAGAGAGACAGACAGACAGACAGACAGACAGACAGACAGACACATACACACACACACACACACACACACACACACACACATACCCCAGGCAACACCGTCCTCACCAAAACACAGGTACTGGTGATAAGAGGACACACACACACACACACACACACACACACACACACACACACAGGGTATACTCCAACAAGCTATTAGTCGTTATTGGGTACTTCCTGCTACTACCCTGAAGAATTTCCTTGGTATAAAAAAAAAGAAAAAAGACGAAGTTACTTATAAAATGTTCCGCGTTACTTATATACTTTCCCCGTTGGTGGTTTCCTCTTCCTCATATTTGTTAATGTTTCTTCTATACATTCGTCTTTAACTTCTAAGTGCTTGTCATTCTCCTTTTCAATTCCATTCTCTTAACTTCTATTTTATCAATTTTTCTTATTTCATTTCAATTTCTCTTCCTAAACATCTCTTCCTTTCCTTCAACTATTAATTTATTGTCTTGTCTTAAAATCCACAAAAACCTGAGAAAATCGGTGAAAATCTGAGAAAATCGATTAAGATCAGAGAAAATCGATGTTAAAATCTGAGACAATCGGTTAAAATCTAAGAAAATTGGTAAAAAATCTGAGATTTTTTTAATCTGAGAAAATCGGTTAAAATCTGAGAAAATCCGTTAAAATCTGAGAAAATCCGTTAAAATCTGAGAAAATCGACGGTTAAAATCCACGAGCTCACTTACCAACAATGACACGTTCCAGTACACGATGCCTAAGACTGCCTAAAGCATCCGGGGAATTTTTGGTGCCGACAAACGGAACCAGTTTTTGTCCCCAGCAGTGTGTTACCTCCAGTCACTCCACAACTGACGAACTTCCACCTTCAGCGTCACGTAACCTCCCCCCCCCCTCACCCTCCCTTCGTCAGTTGTAAGGGCTACGGTACCTCTAGTCGATCCAGATGAGAACTTCCACCTTCAGCGTCACGTAACTTCCCCCATTCGTCAGATGTAAGGGCTACGACACCTTCAGAGACTTGACGTAGGTGTGGTTCAGGTATTATGACAGTTTTAATTGCATTTATATACACGTGTGGTAGTTTGGGGTAGAAGTAACTTTGATGCTCCTGAGGCTTCGAACTACTGGAACGAGTCTCTCAACTACTGGAATTGCTGGAACGAGTCTCTAAACTGCTGGAACGAGTCTCTGAACTGCTGGAACGATTATCTGGACTACTGGAACGAGTCTCTGAACTTCTGGAATTGCTGGAACGAGTCTCTGAACTGCTGGAACGATGGAACGAGTCTCTGAACTCTGAACGAGTCTCTGAACTGCTGGAACGAGTCTCTGAACTGCTGGAACGAGTCTCTGAACCGCTGAAACGAGTCTCTGAACTACTGGAATTGCTGGAACGAGTCTCTGAACTGCTGGAACACTCTGAACCGCTGGAACGAGTCTCTGAACTTGCTGGAACGAGTCTCTGAACCGCTGGAACGAGTCTCTTTACTACTGAAACAATTCTCTCAACTCCTGGAACTACCTAAAGATGGCGCTTCAGGATGACATACGAACACACTTAACTACAAGACTTAAAATACAAAATAACACAAATAAATACCATCCACTCACTCTTCTCTCTCTCTCTCTCTCTCTCGACTCGATACTTTCACATAACACCTGGTGAAAATTAACAGTGCAAAATTTAGTGTTAAGTGAATGTAAATAGTTAAAGACATTTGTGACGTGTATTTCTAATTTATTTCCTTTTGTATTTTAGTTAAAAAGTTAGTTTCATTCTTGCGTTATAATATAGCCTACTCATACACCCCGAGAACTAACATCTTCAACCGTGTATTTTAACTTAACAAATACAGTAACCATTAACAAATAATAAAATAATAATAATACAACTATCATTTTATACAACTTCATTTAAAAGGAATATTTACGTTAAGAACATTTCAGTATCCGAATCCAAACGCACTTGAATACCTCAACGGGGGGTCAGCGAATTCCTCTAGCAACCATCAAACGCTTTCTGGCTCACGAGACGGACCCATGAGCCTTTGAACGCCATCCAGCCAACACTATATTGACGCAACACCTTAATAACACTGAGACTTGTTTAATAAAATCACCTGACACAAATATAATTAATGAATAAAGTTTTAATTTTTATTCACGAATTTTATTATTATTATTATTATTATTATTATTATTATTATTATTATTATTATTATTATTATTATTATTATTATTATTATGAAATATTTTCTACGTAATTCCTGCGAGAGATAAAACCCTGAGAACTGTGTCGTAATGCTGTTATCACCTTGTACTTGTAAATGTTCTCGGCATACCAGACTGTGAGGAGAAATGAACCTTAAGAATTGTTTATTTATTTATTTTATTTTATTTTTTAAGATAGAAATTTTAAGAATCCATTTCATCTTTGCGTCGTAACTTGTGTGTGTGAGGGGGTAAGGGGTAAGGTAGGGGAGGCTAAGAGAGAAGAAGGAGGGGGAGTGAGGGTCAGTTATACAAGTTCAGAGAATACTTGTTTGGGGGGGAGAGAGAGAAAAACTGTGAACTCAAAGGAATACTTATATCTTATCTTGCTCCAGTACGCTGTATATATATCTGCCTCCACGGGGTCCCTTTAAAGACAATAAACAAAACAGGTTCTCATAATAACAGTCTGGGGGAGGAGGTGAACCCTGCAGAACGCCGTGAGGGAGAGAACCAGGTCGAGGGTCACACAGAACCGACACAACCCTCGCATGTGTGTGTGTGTGTGTGTGTGTGTGTGTGTGTAGTGTGTGTGTGTGTAGTGTGTGTGTGTGTGTAGTGATGATGTGGTGTTTACAGGCCCGGGGTACTGACGTCAGAGGTGTAGAATGAGGAGAGGTCTGGTGCCAAGGTTAACCAGACTTTACTGCAAGGCGTAATATTTTAACACTGTGTGGCCTTCTCTCCCTCACTCTCACTCTCTCACGTACACACACACACACACACACTGTACTGCACTCCCTCATTCTCTCCTTCGTTCGCACATTCACACTGCTCTCTCTCTCTCTCTCTCTCTCTCTCTCTCTCTCACTTTGTAACCTGATTTTATATTCTTTCTCGTCTGTCTCCTGTTAAATGGGAATAATGATCACTTCTTGACACACGCACACGCACACACAGTCACAAAAGAGATAGACATAAACAAACACACACACACACACAGTGGAAGACAGACAAACAGACAGACACACACCAACCAACCCTGCCCACCCCTCCACCCCTCCCCCACCACAACACACTACACGCACCCACTTCCTCTTGTGTGTGTGTCCTACGTCATGACCAAACAGGTGTCAGGGCTGCCTACATTACCAACAACCTAATTTTTTTTGTTAGTATTAATATAAATCAATGCTTTTATGACAGCCTGTACAACCAACCGTGCATGTGCACACATTCCCATACGTACAGGTGTCTGTGACTGTATCCAGGTAAGTTAACGTACATATGCAAATTACACAACAGAATGTTTGAACGTTTTCAATACACACACACACACACGTTTATCCAATTAGGCATATGAACATGTATGTATGTATGTATGTATGTGCGTGCGTGCGTGCTTGCGTGCGTGCGTCCTGTGTCTCCGTGTCCTACTCTCACGCACATTTCCGGAAAAGATTTGATCTCCGTGACCGTGAGTGTGAGTGTGTGTGTGACAAGAGGCACGTACACTCCTGCCAGTGTGTGCAAGATAAACACACGTACAGACACACGCAGCAGCGGGGAGTGTGACGACGTGCAGCAGCGGGGAGTGTGACGACGTGCAGCAGCGGGGAGTGTGACGACGTGCAGCAGCGGGGAGTGTGACGACGTGCAGCAGCGGGGAGTGTGACGACGTGCTTCATGTAATGTGTTATCACCTGTCGGGGTTTATGCCATAATACACACGCACATACATACAAATATTCATACATACATTCATACATACATACATACATACATAAAGAATAAAGATATAAACACACACACACACACACACACACACACACACACACACACACACACACACACACACAAACTAAAATTAAAACGCTCTACCACCCCCATTGACTTACCAATGAAACTATTCAAGGAGTTCTCCCCGGAGCTTGCTAAACCCCTCTGCTCCATCATCAATGCTTCTCTCAGCCAAGCCAGATGCCCAGCTGACTGGAAGACCTCTTATGTATCACCCGTGCCCAAGTCAACCAGCCCACAATCCTTAAATCAGCTACGACCTATTGCAATCACCCCAATACCCAGCCTAATCTGTGAAAGTTTTGTGTTTGACTGGGCTTATGCTGATATTGCAGGAGTCGTAGACCCTCAGCAATTTGGCAACATGAAAACTTCCTCCACCACTCACTGTCTTGTCAGTTTTCTCGATTACATATACCGCCATCTCGAGAAACGAAAAACGCCTGTAGCTGTCGCCTTCATTGATTTCACTAAAGCGTTCGACCTAGTCGACCACAATATAATCATAAACAAAGCTATTGACCTCGGGCTTCGGAGAAGTCTCATACCATGGCTTACAGACTTCCTCAGTGACCGACGCTAAGCTGTACGCTTCCGAGGGGCTGTCTCCACCTTTCAGTCACTCACCTGTGGCGTCCCCCAAGGCACCAAGATGGGACCACTCTGCTTCCTTATGCTCATCAATGATGCCCTAAGAGAAACCCCTGCTCGCTGGAAATATGTCGACGACTCCACCATTGGGATCAGCGTCAACAATTCTGCTCCCAACTATACCGCCCTTCAGGATTTATTGACCAGTCTCCAAAACTGGGCCACCAACAACCATGTCACCATCAACCATACCAAGACCATGGTTATGCACATCAACCTCTCCTCCGACATTGTCCCACCTCCTTCCATTACCCTGGGTCCGAACACACTCCAGGTTGTAGATTCCACGAAGCTCCTCGGCGTCACCATAGACAACAAACTAAATTGGAAACCACACGTCAGTGAAGTTGCCAAATCCTCCAGTTTCCGTCTCCACCTCCTCCGCCGACTCAAGTCCCTCGGAGTTCCCGCACACGAGCTCCTCAGTGTATACACAACATTCATACTTCCCAAGCTCACCTATGCCTCCCCCCCTAAATGCCACACAACGTAAACACCTAGAAAAAGTGCAAAAGAGGGCATGCAAGATTATTCTCTCCCCTTCCTACTCCACATATCAAGAAGCGCTCAACACACTGACCCTTTCGACTCTCACTGACCATCACCACGGCCTCATCTGCAAATTTGGTAAGAAGCTTCTACACCATCCCCGACACCGGCCCCTACTACCACCTGAGATCCCCTGTCCGAGAATTGCTGTTCGACACCACAACCGCATCCAGCCCATACGTGCACGAACTGATCGCTATAAGAACAGCCCAGTCCCAACCATTGTAAAAATTATCAATAACATGTAATAAATCAGTGTATTCCCTCCCAGTAAACACTGCTCCTACACTGTCACTATGTTGAAATGAACTGTAGTCTGAGCTGATCCATCTAAGTTACTATATGTCTTATTTGTGTCACTTATGTCCTTGTATATTATTTGTAATTCGTAACCCATTCCCAAATATGTAACTGTATATTTTCAGCCTTCTGGCCCAAGCTCTTTCAATAAACCATTATTATTATTATTATTTATTACATGGAATACGGGGTTTGTGTATTTAATTTTGTCAGGAATAATAAACAAATTATAATTTCACTCTCTATTAATTGTTTGGAAATATAATTATATTGATAGAATTGGTGTGTGTGTGTGTGTGTGTGTGTGTGTGTGTGTGTGTGTGTGTGTGTGTGTGTGTGTGTGTGTGTGTGCGACCTGTGGTATAATGGTCAGCATGTTCTCCTCGGAAACGAGCGGATCCGGGTTCGATCCCCGGGCTGGGTGAAACTATGGGCAAGTTTCTTTACGCCATTTGCCTCTGTCTACCCAGCAGTAATTAGGAACCTGGATGTGAGTCGATTTGCGGATCGTGTTCCGGGGTAATAGTTAGCCAGTGCAGTTGGCGAGTTGTCCGGTCTTCTCGGACTATTCCTTGACACTGGGTCATGCAGCTCGTTAACTCAGGGGTGTGGTTGTTGTGTTGGCGACAGCTTCTACCTTAAACAAATTGACGCCTAGGTGGCCCTAGGGCTGCCATCCTCTTACACGAGGGCAACCATTACTATAGTGTGTGTGTGACGTGAAGAGAGAATGAGAGGTAAGAAAGGAAAAGGCGAAGAATGAGGAACAAGAAGGAGGAGCAGAAGATTGAGGAAGAAAAATAAGAAGAATGGGGAAGAAAAAATGAGGAAGAAACTATAACAAGACCCACCTGATTGGGGGAAGACTGGGGGGGTGAGGGTGACGTCATCATCAGCTGATCTAGGGCAGGTAAACATTGGCTATAGGAGAGTATTGAACACTCACCTCCCGGTCAGCCGTGAACAATATCAGCCGGTCACGAGAACAATATTCGGCCGGTCACGAGAACAATATTCGGCCGGTCACGAGAACAATATTTGGCCGGTCACGAGAACAATATTTGGCCGGTCACGAGAACAATCTATGAACATCCGAAGCCCCATGAACAACATCCGGTGTGTGTGTGTGTCATAGAACAGGTAAGATAAAAACTGAGAGAGAGAGAGAGAGAGAGTACTACAAAGTAAAACACTGGTTCACACGCCTCCATAGTGCCAGTTACCTCTTCACTGGCACCATACTAAGTGCCACGTGACCTATAGGACGCCGGGCTCACGAGTAGTGGGATAATGGTGAATAAATTAATAGGTAAGGTGTAGAAAGGTATTGATTAACCCCTTGAGTACGATGACTTAACCCCTTGAGTACAATTGTTTATATTGTGTACGTATCTTTAGGTGTGTGTATGTATGTGTGTATTGTAGGCCTTAGTGCCACTGAGTACACGTATACAGGCCTATGTAAATGTATGTATGTAAGTATAAAGTCGAGTGTGTGTGTGTGTGTGTGTGTGTGTGTGTGTGTGTGTGTGTGTGTGTGTGTGTGTACCTACATGAGGGCAGGGAGAGGAGTGACTGCGGAGAAGTTTTCATCACACACACACACACACAAACACACACACTATACGCTTATATCAACATGACCTGAATGGGATATGGTGACTCACTACACACACACACACACACACACACATACACACACACACACACACACACACACACACACACCCCTACACCTGTTATTAATACAAGACTATAGTTGGTGCTTAGGTAATAATAACAACAATAACAACACTAATAATAATAATAATAACAATAATAACAAGTAAAAACAAATAATAACAAATAATAATAAAAAAAATAAAACATTAAACAATAATAAACCCAAATTAAATTGCAAAAAATATTTAAAACAAAATTTATTACATTCTTAAGTTTCAACAGTGTTAAATAGACATAAAATAATATCCATACGGGTCATATTTCACTTTACCTCAGGCTGCAGACGGCCTTACGGACGTCGAGTATAGTACTGACTGCCTCCCGTCCTCAGTAACTCACCTGCCAATACAAAATACATTAATTCATTAGCTCACGTTACCTAGTTAGCTATAAAATAATTAATTGCTACATGAACACGACGTAAGACTAGATATATTTAATCACTTAATTAGTTTCGTCACCTAATTAGTTATAAAAAACCTTAAATAATTAGTTTCTGTTGTAATATTTAAGATAGGTTAGTTAAAGTTCGTGTTGTGTTAAGTTAGGTTAGGTTAGGTTAGGTTAGGTTAGGTTAGGTTAGGTTAGGTTAGGTTAGGACAGGTAACATAAAAGACACCCATGTTACGTCTAGTACCCCGACCACACCTATGTTACGACGAGTTACCCGACCACACTCATGTTACGTCCAGTACCCCGACCACAGGTACCAGCCACCTCTGTATACAACACCTGATGCCCTTCCCAGACGATAGCAACACCCAGGGCCGCCCCAGAAAACAACCCCCCCCCCTCCTTCTCCCCCTCTCAGAGATACAAGTTCCGGAGTTTATCAGTCGTCGTGGGGTGGATGTGCCAGAGTGCCATGGGTGCCAGAGAGGCATCATGAGTGCCAGAATGCCATCTTGGGTGCCTCGTAATGTTACTGACTTCACACCGCCCCGGGCCGGATAAATCTGGTATACTGGCCGGTTTAATTACCTTCTTGGAAGGTGATATAACCTGTGTCATGACATTCTACCTGTGTGTGTGTGTGTTATTCTTTACTTCCTTACTTCACTTCCTCTTCTCTTTTACCCTGTCTTCTTTCTCTTTCCTCTTGTTTCTCCTCCTCCTCCTCCTTTCTTTCATTTCTCCTTTCTTCTCTCACCTTCCTCCATTCCGTCTTCTCCTCCTCACTTTCTTACCCAAGTGAAAGTAGGTCCCCACACCCATGACGGGCCAATAGGGACACAGCCTGGACACACAACACATATTAACACTCACACAGCTTGGCCTCCACTGCACTGGACCTCTTCCACATCACAAACTGAAAGCAATTCACTCATTCCCAGCTGGGTCGAGTAGGGAACAACAACAACAACAACAACAACAACAACAACAACAACAACAACAACAACAATAATAATAATAAATGAAAAAATATCAACAATAATAACAATAACAACAATAATAATAATAATAACAGCGATAACAACAACAACAACGATAACAACAACTATAATAATAATAATAATAATAATAATAATAATAATAATAATAATAATAATAATAATAATAATAATAATAATAATAATAATAATAATAATAATAATAATAACAATAATAGTAATAATAATAGTAATAATAATAATGAGGGAGATATAATAACAACAATAATAACAATAACAACAACACAATCGTCTCCTTATCAACATGCAAGAGGGACGTATGTCAGTGGCACTTAGGTGTTGCAACAGGCCAACGTGCTATCTGATGCTCTCATGTTGCAACAATGTACGTCAGGCTTAAGATAAAACTAACCTTAACCAAGCTTTAACCTAACCTAACCTAAACATAAAACTAACCTAATGTAACCTTAACGTAGCTAACTTAAACCTAACCATTACCTAACCTAACTAACCAATTCTTAACCAAACTTTAGCTTAATTAAACCTAGCTCGACCTTCATCATAAGCTTAATGTTTATTCTCAGGTAAGATTACTGTCCATCCTCAGACAAGCTTTATCGTCAGGTAAGCTGAATTAACCTCAGGGAAACTTAATTAATCTTAGGTAAGCTTAATGTTATTTTGTCCAAGTGACGTGTTATTGTTGTTACTATAATCAGCTGACTTTTGTTGTTGCTATGATTAGCTGACGTGGAGGTAATGACTCAGTACCAGGTGACGTGGACGAGGTGTGCGTAACAGGTGTGTTCAGGTATAATATATACGGCAGGTGTCCCCCCACAGGTAGCAGGCAAGGGTAGATGCATCACATAGCCTAATAAATACCTTAACCTAATATTATGAGATACCTTTAATGTTTACCTTAGTGTGGAGTGGCGTGGGGCAGTGTGGGTGGTGTGGGGCAGGGTGTGGGTGGTGGTGGTGTGGGGCAGGGGTGTGGGTGGTGGTGGTGTGGGGCAGGGTGTGGGTGGTGGTGGTGTGGGTGGTGTGGGTGTGGTGGTGGCGTGGGGCGGTGTGGGTGGTGGTGTGGGGCAGGGTGTGGGTGGTGGTGGTGTGGGGCAGGGTGTGGGTGGTGGTGGCGTGGGGCAGGGGTGTGGGTGGTGGTGGCGTGGGGCAGGGGTGTGGGTGGTGGTGGTGTGGGCAGGGTGTGGGTGGTGGTGGTGTGGGGCAGGGGTGTGGGTGGTGGTGGTGTGGGGCAGGGGTGTGGGTGGTGGTGGTGTGGGGCAGGGTGTGGGTGGTGGTGGTGTGGGGCAGGTGTGGGTGGTGGTGTGGGGCAGGGTGGGTGGTGGTGGTGTGGGGCAGGTGGATGGTGGTGGTGTGGGGCAGGGGTGTGGGTGGTGGTGGCGTGGGGCAGGGTGTGGGTGGTGGTGGTGTGGGGCAGGGGCGTGGGTGGTGGTGGTGTGGGGCAGGGTGTGGGTGTGGTGGTGGTGTGGGGCAGGGGTGTGGTGGTGGTGGTGGCGTGGGGCAGGGGTGTGGGTGGTGGTGGTGTGTGGGGTGGTGGTGGTGGTGGGGTGGTGGTGGTGGTGGGGCCGGGGTGTGGGTGGTGGTGGTGTGGGTGGTGGTGGTGTGTGGGGCAGGTGTGGGTGGGGTGGTGTGGTGGTGGTGGTGGCGTGGGGCAGGGCGTGGGTGGTGGTGGTGTGGGTGGTGGTGGTGGCGTGGGGCAGGGTGTGGTGGTGGTGGGTGTGGGTGGTGGTGGTGGCGTGGGGCAGGGCGTGGGTGGTGGTGGTGTGGGTGGTAGTGGTGGCGTGGGGCAGGGCGTGGCGCCTTGGAGAAGTGAGAGGAAGATACGGCCTCTTAAACACTTCAAGCACCTCCTCGAGCACTGAAAACATCTTAAACTGGAGGGAGTGATAGAGTTCCCTTCCTGCTTTACCCTCCCTTGAGTCCTTCTCTTTTCCATCTCCCATCCTCCCTCTCCTCATCCTCTTCTATCGTCTCCCTAATCCCTCCTTGCTTTCTCCTCCTTTCTTAAATCCTTCTTTTTCAATCCATCCCTCCGTCCCACTTCTTATTCACCCTCCTAGCTTCTCTTCCTCCCCTTTCTCTCCCTCCGTCCGTTCCTTCTCTTTCTCCCTACTTCTCTCATCTCTCCCCACCTCTCTCGTCCTTCCCTTCCCCACAACACCCCTCGGCCCAGACACAGGGACACCTCAGTAACCCTTCGTCAGCAGTTAATTAAAGGTAAGTGGTTATCAAGGTGTGGCTGTTGATACGTGATCGTTAACTCATGCAGTCGAATACACCTCACCCCTCCTTCCCTCCCTCCCTCCCTCCCTCCTCTTTCTCTATATTTAATTAATCCCTCCCGTCCTTCCCTCCTCCTCATCACCCTTTCCCTCCCCAACTACCCCCCCCCCTCCTCCCTTTTCCCTCCTCATCACCTTCCCTCCCTAACTACACCACCCCCCATCTCCTTTCCTCCTCACATCACCTTTCCCTCCTAACTTCCACCCACCCCCCCATCTCCCTTTCCCTCCTCACATCACCCTTTCCCTCCCCTAACCACCACCCCCCACATCATCCCTTCCCACCAATCACCTGTCCTTCCCTACATATCACACAGTACACAACGCAGTTCACAGATCACCAGCACCTAGCAGCGTTCACGGGGCCCAGAGGAGCTAGAGAACGTCATGGTGCTGGGACACACACAACCCTAGGAACTACATGCTAGGTCTAGGATATCCTCTTCATCACTATCACCACCATCATCACCATCACTATCATCAACAATAACAACAGCAACAATAATAATAACAACCATACCTCGTAGTACACACACACACACACACACACACACACACACACACACACACACACACACACACGGCGTCTTGGTTCCAGTAAAGGCGGTCTGGCGTATTAAAATGAGGTTTTTTGCGTAATTATGCGTTACTCAACTCCTCCCTGTCACCAACACACCTACATAAAAACCATGATATCCAAGACCGGAGTTTTGGCCCAGGTTTTTATGGTTGGTTTTATTTCCCTGGTTTATAATTGGTTTATCTCTCTCTCCCTTTCTCTCTCATCACTTTCACGTTTTTCTCTTTTTCTCTCTCCTTTTCTTTCCCTCCATTAAAGGGTGATGTCAGAGCAAGAGGAAAGTGATGTCAGATTAAGAGAAAGTGATGTCAGATTATGAGGAAAGTGATGTCAGATTAAGAGAAAGTGATGTCAGATTAAGAGGAAAGTGATGTCAGATTAAGGGAAAGTGATGTCAGATTAAGAGGAAAGTGTTGTAATTGAAATTCTAAATGAGTCATAAGAAAGGATCATAGAAAGTGATGTCAGATTAAGAGAAAGTGTTGTCAGATTAGAGAAAGTGTTGTCAGATTAAGAGGAAAGTGATGTCAGATTAAGAGGAAGTGAAGTCACATTAAGAGGAAAGTGATGTGAGATTAAGAGGAAAGTGATGTCAGATTAAGAGGAAAGTGTTGTCAGATTAAGAGAGTGAAGTCACATTAAGAGGAAAGTGATGTTACATTCAGAGGAAAGTGATGTCAGAAGAAAGAGACATCATCCACGCGAAAATGGTAGGTGAGGCCGTGTATCTGGTGTGACCACGTACACCTGGTCATACCTGTAATTAACACATGTGGACTTAACCATACGCACTAACCTTATACCTGACCTAAATACCTGTCTTGTGCGTTACGTAAATGATTGATTTCCTTTTGTGTACTTAAATTTGACTTCTATTTAAAAAAAAAAATTTGAGTATAATAGTTTTTTGCTATTGCTATTATATTATTATTCTTATTGTTGTTGTTGTTGTTGTTTATTGTTGTTGTTGTTGTTGTTGTTGTTATCGTCATTTCTTTAATTGACGTAGAATCTATTATTTTTCTTATTATAATTATTAGTTATGGTTATAATTATGGTTATTTTCGTTGTTCGTATCATAATAATTGTTGGTGATTATTGTTATTATGATGATGATTATTGTTATTATCTTCTATTTGATAATTATTATGCCTACACAACTTTATCACACCCCTTCCTTTCCCCTTCCCCACCCTCCTGTCCCCTTCCCACCTCCTCCCTTCCTCCACCCCTTCCATACTTTCCTATCCAGCTTCTCTTCCTCTTCCTTCCCCACCTACTCCCCCCCACCCCTCCCAACCTTCCTCCCCAGTCTCTTCCCTCCCTTTCACCTACCTCCCTCCTCCACCCTTCCTTCCCTTCCCTCCTCCTCCTCTTCCATCCCACCTTCCTCCTCTTCCCCCTCATTGCTTACAAGGTGTGACTCATTTACGTAATTCCCTCCCTCCCCTCCTGACCACACCTGTAGCTCACACCTGTACACGTCATGGCGAGACTAAATGACCACCCCCCTACCTCACTTTTTCCATCCCTCCCCTACCCTCCCCTCCCTTTCCCTTTCCTCCACGAGAACGTATATCCTTCCTTCCCCTTCCTTCCTCCTGGTCATCCTCCCCTTCCCCTCTTCGTCATCAATTATTTTTATTATCCTCAAACATCATCATCATCATTATTATTATTATTATTATTATTATTATTATTATTATTATTATTAACAGTCATTATCGTTATTATCATTGTAAGTAACCATCACTATCATCACCATCTATTATCATCACCACCATCACCACTACCACCATCACCACCACCATCACCACACCACCATCACATCACCACCATCACCATCACCACCATCATCACCATCACCACCATCATCAATCACCCCACCATCATCACTACACGAAACTCAAAACAATAATTCCAAACTCCACAAAAATAATGATATGCAAATAAAATACGGAAGTAAATTACGACACTTTTATAACCCAAGTAATTAGCAGTGACAGACATGACGTGTTTTGGCAGATACATGTTCTGTAAATAGGTAATGGGTGGTGATGGGCGGTGATGGGTGGTGATGGGCGTGGTGATGGGTGGTGATGGGCGGTGATGGGTGGTGGGCGGTGATGGAAGGTGATGGGCGGTGATGGGAGTGATGGTGGTGATGGGTGGTGATGAAGTGATGGGTGTGATGGGCGTGATGGATGATGGGTGGGTGGGCGGTGATGGTGGGGGTGATGGAAGGGTGGGTGGTAAAAGGTGATGGGCGGTGATGGGTGATGGTGGGTGATGGGCGGTGGGTGGTGATGGGCGATGATGGGCGATAGGTGATGGGTGGGAAGGTGATGGGCGGTGATGGGTGATGATGGGTGGGTGATGGGCGGTAATGGGTGGTGATGGGCGGTGATGGGCGGTAATGGAGGTGATGGGGTGTGGAAGGTGGGCGGTGATGGGAGGTGATGGGTGGGTGATGGGGGTGATGGGTGGTGATGGGCGGTGATGGGTGATGATGGGCGGTGATACGTGATCCTAGCATCAGGTCTCGTTACGTTAGAGGGAAAACACCGCTCTTTAACACAAACAAACACACAAATACTGTACACAACAAACACACAACAAACACACACAACAAACACACCTCACAAAAAACAAACACAACTCACACTGTTCATCTCACCTTGTATCCGGCCAATCTGCCTTTAATAAAAAAAATATAATAAATAAATAAATAAATAAATAATTAATTAAATAAGTCATATCCGTTTATCAATTAATTCATGACTTAACCACTCCATTATGTGTTTAGTTGGGAGATAATTAATTAGTTGGATGATTAATTATTTGGGAGATAATTAATTAGTTGGGAGAAATAGGTAGGAGAAGGGACGGAGGAAGGGGGGGGGGGAGAGAGAGGGAGAGAAGTACAGGTAACATTCTCATCATTAATGAATCACCTGTGAATATTCTCATAGAAAATCACACATCTCTCTCTCTCTCTCTCTCTCTCTCTCTCTCTCTCTCTCTCTCTCTCTCTCTCTCTCTCTAAGTTATTAAAGTGTATACCTTTTAATATTTTCTTATCTATCTATCCATCCCTTAATCTATTTTATCCATTCACCTGTCTATTTATCTGTCCATCTATCTACCTGTCAAAACATCTGTCTATAATTTATTCAGTGACCTTTGACCCTGACCTCTGGCTCGACTATGACTAAACACGTGTACAGCTGTCACCATGAGGGTGTACACCGCCACGTATGAACAGTATTGTGTAACTATAGACATGTGCACCACAAGACACACACTCACACGTCATCGAGGCCACAGAAATACCGGTGTACATACATGATTTTACGGATGCACAATGTAGATACACACAACTACATACACGTACACACCTAAAAATGTACATGGATTAATGGATACAGACATAGAAATAGATGCCTGCAACCACAGACGTACACAGTCCCCCCCCCCCACAGAAACATACATGACTCAGCCCCCCCACACACACAACACTCAGCACCCCCTTCACACACACATGACTCACCTGAGGATCAAGGTAGCCATATGTGCGTTAATTAAGGTAAATAAAACCGGCTCATATGATGCCTCTCCCAGCACCTGTATATACACATCCACGTCCTAGCCCCTCGTGTACACACCTGTGAGGCTGTGTACACCTGTGTCTGTATAGTTGCGGAGATAAGCATTTTTTTTTTTTACTTTTGTACAAAATGACAGGTACTCTTAATAGAGATTCACTGGTCCCCTCCCCAGCTTATTTCACCTGAAGATTAGGCCCCCTCCCCAGCTTATTTCACCTGAAGATTAGGCCCCCTCCCCAGCTTATTTCACCTGAAGATTAGGCCCCCTCCCCAGCTTATTTCACCTGAAGACTGAACACACTGTAATATATAACCCGTTTTATTATGTCTAATACAACTTCATTCTTGTAATTATTTATATCAACGAGAAACAATTAATGACTGTAAGATTAGGATGATTATGTTAATTTGAAGATAAATTGTAATCATGTGCCATTAATTACAGGTATTATAAGGTAACCACGCTGTACAGTGTTGGTGTACAGGTAACCACGAGGTACAGTGTTGGTGTACAGGTAACCACGCTGTACAGTGTTGGTGTACAGGTAACCACGAGGTACAGTGTTGGTGTACAGGTAACCACGAGGTACAGTGTTGGTGTACAGGTAACCACGAGGTACAGTGTTGGTGTACAGGTAACCAATTACAGTGTTGGTGTACAAGTAACCACGCTGTACAGTGTTGAATATTACTGGAAGCTAACCACAGGTACAGTGTTGGTGTACAAGGTAACCACAGTACAGTGTTGGTGTACAGGTAACCACGAAGGTACGATGTTGGTGCTACAGGTAACCACGCTGTACAGTCGGTGAATATACAGGTAACCACGAGGTACAGTGTTGGTGTACAGGTAACCACGAGGTACAGTGTTGGTGTACAGGTAACCACGAGGTACAGTGTTGGTGTACAGGTAACCACGCTGTACAGTGTTGGTGTACAGGTAACCACGCTGTACAGTGTTGGTGTACAGGTAACCACGAGGTACAGTGTTGGTGTACAGGTAACCACGCTGTACAGTGTTGGTGTACAGGTAACCACGAGGTACAGTGTTGGTGTACAGGTAACCACGAGGTACAGTGTTGGTGTACAGGTAACCACGAGGTACAGTGTTGGTGTGCAGGCAACACAGTGCAGTCGTTGGTGTACAGGTAACCTGAGGTACAGTGTTGGTGTACAGGTAACCACGAGGTACAGTGTTGTGATTGTACAGTGCTCATGTGCAGTGTTGGTGTACAGGTAACCACGGTTACAGTGTTGATTTACAGAGTAATACAGGTACAGTGTTGGTGTACAGGTAACCGCTGTGCAGTGTTGGTGTACAAGGTAACCAGTGCAGTGGTGTGCAAGGTAACCACGAGGTGCGAATGTTGGGTGTACAGGTAACCACGAGAATTACAGTGTTGGTGTACAGGTAACCACGCTTTATACAGTGTTGGTGTACAGGTAACCGAGGTGCAAGTGTTGGTGTACAGAGTAACCGAGGTACAGTGTTGGTGTACAGGTAACCGAGGTACAGTGTTGGTGTACAGGTAACCACGAGGTACAGTGTTGGTGTACAGGTAACCACGCTGTACAGTGTTGGTGTACAGGTAACCACGAGGTACAGTGTTGGTGTACAGGTAACCACGAGGTACAGTGTTGGTGTACAGGTAACCACGAGGTACAGTGTTGGTGTATATTTATAAGTAACGGGGAGATGCACACCTGTCTCGTTGACCAACAGAAGTATAAATGTCCTTCCTAAGACCTGTATACAGAAGTGACTCTCTCTCTCTCTCTCTCTCTCTCTCTCTCTCTCTCTCTCTTACAAACTCACACATACCACTTCTGCAAGTAACTTCCCTGTTCACCATAAGGACTAGCCAGCGACTGTAGCTGAAAGCGAGAGGAAGCAAGCAGTGGTTGCACCATAACACTAACATAATGCTGCCACACTAGAGGCATTACACTACCCTGTGTACACACACACACTGGCCTGGTGTATACGGTGGTGCAGGTGAGGTGCTTATCGTTCAGCGCTGGAGGTATTTACACGTGCCAGATGAGGTCAAGAGGTGAGTTATTTACACAAGTGGCACTTACCTTACAGTGCCACACACACACACACACACACACACATGGTGGTGGCAGTGAATGACTAACAAACATACGGCCACCTGATACATTCCACCCCCACCTGTACACTGTCACCTGGGCGTGGATATCCCCCCCCTCCCTTCACCTACACACACTTTGCCTTCCTCACCTGGACATTGCTATAATATACATCTCTCTCTCTCTCTCTCTCTCTCTCTCTCTCTCTCTCTCTCTCTCTCTCTCTCACTCCTGTATGGCAGAGGAGGTGTTAGCTACCTGGGGAGGGTATTAAGAGGAAGGGGGGAATAAGAGGAGGACTAAGAGGAGAATTAAGAGAAGAAGAGAGACAGGAGGATTAAGAAGAGAGGAGAATGAAGGGAGAAGAAGAAGAAGAACGCAGATAAACACACCCAAGAGGTAGCTATACAACTTGCCTCACAGGTGTACAGGTGTCATATACCTTTGTAATGTGATGACCTTGAGCACCTGCCTCATCTGGGGTCATCAACAGGTAGGTAGGTAGGTGTGTGTGTGTGTGTGTGTGTGTGTGTGTGTGTGTGTGTGTGTGTGTGTGTGTGTGCTGCAGGTTCACCCCTCGAGGGTGTGCTGATATGAGGGCTGGAAGTTATCACAGGTGACACTCAAGGTTGGAGGAGGAGGGGGTAGTGGGTAGGGAGGGGTTGATGGGGGCGTGGGGGAGGGAGGAGGAGAGAAGGAGAATGAAGAAGTAAGGAGAGCTTAGAGGGAGAGGATGGAGAGGAAGGGAGGGGAAGGAGGAAGGGAGGAGAGAGGAGGAAGGAAGGAGGAGGACGGGGAGGAGAGAGAGAGGAAGGAAGGGAGGAGGAAGAGGAAGGGAGGAAGGGAGGGAGGAGGGAGGAGAGGAGGAAGAGAGGAGGCAGGATATCCACTCTGGCACTCTCCTTCCTTGTAACAACAGCAATAAACTGCTGGAATCGAGTGTTGTCAGGAAGGAGGGAGTGTTGTTGTCAGGAAGGAGGGTTGTCAGGAAGGAGGAGTGTTGTCAGGAAGGAAGGAGTGTTGTCAGGGAAGGAGGTTGTCAGGAAGGAAGAAGTGTTGTCAGGAAGGAGGTAGTGTTGTCAGGAAGGAGGAGTGTTGTCAGGAAGGAAGGAGTGTTGTCAGGAAGGAGGAGTGAGGAAGAAGAAGTTTGTCAGGAAGGAGGTAGGTCAGGAAGGAGGAGGTTGTCAGGAAGGAGGAGTGTTGTCAGGAAGGAAGGAGTGTTGTCAGGAAGGAAGGGTGTTGTCAGGAAGGCGGGAGTGTTGTCAGGAAGGAAGGGGTGTTGTCAGGAAGGAAGAAGTGTTGTCAGGAAGGTAGTGTTGTCAGGAAGGAGGAGTGTTGTAAGGAAGGAAGGAAGGAGGAGTGTTGTCAGGAAGGAGGAGGTGTTGTCAGGAAGGAAGGAAGGAAGGAAGGGGGAGGAAGTTGTCAGGAAGGAGGCGGAAGGAAGGAGTGTTGTCAGGAAGGAGGAGTGTTGTAAAGGAAGGAAGGAAGGAGGGAGTGTTGTCAGGAAGGAGGTGTTGTCAGGAAGGAGGTGTTGTCAGGAAGGAGGAGTGTTGTAATTTAGGAAGGAAGGAAGGAGTGTTGTCAGGAAGGCGGGAGTGTTGTCAGGAAGGAGGAGTGTTGCAGGAAGGAAGGAAGGAAGGAAGGAGGAGTGTTGTCAGGAAGGCAAGTGTTGTCAGGAAGGAGGGAGTGTTGTCAGGAAGGGGAAAGAAAGGCGGGAGTGTTGTCAGAAGGCCAGGAAAGGAGTGTTGTAAAGGAAGGAAGGAAGGCAGAGTGTTGTCAGGAAGGAGGGAGTGTTGTCAGAAGGAGGAGTGTTGTCAGGAAGGAGTGTTGTCAGGAAGGAGGGAGTGTTGTCTGTTGTCAGGAAGGAGGGAGGTTGTAAGGAAGGAAGGAAGGAAGGAGGGAGTGTTGTCAGGAAGGAGGGAGTGTTGTCAGGAAGGAGGGAGTGTTGTCAGAAAGGCGGGAGTGTTGTCAGGAAGGAGGGAGTGTTGTCAGGAAGGAAGTAGTGTTGTCTACCTGGTGTATAAGCGCTTGTCCAAGTCATTGACCTGAGTCACCTGTGTTCACCTATTTACAACTCTTCGCCGGTGAGTGAGTGAGTGAGAAAATGAGTGAGTGAGTGAGAAAATGAGTGAGTGAGTGAGTGAGATAACGACAAAGACACATATGTTTATCATAAAAAATAACAATAAATATTCAGTCGCCTTTACGTCCATTACTACCGACATCTAGGCTTAGGCGCCACCTGTCTGTCACCTGATCACTACACCTGTAATTTACACACACAAGGTAGAGTAGTTTTTGGCGACGTGTCTCCTCATATTTAGATTAACACACGACACCCTGGCTAGGTATACTAATTACTTCCTCCACACCTGTGTTCCTCGCTCAGTATAACACCTGTCTTACCTGTGTGTTTATTAAAGACAAATTAATATATTGTTTTCTCTGTTATAATGTAAATATTAGGCTATTATTGAACATTTATTTAAAGGGGTTTAAGTATATGAGGATGTTGTCTGTATGTTCGTGAGTCCATCTTGTCCGGAGTCAAATGCATACAATACCCCGGAAATAAGTCGACCTTGAAGCAGGAACTCGACAGACAGACTCTCTCCCTCGGTGACAATGCTCGCTTACACCTTTATTGGACCTGGGTGGTGGTTATCTGAGTGTTTGTCTCTCTATTAAAGGTCACGGAGCTGTGGTGGTGTTGACCTGTTTTCCGTAGGTCAGGGTGACACACACACACACACACACACACACACACACACACGCGCGCGCGCCACTACTACTACTACTGAAGGTTCCAAGTGTTCCCTGAAGAATGCAGTGATGGGTAGGGAAACACCGGGTAACACTGAAGTCCATTTATTCGGATAGGAGAAATACAAGTGGTGACTAGCGTGTGCCATGCACGGCCCACGAAGTCAGACTGAGACTGCCTTGCCATATGGCAACCTCGGGGCAATGTTGCCACATAACACGTGCAGTGTTGCCACGTAATTATATACATAGATGCTACTCGGCACAGTGGCATAGATACATAACCTACAACTACTCCTTTGCAACTTCTCTCCTTGGACGATGGAAACCCTTAACGAAGATATGAAACTGAGTTGCGATGATGTCACCAGTGAATTTGGTCATAACAACAGATTACATGACTTTGGACTGAACAAGTAAGGTAATAACATGTTCTCTCTCTCTCTCTCTCTCTCTCTCTCTCTCTCTCTCTCTCTCTCTCTCTCTCTCTATCTATCTATCTATCTATCTATCTATATCTATCTATCAACTCCAATGTCAAGTACTTAATTTTGCAACAATGATAGAGGAGAAAAAAGTGTTTTCTTTTAACATGTCTGTATATTTTTGGCTAAGCAACTTTTGTGTTCAATGAATACAATTGCCTGCACACTGTATAGTTTGTTTTATAACAGTTTCCAAAAATACAACTGTAAATTAAACCTATTGTATATCTGCTTATTTTACTCTTATATAAATAAAACATGCCGGCTAAAAACAAGTGAATGAAATATAAAAAGGGCACCTTCTTACACAGCCTTATCTTGAGACTTAACCACTTAACCCCGTGAGTACCATCACTTAAGCCCCGTGAGTACCATCATTTAACCCCGTCAGTACCATCACTTAACCCCCGTGAGTACCATCACTTAAACCCCGTCAGTACCATCACTTAACCCCGTCAGTACCATCACTTAACCCCCGTGAGTACCATCACTTAACCCAGTAAGTACCATCACTTAACCCCCGTGAGTACCAACACTTAACCCCCGTGAGTACCACCACTTAACCCCGTGAGTACCATCACTTAACCCCGTGAGTACCAACACTTAACCCCAGTGAGTACCATCACTTAACTCCGTGAGTACCATCACTTAACCCCGTGAGTACCATCACTTAACCCCCGTGAGTACCATCACTTAACCCCGTGAGTAGAACATAAGAACATAAGAATGGAGGAAACTGCAGCGGGCCTATTGGCCCATACTGGGCAGTCCCGTTTACACCCAACCCCTATTGCTCATATAAGCATCCAACCTATGTTTGAAGCTATTCAGCGTATTCGAATTAATGATGATATTTGGTAACTTGATCCATTCATCCACTACTCTGTTTCCAAACCAGTGTTTACCTATTTCACGCCTAAATCTAAATTTGTCTAATTTAAAACCATTGTTACGAGTTCGCTCCTGGTTGGATAGTTTGAGTACCTTTGTAATGTCCCCTTTGTTTAGCCCTGCCTTCCACTTATACACCTCTATCAGGTCGCCCCTCGCTCTACGTCTCTCGAGGGAGTGCAAATTAAGATGCTTTAACCTGTCTCTATACTCAAGGTTCCTAATGCCCGGGATTAGTCTTGTCATTCTCCTCTGAATTCTTTCCAATGATTCTATATCCATCCTGTAATACGGTGACCAGAACTGAACTGCGTAATCCAGGTGTGGTCTCACAAGAGCAAGATACAGTTTTAGGACGACCTCGCTAGTCTTGTAACTAACACTCCTTTGTATGAACCCAAGTACTTTATTAGCCTTGTTACGAGCAAAAACACGTTGTTTACTTGGCTTAAGGTTCCTACTTATCATTACTCCTAAATCTCTCTCGCAGTCGGATTTCTCTATGGCATCGTTGTTCATCCGGTATCTGGTTTCCCAGTTTACATCTCCTATACTGAGTACTTTACATTCGTCCACGTTGAATTTCATCTGCCATTTTTCAGACCATTCGAAAAATTTGTTTAGATCTTCTTGTAGTTTTGTGGAGTCCTCGTCAGATTTAATAACACGTCCTATTTTTGTGTCATCAGCAAATTTGCTTATGTTGCTGTCTATGCCGATATCTATGTCGTTTATGTATATAATAAATAATAATGGTCCAAGTACTGGGCAGCAGGGAACTCACTTATTGACGTTGCTCAATGGGACTTAGTGCCGTAATGCTCATCGCTGTTTCCTGTCCTGTAACCACGCCTAATCCGTAGTACCATCACTTAACCCCGTGAGTACCATCACTTAACCCCGTGAGTACCAACACTTAACCCCAGTGAGTACCATCACTTAACTCCGTGAGTACCATCACTTAACCCCGGTGAGTACCATCACTTAACCCCGGTGAGTACCATCACTTAACCCCGTGAGTACCATCACTTAACCCCCGTGAGTACCATCACTTAACCCCCAGTACCATCACTTAACCCCGTGAGAACCATCACTTAACCCCGTGAGTACCATCACTTAACCCCGTGAGTACCATCACTTAACCCCGTGAGTACCATCACTTAACCTTCGTCAGCACCATCACTTTTAACCCCGTCAGTACTATCACTTAACCCCCGTGAGAACCATCACTTAACCCCCGTGAGAACTACATCACTTAACCCCGTGAGTACCATCACTTAACCTCAGAGCACCATCACTTCAACCCCGAGTACCATCACTTTAACCCTGGAAGTACCATCACTTAACCCCTGTGAGTACCACTAACTGTGAGTACCATCACTTAACCCCCGTGAGTACCATCACTTAACCCCTGGTGAGTACCATCACTTAACCCCGGTGAGTACCATCACTAACCCCGTGAGTACCCATCACTTAACCCCGTGAGTACCACTACCAACCCCGGTGAGTACCATCACTTCAACCCCGGTGAGAGTACCATCACTTAACCCCAGAGTACCATCACTTAACCCTCGTGAGTACCATCACTAACCCCGTGAGTACACACATCACTAACCTCTGTGAGTACCATCACTTAACCCCCGTGAGTACCATCACTTAACCCCCGTGAGTATGATGACTATTTATTTACCTCTCTCTCTGTCAATATATCTATCTATCTATTCACATCTGTCTATAAATATCTATCTACTATTGGCGTAATATAACAAGAGAAATAGATAGATAGATATAGACACATGGGCGGACGGGCGGACAGACAGATAGATAAATACAGACACACTCAATATTCTTATCAGTTTGGGACAATAGATAGATAGATAGATAACAGACAGGCGCAGAAATGTTTCCTTCCGGCAGCGCGACCCAAGAAGAACCACGCTATCAGGGAGCGAGTTGCCAAACACATCAGCCTGAGTCACTGTTACATCAAGATAAATGAACTTTTTTCTTTTTTCTTTTAAGACACGAATAAAACACCCTTCATGTACTATACGCGATGAGGAGGTGTGGGTTTGGCCAATCAAATGCACGCGACGAAGGAAGGAACGTGTACGGATCGTGTCCAAGGGCACAGCGTGGTGGTGGTAAACAGCTGACTGACGCCGCCTGCCTCGCTCTCCCAGTCCAGCAAGTCTCTGTTCAAAGTGTAGCGTGTGTCTCTCTCTCACTCCGGGACTATTTTAACCAGGAAATAAGGCTCTATTTTAAGGTACGTGTTTATGAGATGTCAAACAGTTATCGGTGGTCAGTTAGGAAGTGTTTTGAGGACAGTTTAGAGTGTTTTTGGTGAGTAAATTAAGGTAGAACTTGGCGCGCGCTGAACAGTTACACCCTATGCAGTTCGAAGGACGCCTCTCGCCTGCCTACCCAGTTCCCGCGTATTTTCACTCCTAACGGCTATCAACGGACATTTTACCCTCATTATCACTCGTTTAACTACTTTATAATACAGTTCTCTTCATTTTATAACCGGAACAATACCGTAGTCATCGTTTAACTGCTGGAAAAGGCTCGACAACTTTATGAAACGCTTCTGAACGGTTACTAGACGTGGCGACAATCACCAACCCCGATAACATGACACACCTCACGTTGTGCCTCCACCTACACATCTATACAATAACTATCATCCAAATCACATATAACTTATCATCCACATAAATAAAACACCAAAAAAGGAAAGGATGATATATTAGACTAGAGAGAAAAATGTGATAAAAGGAGCAGAAGTTGGTTTGTTTTGACTACCAGAGGGAGGGTGGGAGGGGAGGGGTTTGTAGCCTGGACACGGGGCGGGGGTGAGGTGAAGTGAGGGAGGGAGAGGGAGAGGTCTTGGTGCCTTTAAGCATAGCGTAACACATACGTATTCCACTGACCATGTTACCCTCCTGGATATAACACCGCTATAATGCTCACAGTCGGACAAAACACTCCCCCACCCCCCATTTTGTTATTTTGACCAGGGTGGTTTTGTCTGTGTTTGATTGTTGCACCAGGTGACGAGGAAGCCGTATAATGCAGCAAGCAAGCAATGTTGTGGGCGGGTGTTTGTGAGCACATATTAGACTCCCTGAAGTTTAGACACCCCGTCGCCCCGCTTATTTCACCTGTTGATTAAAACACCTGGATATGTGGTTCTTGATTAACTAATATTATTGTTGAGTATCAGAGAGGAATGTGTAAATAGCTACACAGGGAGTGTTGAGAGTTAGGATTAGGTTGGATAAAGTTATGTTAGGGTTAACAAGGTTGAAGCTAGGGGTTAGGTTAAGATGTATGAGGATTAGGTTAGATTAAGAGGTGGGGAAGAAGAAGATTAAGATGGTGGGGTTAGGTTAGATTAAGATGGGTGGGGTTAGGTTAGATTAAGATGGTGGGGTTAGGTTAGATTAAGATAAGGGGGTTAGGTTGAGATTAAGATGGGTGGGGTTAGGTTAGATTAAGATGGGTGGGGTTAGGTTAGATTAAGATGGGTGGGGTTAGGTTAGATTAAGATGGGTGGGGTTAGGTTAGATTAAGATGGGTGAGGTTAGGTTAGATTAAGATGGGCGAGGTTAGGTTAGATTAAGATGTATGAGGATTAGGTTAGATTAAGATGGGTGGGATTAGTTTAGGTCGGGCAATTAAAGGGGACGCAGTTACCAAGGGCGAGAGAGAGGGCCAGGAAAAGGATCCGTGCTCGGTATTAACAAAGACTACGTGTTGATAAGAATTTCCTGTTGTGCTTCTTATGACTCAGCTGTGTGGGGGGGTGTAGAGGTCGTGTGTGTGTGTGTGTGTGTAAGGGGGGTGTAGAAGTCGTGTGCGTGCGAGTGATTGAGTGTGTGGGAGGAGACATACTCGCACCTGTGTTAGCACTAGACAGGTAAATCAATCAATCAATCAACCAACCAACCAATAACACCTAAAGTATCCTGGACCGTCACAGTTCAACACACACACACACACACACACCTGAATAAGTTCTCCTAAGACCACCAATTAAGAGGAGAAAATTATCTTAAAACTCTAGTAAGATTTTGTTTAAAGTTCTAATTTTTAAAGGTGTTTACTGAACGTGTTTTGTTATGGTAGAGTCTTGGTGTAGTACTGAGGCCATTTTAGTATACATTAGACTTACGTGTGTATATCATTGAATATATCACGTGAGTATATTAAGTGCACATATATAATAGCGTGTAAAGTGAATATAAAGAGCGTATGATGCATTTACTTGTTTTTTTTTTACGGGATTAGCCCACCAGAGCCTTAGACAATATATTATGCTTCCAGTATCTTCCCAGGCGGTAGTACCTCCCTGTGTGATAGCTGCCTACTACTTACTTAAGTGTATATTATAAGTAAGTAGAGGAAGAGACACACACACTAAAGTAAAGCCGCTCGCCACTACATTAAGTGAGGATAATGTGGCTGATAAGATACTGTACAGGTAAAGCACTCGGGAGGTTAAGAGTCACGTGATGATTTACCTGAGTCACACACACACACACACACGATGGGGGAGAAACCTTGACCGTGTGTGTGTGTGTGTGTGTGTGTGTGTGTTCATGAATTCTAAGTGACTTTACCTTTGAATTAACTTGCCACTACAGGTGTTGTACAGACACAGGTGAAGCTACTGGTATTGGTACAAGTTTAGGATCACCTGAAGAATTTCCACCTTCCAGCCTATTTCACCTAATGATTAACCACCCTAACGTTGTTTGGGTCGGGGGGTGATGTTAGGTTAAGTTAGGGTTAGTGTTAGGTTAGTATTAGGTTAGTGTTTGGTTTGTGTTAGGTTAGTGTTAGGTTAGTTAGGATAGGTTAGTGTTAGGTTAGTTAGGATAGGTTAGTGTTAGGTTAGTTAGGATAGGTTAGTGTTAGGTTAGTTAGGATAGGTTAGTGTTAGGTTAGTTAGGATAGGTTAGTGTTAGGTTAGTTAGGATAGGTTAGTGTTAGGTTAGTTAGGATAGGTTAGTGTTAGGTTAGTTAGGATAGGTTAGTGTTAGGTTAGTTAGGATAGGTTAGTGTTAGGGTGGTTAATCTGTAGATGAAATAAGCTAGGGTGTATATTCTTCAGGTGATTTCAAATTTGACACAGGTACAGTACAGGTAGCTACGGGTGTTGATATAAACACAGGTATGGTTTCAACTAGAGTCATAAAGAGTCACGTACATTTAGTTACAGGTACAAATGTAATTACTTACACAGGTACAGTCACCTGAAATAACTGAGCGTTAATTATTGTGGTAAAAATAAAACAAAAGATAACGTAAAATGTTAATGATAAAGTTTCGTGTTTTGAAAGATTCTGGCAGAGATAAAATCACCGAAAAGTCCTCCGCAGAGATAGTGTCTTAACTGTTCAACCAATCAGAATAGCTCTTCGAGAGAACTAGAGATACGACTGGGTGAGCATATAAGATAAAGTAACCGGTGATGAAATACTTGTCCGTCCTGCTTGGGGGGGGAGGGGTAAACGAAAACACAAGTTCAGCCAATCATAAAAGACCTTCTGGACAATATGAAATACCATTGGCTGAATATGCAATAAAAACAAAGAACCAGTGACGCATCGTGTGGACCATCTCGCCAGGGGTACAATAGAGAGAGATATGTTGTGTTTTTTAAGCTATAATTAGGACAAGACCAAAACAAAATAACCCGCCCCGCCCCGCCCCGCCCGCTGCCAAAGCCCCACCCCGCACACTGCCAAAAGGCCCGCCATCCCACCTAAAATGACCCAGAATATCCGGATAAATTGCTTCTAAATTCTGAACTTCGGAACAAAGATGTGTGGAATAAAATTGCTGAGTTTCGTAATAATTGAGGTCACGATGTTGAAATGCATTACAGAGGAAATGTTGCATCTGTGTGTGTACCCTCACAACACCACCCCTACCCCACTACTGTAAACCCCCTTCCCCCACAACCCTCCGTACTAAACCCCTCCCCCACAACCCTCTGCACCACAACCCCTCCCCACAACCCTCTGCACCACAACCCTCCACCACAACCCCTCCTCTGCACCACAACCCCTGCCTGCACCACAACCCTCCCCTCCTCTGCACCACAACCTCTGCACCACAACCTCCCCACAACCCTCTGCACCACAACCTCCCCACAACCCCTCTGCCTCCCCCCAACCCTCTCCTACAAACCCCTCCCCCACAACCCTCTGCACCACAACCCCTCCCCATATCAGCTGTCAACACCCTCAGGCTTACAAAACAACATAATTAAGAACAAAATTAGATTCACGAGTCGTTTAAGGACAAACCCGCCGAGACGCGAGTAAGAGTTTGTTTGTGTGTTGGGCCGAGGAGTGTTTTTACTTAATTACTGTATAGACAGTTTTAAAGATGTTTTTACTTGATTATAGACACTTGTAAGGTGTTTTTACTTGATTATAGACTTATAAGGTGTTTTTATTTGATTGTAGAATTCAGCAAAGTGTACATTAAATTGTTAGATGAAATCCTTTTATAACTCTAAACCACAATGTCTCTATGGTCAAATGTCAGATTCTGCATAGTTCTTTAAAGGTGCAAGTAAATTAAACATAGTCTAGGCATTCTGGAACGCGTCAGACAATCAATGGAACGACGTGTACAGGCCTGCATTGAGGCAGAAGGGGACAACTTTGAACATTTCCTTTAGGTTGTAACAAAGAGGTGGTCACACTGTAGAGATCTGTGAATAAATGATAACAAAAATCAACGGGGGTTTCACTTTAAATTCACTCTCATTAATACAACATCTTAAATGTATTGTAACATGGAAACTATGCAGAATCTGACATTTGACCATAGAAACATTGTGGTTTAGAGTTATCCAAGGATTTCATCTAACAATTTAATGTACTCTTTGCTGAATCACCCTGTATAGTCCGTAAAATTAAGGTTTCACTGTACTGATGGACTGAAATATATGCAAATCTTTTTTTTTTCTCTTCCCAGGATGGCTGAGTGCATGATGCTGCTGAGTGCGAGAGACCGCTGGTGTAACGAGAAGCTAGAGTTTGTGTGTGCTGTGGTGGAGGGCGTGGACCGGGCGAGTCTCAGAGCCCAGCTGGAGTCGTGCGAGACGGAGGAAGATGCCGAGGGTCTCATGCACAGTCTCTTGTGGCTCCAGGACTGTCACAACGCTCAGATGGCCGCCTTCCAGTATGACGAAGAGCCACAACAATCACTACAATCACAGCCAGATGATGCAGCCACGGAGGAACCCAATCTCTTATCAGTATTTGATGGGTTAGATTTAACAGAGGACGACAACGACTTGAGAAACGACCCCACACACGACCCCCAACTACAGTTTGTACGTATCAGGCAGCAGGAGGGGCAACAGCAGAACGATGCGCCCGTGACACAGATCCTCCTGACGCAGCAGCAAATCACCACCCCGAGGCAGTACCCACGACTCCCCCTCCATGACCCAGACTACCCTGAGGTGTGGGGGGAGTGTGAGGACCTCAACGAGTACCTGGAGGATGAGAACCACTCCCTACTTTATCCTCACAACCCAAACAATCCTCTCCAACTTCTGCAGGAACGACACGAAGACGTTCCGCAGGAAGAAGACGAGGAGGAGGAAGAAAAAGGCGCAGTAGCTGCAGTACCAGCAGCAGCAGAAGACATCACAGCAGCAGAAGACATCACAGCAGCAGAAGACATCACAGCAGCAGAAGACATCACAGCACATATAATACCAGCAGCAGAAGACATCACAGCACACACAATACCAGCAGCGTCGAAAGAGGAGGACACGGCGAATGACCAACTAGTGGCACAGCTACTAGCAGACGAGGAGGAGGAACAACTTGTCGGTGAGGAGACGACGGGGGACGAGCAGCTAGCGAGGGAACTGGCGGAGGAACTAGCACAGGAGGAGGCGGAGGGAGAGGAGACGGAGGAGGAAAAGGCAGCAACTGACGTCGCTATCCTCATGAACATGTTTCCTGACGCCGAGCCGGAGTACCTGCAGGAGAGGTGAGTGTTGACCTGACCACACACACACACACATGTAGAAAACCTAACCTAATCTCACTTTACTTAATCTCTCCTCCTTCAGTGTGAGAGACGAAGAACAAAACCCCAGGTACAAATCCCTAGTTGATCCTCAGCTTAGATCAGCCAAATAGCGGCAAACACACACACACACTAATAGTTTAAGTGAGAGTAAGAGGAAAGGGAAATGGAAGAGAGGATGGAAAAGGGGAGGGGAAGGAAGAAAAGAAGGGAGGGAGAGGGGCCAGTTGACTAATCTTAATATAATCCACAGGTAAAGACAGACAGATTCTGTTTTACATTATCAGGTAAAAAAACAAAGAAAAAATACCGTACAAAGCTTTTAAGAATCTGCTGCTTAAATCAGCTTAAGTCAAGGTTAAAAGTTCTTGTTTATTATTATAAACTTAATTGGAACACAACACCTGAATATTATACACACCAGCTTATTTCACCAGAAGATTAACCTAGCCTAACCTCATCTAACCTGACCTACCTTAACCTAATCTAACGTAACTGCCACAGGTAGGTATTTGGGTGGTTAATCTTCAGGTGAAATAAGCATGGGGAGGCTATTGTTCAGGTGATCCAATAAAGGTATCATTTTAATGCGATACCATGAACTTATAACTAATCTCTTTCTTGGTTTTATTCGGCGGAGAGAAAATAAATGAATGAAACGCCAGGTACAATGTTACTCAGGTACAATGTAACATGATGCCAGGTACAATGTTACGAGACGCCAGGTACAATGTAACACGATGCCGGGTACAATGTTACGAGACGCCAGGTACAATGTAACACGATGCCGGGTACAATGTTACGAGACGCCAGGTACAATGTTACTCAGGTGGATTATTACCCCCCAGTTAATGAATGATATACTTTAAAACGTTCCAATAGTGAATGGTTCTCTCTCACATTAATGGGTGTTGGCAGGAGTAACCCAGGCCAAGTGCGTAGCTCTCTCTCTCTCTCTCAAAAGGTTATCACCACACATAACCAGAAACAAGGGATGAGAGTTTTAGATAATAATGTGTGTGTGTGTGTGTGTTTTAGTCAAGTAATATTTAGAGAAACACATAGAACAGTTCAACTAAAGTATTTCTGTTTATCTGGACATAGCAATCAACACCTGTAGGTCCCTGTTGGTGACATGAGTGGCATCCCCCCCCCCCCACCCCCTATAAATAATAATAATAAAGAATAAATTCGTGACGCCCACAGCTGGTGGTGCCCCGCCCGTCCACTGTTCATTTCGTTCACCTTGTATAAAACGTGGGTTGAAAACGACGCATCGGAACAACACCGTGAAATTGAATGAACACTGAACATATTGCAATCCATAATAACGAAAGCTTATTTACCTCTATATTCTACGTATATTTATTTTCACACACACACACACACACACACACACACACACACACACACACACACATTTCAAATTGGCTCTCAACCAAAATTACCTCACATACTACACGCCTCCCTCCTCCTCCTCCTCCTCCCCTCCCTCCCCCTCCCTCCCTCCCTTCCCCCTTTCAGATAAATGTCATAATGTCATTTACTGAGGACATAAATGACCAAAGTTGTCATCATTCTCATATGGGACATTTAAATTAACTGATTGGTGGGTTTGTGTTCTGGGTATCCAATAACCTTCCGTCTCACCTGTCCTGGCTAGCCAATCACCTGCCATCTTACCTGAAAACGAAAAAAAATACATGAATAAATTTAAATAAATAAAAATGAAAATTAAATTGAAAAAATGAACGAAGTAAATTGAAATATAACAAGTATACAGTAACTACAGTAATTATCTTCTGTCTAAACCCTCAAGTCTTACCCTCCAGACATACTCCACAAATCTCAAGTCTTTATCCCCAACCTCCATCATCCCTAACAGGAGTGTGGAGGTGAAAGGGGAGGAAGAGGCTTTTGGTGAGCTGGTCGAGGAACTACTTCAGCTCAAGACAACAGAGCCAAGGATGAGCGGGTACCTCAAGCGTCAGAAGACACACTCCTCCAACAGCCCTGAGGAGGACATACCTGCGCCTCTCTTTGACCCCAGCAAGGTAAGGTCGTACTTGAGATGATGAGATACAGACCCTTGATAAACATAAATTCTAAATACTTGTAAATATGTTAATAAACAGTTTTAATTACTTGTAAATGTGTAAATACTTGTACCAAATACTGTACTTGTAAATATGTAAATACATACATAATCGTAATTAACCTGTAAATGTGTAAATACTTGTACCAAATACTTGTAAATATGTAAATACATACATACTCTTAATTAACCTGTAAATTTATAAACTGAATGCTGTGTCTGTATGTAAATTGAAGATCCACAGACAGGTACCGTACTTAGTAACACTTGTCATCACATACAATAATTAGTTGCGGTAAAACAATAAACAAAGCAGCTATCATAATTAGTACTGAATCAAGTGTAAGTAGAAATTAAGTATAAGTAGAATATAAGGATGTGGCTTTATACCTCCATCACTTATAAAGATGTCGCCTTATACCCCATTATAAGCACCCCTTCCTTTGTATTCATGGTACTGAGGAGAACCTTTATGAGCACCACCTCTCATTTTCATGGTAGCAGCAGACATTACGAGCATCTCTTCCTCATGTCTTCACTCATCTCATGATTGTGACAACCCCTACGAGTCTTTCCAACCCTCTCCACTCCAGGACGTGACAGCCAACGAGCTCCACGAGTGCTCCATCTGTTACGAGGAGGAGGTGCTGGAGAAGAACATGGCCACCTGCAATGCCTACACCAACTACCACAAGTTCTGCATCGACTGTATCAGGAAGTAAGGACTGTGCCCTTTAATGTCACCCTTAGAGTTTTGTGGGTTATTTAACAGCTGGTGGGAGATATACTGATGATGATGATGATGATGAAGGGCTGAAAAGGCATCAGGGGAGGAAGGGGGTGGGGGATTGAGAAGGGGGTGTTAAGACTGTACTGAGTAAGACTGACTGAAAAGGGCATTTGGGTGATTGACATTACTTCAAGGTTCTGTATAGTTTTGATCAACTAAGTACTGCAATATCTCTAAACATTACAACCTTCAAGTTGAATCTAAAACCTCGCCTCTTACCTCACCACCAGGCACGTAGCAGCACAGATAGGCCAGGGACACTCCTCCTTCAAGTGCATGAATGGTTACTGTAAATGTGAGTTCTCTTGGAGGACACTGAAGAGGGTGATGGAGCCTGTAGTGTTCCATAAGATACAGGAGAGAAAGCAACAGGACGAGATAATGAGAGCGGGTATTGAGAACCTCACGGCCTGCCCCTTCTGTAACTTCATGATCATTATGCCCAACGAGGATGACAAAGTACTCGATTGCCTAAATCCCGAGTGCCTCAAGGAATCCTGCAGGTAGGGATATTGTATTCAAAGTGTTTGATAGAATCCAAAAGGTATGATCAACCTGCACTTATACCTTGTACAGTACAGTGGCTGAAGTGTTTTGTGGGATGTGGCAACTCTGTGGAATGTGTATCTAGTATCCTCACACCGGCCACTACTGTGTTTCATTAGGGCCATTCCGAGATATTTAATACGATGTAAATAAACACAGAGGTGCCACATCTTCCAAAATGCACCAGCCAGTGTATTAGGTATGAGTGCAGGTGACTGTAAGTTTGATGTTCTATGTGTCTAGCTGTACAGTAGGTAAGATATCATACCAAATGGCTCCAAAAGTCCTGGTACAGTAGAAGGATGCTGTTCCATGCATTTAACTGTAAATAGGATATTGTACAATATCTTTCTTAACCCTGAAGGAATCATGAATGACAGATATGTTCTTGTATGTTCACCTACAGTAAGATTTAACCCTTTAAGCACAATAACAACCCCTTGAATACTTTAACACAACCCTTTGAGTACATTGACAACTTCTTGAGTACAATGACATAACCCCTTGAGTATATTGACTTAAAACATTTAGTTTCCTACAGGTTTAAAGTATTGTACAATTTCATATAATGTGAAATACTCTTTTATGTTAATGACGAATTTATCTTACTTTACATGGCCTATTTATACTATACCTGTACTATATGGGAAGAAAATAGATCTGTAGTTTGTACTGTGTACGTACTATATTGCCAAAATCTAAAACACTGGTACAGTAATTTAGGTTATGTTTATTATTCATGAAAAAAATAGGAAACAAACTTCTACCCATTAATTTCCAAACTTGCTGAAGGAGAGACACACTTTGTCAGGCTGTGTAAGGAGGTGTCACATGTGCCGCTCCGCTGTGAGGAGGTGGAGAGAGAGACACAGAAGGATGCTCGTGTGGTGCTGGAGAACCAGATGGCTGAGGCTATGATCAGGTGAGGCTGTGTGTGTGTAATCCAACCATGACTTTGTAATTTTATGGTTTTGTTTCTATAAATATACTGTATCTTAATGTCTATGGAGTCTTCAATGCAAGTTCAATTTCTTCTTCCTCTTCCACACCACCATCATCATCTTTATTGGTCTTCTTCTCTTCCATTGATACAGTTGTTCTCCTGCTTTAGTGCTGGGTTGCTAGACAGGTGTTAGCTGGTTGCCCCATTCTTAAGC
This sequence comes from Homarus americanus, assembly GCF_018991925.1. NCBI lineage: Eukaryota > Metazoa > Arthropoda > Malacostraca > Decapoda > Nephropidae > Homarus > Homarus americanus. The sequence goes on from NW_024729288.1 coordinate 247,544, forward strand.
AATAAGTCAGTGGGTTCCTCCATCACCTTGGCCAGATGCTAGACCACCCAAGGGTTGTTCCACCATAGCCATGTACACCTAATAGTGAAGTGAAGTCAGTATATAGCAGTGTGTACTTACAAAAAAACATAACTGAAACATTGTGCCAATTAATTAAAAGTCATGACACTAGTTTACATTCTTCTTATCTGCATCAAAACAATCATCTGCCTCATGTTGCACACTGCAGGGAATGTCCGTACTGCAAGAAGAGATTCATCAAGGAGGCCGGCTGCAACAAGATGATGTGTTCCTGTGGCACCGCCATGTGTTACCTGTGTAAGATTGTCATCACTAACGACTATCATCACTTTGAAAAACAGGGCATTGTTTCAGACAAGTAAGGAACGTTTTACTGTGTTCTTCACTACTGAGACAGATAAGTCTTATCACCATAATGTAGAATATGGATTTGAATATTTATAAATAAAATCCTGAAATATATTTTTTTTTAAATGTTCATCAGCAGTTGACCAAGGTGTAATTATATACAAACAAGAATATTTACAACTCAAAATCTACTGTTCATTAAATATTTTGATAAAATTTATCAAGACTGCCAAGAATATATATATATATATATATATTTTTTTTTAAGGGGATTAGCCCACCAGGGCACAGGTCACTGACCCACATCACGGCCTGGGGAGCAAATATATAATAAAATAATAATAATAATAATAATAATAATAACAATAACAAAAAAAAAAACAATAATAATGATTAATATGTATAAAGACTGTACAAAGATCCATTACTACAGCATCCATGTTATCCTCCAGGTGCCCGCTGTGGAGTAGTTCCTCAGAGCTGCACACCTCTGAGGTTCGAGCGGCAGCACTGAGGGGGAAGCAGGAGCTGGACCCCACCATCCAACTTGTCTATGACCCCACTGTTGACATCTTGTAACCCAGAGTGACCCACTACTCATAATGGTTGGTGATGAACATAACCTTGGTGCTATCAACACTCTGTGATGCTGTCTTGAACAACAGCCATACGGTATACAGAATTTGCAACAACATTCAACTTGGATTGCAATGCCAGTTTGTGATGAAAGAATGTACACATTTAAAGTTAAGTTTTATATATTCAGATCTCGGTACCTTCTGACTAAAGGCTTTTGGATCAATAGGTCAGAATCGAGTGAGAGATTATACCATGGCTGACTGTCTTCTGTCAGCCATGCCCGTCACTGGTATGGCAATATACTCACTGAGGCTATTACTAAAGTGTCGGGGTGTCTATTCTGGGTCTTTCATGCTTCTGTAATTATACTGTACCTATGTCACTGCTTTTGTAACATCCACTGTGAATACTATGATGGCCATCTGGGTCTATGATGGCCACCTGCAACTATGGTGGCCATCTAAGTCTATGATGGCCACCTGCAACTATGATGGCCACCTGGGAATCTATGATGGTCACCTGGGAATTTATGATGGTCACCTGGGAATCTATAATGGTCACCTGGGAATCTATAATGGTCACCTGGGAATTATAATGGTCACCTGGGAATCTATAATGGTCACCTGGGAATCTATAATGATCACCTGGGAATCTATAATGGCCACCTGGGAATCTATAATGGCCACCTGGGAATCTATGATGGCCACCTGGGAATCTATGATGGCCACCTAGAACTCTATGATAGCCACCTGGGAATCAACTAAATCACAGTAATTTTCCAACTAACCCCTTGTCTATGAGGTCCCCACTGTGCTGAATAAAATTGTTTGGCCCGAGACAAAATAAAACGGTAAATGTGGCGTCCCCATAGAGAGGTGGTTAGGCAATTAAATCATTTTGACCCACATGACCATCATAGTGGCCTCGCCATAGGTTTGTGATATTCATATTTTTAAAAGGAAGTGGAATTTTACGGATATATTTACTACAAGATTCAAGAGCACCAACCCTGACCAGAACCTCCTTGTGTTATATTCAGATAAGTTTGTGTTATGAGTGACTACCAACCAAACCTTTTACCCCAGTATTTTAAAGCTAATATAATACAATATACAGTACAGTATATATATAGTCTGATATGGACCAATAATTTATCCCTTTATAAACATAGATGAATAATTTTGTAGAAATGTTATGTATATTAATTCGGTTGATGAAGGATTTTTTTTAACATAGTACAGTACTGTGTGTGTGGTGAATATCCCATTTTCCTTTTGGTTGTTGATCACAGTGCCATACAGTGGGGTATGCTATAACGAACGTAATTGGTTCCAGAACCTCGTTCGTTATAGGATTAATCCGTTCCAGGCCCCCAAATACAACCACTTAACACTGAAAAAATTCTGTGGAAAATGTAAAAAATACGGTACTTTATCTTACCTTAGTGTTATTCAGCATGCAGGTACCCCTAAACACTGGCACAGCACTATCACTTGCACTGGGAGTCTTGGCTTTAAGGTCCTCAAACAATTGTTTAGCCTTCTCACAAATTATAGCTTCACTAATGCTATCACCTGCCATTTCTTTCTCCTTTATCCACACTAAGAGTAAATTTTCCATCACTTCAATCACATTACACCTTGCTTTGCTAAGTCTAAAGATTCCCTTAGCCACTTGCACAGTTTTTAAATCCTCTTTATTCTTCAAAATCATACATATAGTCGATTTAGCCATCCCATATTCATCACTAAGTTTCGCAATGCTTCTTCCATTCTCACGTTTCTTTATAATTTCTTTCTTAGTTTCAAGGGTTATTAGCTTTCTCACTCGCTTTGGACGATTCATTGTTACAATTGTGTACTTGTATATCAAAATAGTTCTACAAATAACGCGAATTTCCACATCAAAAGACGAAATTTCAACAATAACAGTGGTGCACTGGCTACACAATGAGACAAAGATGGCGCCTGACGCTCTTGTTGTGGGTCGCGGTACAACAATATTCATGCGCTAGGCGAAATAGTCCCGTATTCATCCGCGTTCGTTGTAGGAGTTGCGTTCGTTATAGCATTCTCAATTTTATAGGTAAAACCGTTCGTTATAGGAATATTCGTAGTAGGATCCGTTCGTTATAGCATGCCCCACTGTACTTTGACTTGGTTGAACATTCTTCATTCGGATCTCTGGACATATAGTATCTTAACAGGTTAATTGGAGACAGTCTGATTAAGATTTATACCACCCTCATGGATACCAAAATACTGTAGAGTCAAACTGAAAAAAAATACTATTAGGGCTCACCTGAAGATTAGCCCCCCATAGATGATTATTTCACCCGAATATTAGGTGGAGGTTAATCTACAAGTGAAATAAGCTGGGGAGGGGGGGGGGGTAATCTTCATGTGATATTTGGAGGTCACAATATCTGGTTAACAGTCTCATGAGGTTAAAGTGTTAGGTGACATAAAGAACAATATACTTTACTTTTTTCATTATTACTTTATGACAGTACAGTACATTACTTCATGTTATTCATTATTATCTTATTATGTTTTATTCATTATCTTATTTCACTTTACTTTCAATTATCTTAGTACCTTTATGTTTATTCATATTTTAGGGGACCTCTTTAACCTAATCTAACCCAACCTATCCAAACTCATCTCAACCTAACCCAACTTAATCCAGCTAAACCAAACCTAACCCAATCTATCCTAACCTAACTCAATCTATCCTAACCTAACCAATGGATGTGATTTATTTTACTCCTCAGGGAAAACAAATGTAGTATTATTAGTATAACCAACCATCATTCCACTCAATTATAGTGACTACATAATGATGAGGTCAATTACCATGTAAATGACTCTACATGATGAGGTCAATTACTGTGTAAATGACTATGTAATGAGGTCAATTAGACTAGGTCCAATCATTAGCTTTCTTTAATTGTCTGTATGTGGCTCAATATGTTGTTATGGTGCAGTTCACTCTTGTTTATTGTTGACTCACTAAAGTATTCATTAAGTGATGAAAATAAGAATTGAGTAAAAAATAAATAAATAAAAGTTCCTTGTTTTTTTATTTCTTCAGTCATGAAGATGATGAAATAAAACATAGACAATATTATCTTAATTCTCAAACGGTTAGAATACTGTAAATGTGTTGTTTTGTAATTGTTGGATTGATGAAGAAAAAAATATATATTATTAGAAAAATACAATAAAATTAATAATTGTTAGAAAAAAATAATAATAATATAATTTGTTTTTTAATTTTAGATACCTGTTAGAAAAACACTTACGTTAAAACAGTAATAAAAATATTGTTATGTTAAGTTATAAGGACAATCTAGTTGGTGGAAATGTAAGATTAGTTTTGCAGTAAAGAATATTTCAATAGTAATTAATGGTATAGTACAGTATGGTAAACCCTTTGATGATGATGATTTAACCTTTAGATGATGAGAATTTAACCCTTTGATGACAAATTAACATTTTGTTGATGTTTTAACCCTTTGGTGAAGATTTAACCCTTTGAGAGATGCTGATATAACCCTATTATGATGATGATTTAACCCTTTAATGAAGATGATTTAACCCTTTGACGATGATGATATAACCCTTCAAAACTCAAAGGGTAAACTTGTGTCGGTACCCTCGTGTTGACGTGCCTCAGTGGGACCAGACCAGCACCCAACACGCCGCCACACCCCCTTACCTGTACAGTGTGACCCATGGTTGACCTAGCCACACATTACCAAGTTCAGACTCATTTCAATTAACCTGGACCCCACATGTCCCTCTCTAATACCCCCAAAAGAATGTGCTGAAATTATTCTTGAACTCTACAGCAGATACAGACCGTCATTACAGAGACCCAACACTGTAAACTGATGTAGTCTGTATATGTGTGTTTGTAAACTATTGTATGTATTTATTTTACATTGTACAGTCATTTATTTTTTCGTGTGTAGTTGTTGCAGGTGAAAATTGCAGTGTTGCAACATTGGAATGCATTTCGGTATTGTTTTTTTGTTTTTTAGTTGCAACATTGTCGCTTGGCTGTTGATTACATGCAACAAGACAAGGTAAAACTTTTTCATATATTTACTTTCAAAATTTTCCATTAAAGTAAAAAAAAAATATAGGTTAATTGGATCACCTGAAAATTCCCCCCCCCCCTGTTTATTTCACGAGGCTGGTGACAGAAGAAGGAGATGTTGGTGATGAAGCAATGAAGGAAGAGGAAGAGATGGAGGAGGAGCTACTTCAGGAAGAATAGGTTAAGGTTTCACAATGTTACGTTAGGTTAAGGTAGGTGGGGCTTGATTGCCTTAGTACGGTACAAAGGGTTTAGACGCAAGCGGACGTCACGGCGGGGAAAATCAATCGGCGAATGTCATGCCCGCTAACAAGTGGGTCCTGCCAAAACTCAGGTGGTGTAGTGGTGGACGGGGCTGTGGTGGAGGAGGAGCGAGGTGAAGGAGGGGCGTGGTGGAGAAAGGTGATGGAAGGGGCGTGGTGGAGGAGGGGCGTGGTGGGAATGGAAGGGGCGTGGTGGAGAAGGTGTGAAGGGGGCGTGGTGGAGGGGAGCGAGGTGAAGGAGGCGTAGGTGGAGAAAGGTGTGATGGAAGGGGCGGGTGGAGGAGGAGCGAGGTGAAGGAGGGGCGTGGTGGAGAAAGGTGTGATGGAAGGGGGCGTGGTGGAGAAAGGTGTGATGGAAGGGGGCGTGGTCAGGCATCATCTTCACACGTCCCCTCCTTCCCCCCACCACCACCACCTCTTAACTCCGTGCCAGTGAAGGCTGCTGACACACCCCCTAACAGATTGTAGTCAGCGCCTGACCACTTGTTGACGAGATGCATCGTCACCTGCTGCCACGATCACCATCACTACACTACCAACCACCACCACACTCTCCACCACCATCACTACATTACCATCATCACTGCCACCACACCACCATTAAACTACCACCATCACTACTACAGTACAACACCAGCACTAGAAGCCACCACCATCACTACTGCACTATAAGCCACCAACACACGCTCCAGCTATCCACTTAACAACACAACACAAATAACAACACCACCAACACAACACCAATACAAAACCAACACAGCACAACACCAACAACACAACAAACACCAACAACACAACACAACACCCACAACACAACACAGCACAACACCAACAACATAACACAACACCAACATAAAACAACACAACACCAACACAGCACAACACAACACCAACATAAAACAACACAACACCAACACAGCACAACACCAACAACACAACACAACACCAACATAAAACAACACAACACCAACAACATAACACAACACCAACATAAAAACAAAACAAATACACAACACCAACATAAAACAACACAACACCAACACAGCACAACACAACACCAACATAAAACAACACAAAACCAACACAGCACAACACCAACAACACAACACAACACCAACAACACAACACCAACAATACAACACACATTAACACAACAAACACTAACAACATCAACAAAACACGACACCAACAACACAACACAAATAACAACACCACCAACACAGCACAACACAACAACATAAAACAACACAACACCAACACAGCACAAACACAACACCAACATAAAACAACACAACACCAACACAGCACAACACAACACCAACATAAAAACAACACAACAAACCAACACAGCACAACACCAACAACACAACACAACACCAACAACACAACACCAACAATACAACACATTAACACAACAAACACTAACAACATCAACAAAACACGACACCAACAACACAACACAAATAACAACACCACCAACACAGCACAACACAACACCAACATAAAACAACACAACACCAACACAGCACAACACCAACAACACAACACAACACAACAACAACACAACACCACAACACCACCAACATAACAACAAAACAACACAACACCAACACAGCACAACACAACACCAACATAAAACAAACACAACACCAACACAGCACAAACACAACACCAACATAAAACAACACAAAACCAACACAGCACAACACCAACAACACAACACAACACCAACAACACAACACCAATACAACACACATTAACACAACAAACACTAACAACATCAAAAACACGACACCAACAACACAACACAAATAACAACACCACCAACACAGCACAACACAACACCAACATAAAACAACACAACACCAACACAGCACAACACCAACAACACAGCACAACACCAACATAAAACAACACAACACCAACAACATAACACAACACCAACATAAAACAACACAACACCAACACAGCACAACACAACACCAACATAAAACAACACAACACCAACACAGCACAACACAACACCAACATAAAACAACACAAAACCAACACAGCACAACACCCACAACACAACACAACACCAACAACACAACACCAACAATACAACACACATTAACACAACAAACACTAACAACATCAACAAAACACGACACCAACAACACAACACAAATAACAACACCACCAACACAGCACAACACAACACCAACATAAAACAACACAACACCAACACAGCACAACACAACCACCAACATAAAACAACAAAACCAACACAGCACAACACCCACAACACAACACAGCACAACACCAACAACACAACACAACACCAACAATACAACACACATTAACACAACAAACACTAACAACATCAACAAAACACGACACCAACAACACAACACAAATAACAACACCACCAACACAGCACAACACAACACCAACATAAAACAACACAAAACCAACACAGCACAACACAACACCAACATAAAACAACACAAAACCAACACAGCACAACACAACACCAACATAAAACAACACAAAACCAACACAGCACAAAATCAACAACACAACACAACACAACACAACATAACAACACCACCAACACAACACCAATACAAAACCAACACAGCACAACACCAACAACACAACGCAACACAGCACAACACCAACAACACAATACTAACAACATCAACAAAACACGACACCAACAACACAACACAACACAACACCAACACAACAACTGGAGACGGTCAGGCGGTGTGTGTGTGTGTGGATAAACAGTACAGGATGAGTCACACAGTCTTAACTTAACAGTCACCTACCTATCTAACAGACCTCGGCGGCCACTTAACTGTAGTGGCCTCGCTCCTCTGATGACCAATAGGAAACAGTTAAATGACGTCATGAGAAATTTCTTTTACCCCCCCCACCACCCCCGCCCCCCTACCTTCCGGAACAACAATCACAAAACACAGCAGTCAGCATGTAAGGTGTGAAGTAATCGGTCATAATTTATTCTGACTCACCTCTCTCTCTCTCTCTCTGTCTCTCTCTCTCTCTCTCTCTCTCTCTCTCTCTCTCAGGTTAGGTTAAGGTGGTTAATCTTTAAGTAAAAAATTAAGCTGGGGTGGAGAGTTTACTAATTAATTACATAAATACAGACAAATTAATGAAGTTATTATTACAGACGGACGGACAGACATACAACCTGCCCCTAGACGCCATCTACACCAGGGTTAGGTTAGGTTAGGTTAGGTTACAACTGCTTCAGTCAATTAGATGAATTTATAAACATTAAAAATTGACAGACAGACGTGCGATTATACAGACAGGGAGACAGACAGACAGACACACACTAACCGATAGCTATATCCTCAAGAAAAATAAAGAGGAGGAAGAACGAGAGAGGAGAGAAGGAAAGTGGGGGAGGAGCCAGAGAAGAAGGGAAGAAGAAAGAGGCGATGGTGAAGAAAAACAACGAGAAATATTGAGGGTTTATACTGTACCGGACAGGTGATTGGTGGAGGAGCGGTAGTTTGGGAGTGAGTCATTGGGTGGGGGTGAAGGAGAGACTTCACGTGTGAGAAGAGGAAACCCAAGGTCTCTCTCTCTCTCTCTCTCTCTCTCTCTCTCTCTCTCTCTCTCGGCTGCATTACAGTGCCTACCACTGTACCTTTATCTACCACGGGAGGAAGAGGAGGGGGAGGAAGATGGGTAGAAATGACGAAAATGAAGCTGAATAAGAGTAGGACTAAGGAGAAACAAGTAAATTATGAGAGAGAGAGAGAGAGCGTGTACACGTGTAGGAGCTTGGTCATGTGCGTGACAACTGACCATGTATGAGTCACCGACTGTATGGGTGACACACACACGATACACGTACATACAAACACACACAAATAATGGAAGCCCCTCGAAATCGTGGATGGCCGGCCCTAGGGCCACCTAGGCGTGAATTCGTTTAAGGTGTAGAAACTGTCGCCAACACAACAACCACACCCTGAGTTAACGAGCTACATGACCCGATGTCAAGGAATAGTCCGAGAAGACCGGACAACTCGCCAACTGCACTGGCTAACCGTTACCCCGGAATACGATCCACAAAGCGATTAACATCCAATTACTGCCCGGGATCGAACTCGGGGTCCGCTCGCTCGCGAGGCAAGGATGCTGACCATTACACCACAGGTTGCCACACACTCACACACACACACACACACACGCCACACTTCCCCCTGCTAATTACGACATATGCTAATTAGTGTTATAAAATGTGTATGTAAATAAATCATCCAATGTGTGTATATATATTATTATTATTATTATTATTATTATTATTATTATGATCATCAATAATTACGTAGGTCAAGGGCGAGGCACCTTAAATATTACAATTATTCACCCTAATACTCAACCTTAAGATCATCACCCTTAAGGTAGTCACGCTTCAAATTAATCACCCCAAAATATATTCACCCTTAAAATGGTCACCTTAATTATCATCCACATAAATCATAATCACCCTATCCACATAGCACTCTGACAACCAATCATCCCTCAAGTGCGAAACACGAGGTCACTCTCAGAATAGCGAAACTGGCACTCAAGGTGGGAGTACGTCTTCCCTGGCACTCTATTTAAAGGCCCAGGTGCCTATTTTCACTCCCATGTCACTGACTCCCGGGAGAGGTGTCCACTGCAGATGCCACTCGGGGTCTTGACGTCAGATGGGCGTGACGTCAGATGGGCGTGATGTTAGATGGGCGTGATGTTAGATGGGCGTGATGTTAGATGGGCGTGACGTTAGATCCACGTCATCATTTAAGGGCACCTGACTACAGTTGAGGAAGTGAAGCTGGTCGAGTGCAGTGCCAGCCACTTTGCCTCGTTTCAGAGAGAGAGAGAGAGAGAGAGAGAGAGAGAGAGACTTAACTACATGCTACATCCTCCCCCTCACTCAGTCCCTCTTACAGGCACATGACCAGCTGCAGAGGAACACTTGGACCAGCTGTCGGACACGAGACCAGCTGGACAGAAGGACACACACACACATACACCTTCCGGTATACAGATAAACAAATGATTGACGTCATGTGTGGCCTTTAAAAGTCCCGCTTATTTGTGTGTGTGTGCGTGTGCGTGCGTGCGCGTGCGTGTGTGTGTGTGTGTGTGTTGTGTGTGTGTGTGTGTGTGTGTGTGTGTGTGTGTGTGTGTGTGTGTGTGTGTGTGTGTGTGTGTGTGTGGGTGTGTGTGTGTGTGTGTGTGTGAGTGGTGTAAAATAATGTGTAAAATAATATTAATAATAATAATAATTAACAATTTATTGAAAAAGTTCTGCAGCGGGCTCTGAAAATATACATTGGCATAAATGACTTATTACATACATTGGTGGTTTAACAAAAGCCTTCATTAGAGAAAGGTGAAGGAACATACAGTGAACATACAGAGTAATGTAGGTGTTGAACAGTAAACACGTAGTGTAGTAACTCCCTCACAGATGGTGTTATGAGGGTGTGTGTGTGTGTGCGTGCGAGCGCGCGCGCGCGCGTGTGTGTGTGTGTGTGTGTGTGTGTGTGTGTGTGTGTGTGTTCGTTGATATAATACACAAAATACACACACACATGAAAACATACATAGGACACACACACACATATGAACACATACATATGATACACACACATGAACACACACACACACACACACACACACACACATAAACACACACATACACATGATACACACACATGAACACACACACACACACACATAAACACACACATACACATGATACACACACATTAAAACACACACACAGAACAGATAAAACAAAATAATTAACATACCCAAATGACATCAAAATTGTGCCGAGACTCAACCTTAAGTGAGACAGACAGACAGACAGACAGGCAATTACCTCCGGTCTTGTCTCGATTTTTCTTTCTCACTCACCTGGAAGACAGAAAAGGAGGAATTAATAAATACAATAATAATAATAATAATAATAATAATAATAATAATAATAATAATAATAATAATAATAATAATACAACAACATTAATAATAATAATAATAATAATAATAATAATAATAATAATAATAATAATAATAATAATAATAATAATAATAATAATAATAATAATAACAATAATAATAATAATAATAACAATAATAATAATAATAATAATAATAATAATAATAATAATAATTGGTTGTACAGCGGTAACAAGAGGATCTCACACGACAACGTCCTGGGTTCGAATCCTACTTGGTCACCCACACACACGAGAAGGGTGTTATCCAGTGTGCCCCTGACTACTAAACATGACAGGTATGCTCCAGGTACTACAGTTTCCTCCCGTACAAACACTGGACAATGAAGGTCATAACAAAGAACAGACCAACCGCCTGAAGAATCTCCATCCTAACTTATTTCACCTGAAGATTAACCACCCCAAACACTATTTAGGGGACGCGGTTAGGTTAGGTTAGGGTGGTTAATCTTCAGGTGAAATAAGCTAGGATGGAGATTTTTCAGGTGATTATTATTATTATTATTATTATTATTATTATTATTATTATTATTATTATTATTATTATTATTATTATTATTATTATTACCAAGACGGACACAAGGTCCACTGGGTCGACCATGATCGCCTCGGCACACAACCTAAGTCAGTAATCCCCACAAGACGAAGTGAACGTGACTCCCCAGGCTAGCAGGGTCTCCACTCCTCCACCGCCCCCTTTCACCATCCCTTCTTCCCCTCCCCTGGCTATTTCCACCCCACTGGCACTAATCACCCCAACCCTCTATCACCCCACGAGTTATCCCCACCACACACCAAGGACAAGCTTAAAGTTTATAAATGTTTAAAACCTCCTCAGTTGGTGGTGGTGGATCTTTAAGTCAGGAATTAATCTTTCGTGGTGGTTAAAAATAAAAACATAAAATCCTTGAAGACCCTCACACATACACTGACGGTCTCTCTCTCTCTCTTCACACACACACACACACACACACACACACACACACACACACACACACACACACACACACACACACACACACACAAACGTCAAGCTCCTGCCCTTGTCCTGGTTGGCATGGCGACAGACAAGAGCACTAGCAGGAGGGGGGAGGAGGACAGAGGAGGAGGAGGAGGGACAGAAAGGAAGAAGAAGAAGAAGGAGGAGGGGGAGGGAGGGGAGGGGGGTGCAGAGGTTATGTGCCCACCAACAACTACGTCTCACCAAAACACAAAACACACCCAAAAAACATTACGTGACTGTAAGCACTTAAACCATAACACACACACACACACACACACACTTGATCTCTTTCTGTACTGTTCGTGTGTGTGTGTGTGTGTGTGTGTGTGTGTGTGTGTGTCTTGTTTTGATTCGCTCTCCTACCTGGTCAACTTTACACACGGACGAACACGGGAGAGAAATATTGACCATAGAGGCACGTTACAAACCAGGTAGTGGGCGGATAACAACTCAACTACCTTAACGCCGCCCCATTATATAGAAGTGGAGAGAGGGAGAGGAGGGGGTAGGGTTGACGGGGAGGGGTAAAGGAAGGGGATAAGGAGAGAGAGAGAGAGAGAGAGAGAGAGAGATTATTTTTCAAGGTTACATTAGATGTTCGTACAACAGTTAAGTGTACAGTACATGAATAATTACAATGATGTACAGTACTTCTCATATCTACTTTAATTCTGTACATTATCGTATTTAATTCCATTCCGCATGTACATATCTTAGTACATACCTTTGTACATGTCAGTCGTCATTCATATACGTACAGTACAAGAGTAACACTGGTGCACTCACAACTAGTTCAATTCAGTGCATCTCCCAGTGAGGACAAGTTATTTATGTACAATAGTTTACAGTGTTTACATAGTTTGCCTTACTGCGACGATTCTCAGGTATGTAAACTGGGAGACACAATTAACCTGCGGCCTTACTCAGGTAGGAGGAATACACTACTAAAGTGGGGGTAAGTGTACTAGCGTTTACACTCCCTATAGACCTTAATAAACCTGACCTAACCTAACCTAACCTAACCTAACCTGACCTAACCTAACCTGACCTAAACCTAACCCAACCTGACCTAACCCAACCTAACCTGACCTAACCTAACCTAACCCAACCTAACCTAACCTGACCTAACATAACCTGACCTTAACCTAATCCTCACTTCTTCCCTAACCTAACCCCCAGGTAGTGTTAGTTGGTTAATCTTCAGGTGAAATAAACTGAGTGGATAATCTGAAGTAATCTGTATTTATTATCAATGGGTGTGGTGTGTGTGTGTGTGTGTGTGTGCATCTCTCGTCCTTCACTACAAAACAACGGTAATATAACACACACACACACACACACACACACACACACACACACACACACACACACACACACACTGCAAATCTTCCCGGAGTAAAAACATCTCAACAAGGAACAACTAACAAGCCACAACACGACCAAGAATTTACACTTGAATGTTTGTGAAAAGTTCTTAAAAAAAATGTGAAAAAAAAAAATTCGTTGTTGTTGTTATCCAGGGTTGTCATGGTAACACTCGCATGGTATTTGTATATATAGGTAAATAATTAAAATACATGGAGGAAATACATGGAGGAACACGTATGTATATAAACAAACATACATACCTAAACACACTTAATCATTCACACACACACACACACACACACTGTTTTGTCTGGTACTGGGCCAGCAACAGAATGGCGTGTGAGCTTGCATGTGACTTTTCCCTCGCTGCTGGGGTTACCTGCGTAGAAACGGTTAAAAGATTATTAGTTTTATGAGGAGGTGTGAGTCAGACTGTGTGTGTGTGTTTCAGTCACCCTACACTGTTATAAAACACCCTCACCTGACTCCACACCCTCACCTGACTCCACACCCACACCCTTACTCCCTCACCTGACTCCACACCCACACCCTTACTCCCCACCTGACCCCACACCCGACCCCATACCCACACCCGAACCCATACCCTCATCTGACCCACACTCACCTGACCCCACACCTTCACCTGACCCCACACACCCACACCTGACCCCACACACCTCACCTGACCCCACACCTTCACCTGACCCCACACACCCACACCTGACTCCACACCCTCACCTGACCCCACACACCTTCACCTGACCCCACACACCCACACCTGACTCCACACACCCACACCTGACCCACACCCACACCTGACCCCACACACCAACACCTGACCCCACACACACACACCTGACCCCACACACACACCTGACCCCCCACACACCTGACCCCCACACACACACCTGACCCAAGATCCTGTTAAGCACCCCAAATACACCTTAAACCAGCCTGGCCTTTCCTTATACAACAACCCTTACACTCAGAGGTGTGTGGTGTCGTTGTCTGCTGTTCTGGCCCAGTTTAGGTTGTGTTTTCTGCTTCTAAATCTTTAAATGTTGTTGATGCATTTGAGCGAGGCACACACACACACACACACACACACTCTTCTCTCTCTTCTCTCTCGCCAGGGTCGCCGGGTGTCTGTCAGCGGGAGTTTACTAATTAAGCCTGTGCGTTACCTGGTGTGTGTGTCGATGATGATGACGACGGCGCCGACGATGAACTGTATGGCCCGCTTGTTACTACTGCTACTACTACCATCACCCCTAACGACGACCACCACAAGTACTACTACTACCTCTTCTACCACTATCACGCAACACGACCCATTTCACATTTTTCAAACTAAGAAGATAATGGTAGTGGAAGGGGAGTAGTGGGGTAAGGGGAGGTAGAGGCAAGAGACGGTCTTGAGGAGGTGAAAAGAGGGGGGGGGTAGATGGGTAGGAAGAGGAGGGGAGAGGGGTAAGAATGCACAACACCCCCTCCCCCACCCTCGAGTCCCCAATACTTTAACTTCATGGACTGTGAGTGAGTGAGTGGTATTGGGCACTTGACACCTACGCCTGGTCCTGACCCCTGTCCCTAATACTGGTGCTGCCTAAACACACACACACACACACACACACACACACACACACACACACTCAATGTACCATAACAAAAATATACATCAAACCGGCGTCTTTTCAGTGCCAGATTAAATACTTGTAGCCAGCCAAGCCACGAGGTTAGTGCCACGAGGTGCCTAGTACGCCAGGTGGCACTCAGAACCAGGGCCAAGTGGCACTACTGTGTGTGAATATATACAATACAGGTTAATGTACTGTATGATAATATAATATAATATATATATATATATATATATATATATATATATATATATATATATATATATATATATATATAGAGAGAGAGAGAGAGAGAGAGAGAGAGAGAGAGAGAGAGAGAGAGAGAGAGAGAGAGAGTCATAAGCGCCTGATGAAAACTAATCATGAAAATTAATGTTTTCTATAAATTACTTAAATAACATTGATAGTGTCACTCTGTCTGTCTGTCTGTCTGTCTGTCTAAATAACTTTATCATCGCCCCAATCTGATCCAGTGAGACCTAGTGACCATCGCACCTCCTTCACTCCCCGACTCTCCACTCTCACATTTCCGCTTGCCGTCGACTCGCGGGAGCAACACACCTCAGTCACATCAACTCTTCAAATAAATGCTAAACTTGCCTTATTATTTCATCCTTATTCTACCTTCCTTCCTTCCTTCCTTCTTTCCCTCCTCCTCATTTCTCCTCCTCCCTTCCTCCGGTACCTTTCCTCCCTCCATCCTTTCATTCTCTCCTCCTTCTCTTCTTCCTCCCTCCTCCCTTATTCCCCCTCCTCTCCCTCCTTCATTCCCCCTCCTCCTTATCTACCTTCCCTCCCTCCTTCCTTTCCTCCCATCCCTTCTTTCTTATCCTAGCTTCCTTATCTCCCTTCCCCTCTTCATCCTATATCTACCTCCCCTCCTTCCTTCTCTCTCTCCTCCCCTCACAACAGGTGGGCGGGTCCTAGCGTAAATAGCCTGACCTCGTGCTGCCAACACCGCCACAGCCCGTGACGTCACGCATCCTGGCACCCACAATGCACCTTGTTGTTGTTGTCATAGATCCGCCTGGGACAACACGAGCCTAATGATAATAATAATAATAATAATAAACAAAAATAATAATAATATTAATTAATTAGTATTCAGTGAAAACGTCATACAGGTTTACAATTGGTTCGCCAGGTGTGTAGACAATGCAGGTATACAGTTCAGCAGGTGCATACACAACGCAGATAAACAACAATAGTTAACAGTAAGGCAATTTGACCAAGGATAACAAAGCCATCAGATGATTATTTCCAGTAGGGCCTTGATACTAGTCTATCCCTGAGCACCTGTACCTGGGATACGGTAAATTATCTACAGGTAATCTTCACTGGTGAGTTAATTTGGGGTTTATTGGTTTAGTGAGTGTTGTTGTGTCGTCTGGTGTGGTGTGGTATGGTGTGGTGTGGTGTGGTGTGGTGTGGGTGTGGTGGTGATGTGGTGTGGTGTGATGTGGTGTGGTGTGGTGTGGTGTGATGTGGTGTGGTGGTGTGTGGTGTGATGTAGGTGTGGTATGGTGTGGTGTGGTGTGATGTGGTAAGGTGTGGTATGGTGTGGTGTGATGTTGTGTTGTGAGGTGTGGTATGGTGTATTGTGGTATGGTGTGGTGTGATGTTGTGTGTTGCTGTTCAGTTCTGGTGCCCTTATTATAGAATGGATATCAATTCACTAGAGTCGGTGCAGCGAAGAATGAAGAAAATGATTCCGGGACTTAGAAACCTTCCATATCAAGATAGATTAAAGAAACTAAACTTTATCCCTAGAAAGACGAAGAGTGCGGGGAGATATGATAGAAGTATTTAAGTGGGTGAAAGGAATCAATAAAGGAGATATAGATAAAGTTCTATAATATCCGAGCAGGATAGACCTCGAGCAACGGATTTAAGTTGGATAAGTTTAGGTTTAGGAGGGAGATAGGAAGAAACTGGTTCACAAATAGGGTGGTGGACGAGTGGAACAAGCTTAGCAACTTTGTAGTAAGTGTTGGAACGCTGGAAAGTTTTAAAAGGAGGCTAGATAGATTCATTTGACGATGGAGAGTGGTAGTAACTCTCGACAGTAGCTGCCATGCACAGGTCAACCGGCCTATTGCAGATTCCTTATTTTCTTATGTTCTTATGTTGTGAGGTGTAGTATGGTGTATTGTGGTATGGTGTGATGTTGTGTTGTGTTGTGTTGTGTTGTGTTGTGTTGTGTTGTGAGGTGTGGTGTGGTGGCAGTGGAGTTTGAAGGTCAAGCGGAAGTAGGTTCAACACGTTGGGGGAGGATGTTTACATTATTATCTCCTCACCTATTTTACCCTTCCCCTACCCCTAACCTCACCTCACCTCCATTACTTCTACCTCATCATCTCACACCTCCCCCCATACTACACCTCACCTTCCACACCCCTCACCCCTATCTCACCTTACCTCCTCACCTCCCTCCTCACCCCCCTACCCTATCTATCTCACCTCACTAGCCTCCTTCACACTTCCACCCACCTCCCATTCACACCTCCCTTCCCACCTGCCTCACCTTCCTCACCTCACCTCACACTCCCTCACTCACCTCACTCACCTCACCTCACCTCACCTCACTCCCTCACCCTCACCCTCCCTCACCCTCACCCCATGCCTCCTATAGAAGTGGTCCAAGGTTCACGGGGGGGACTGAGTGACTCTGCCAAATATCAAAAACATCTTCCCACAGCCTCCCACGAAGACCTGCTCCCGGGGCGTCACGAAGACCTGCTCCCGGGGCGTCTCTCTACATTCCACGAAGTCGTTTGGTGATTAATACCGCGAAACCTCTATTTAGCGGACTATATGGAGAAGGAAAGTCCGTTATATCGAGGGACCGTTAGATATGAAACCTCCATTTAGCGGACTATAAGGAGAAGGAAAGTCCGTTATATCGAGGGACCGTTAGATATGAAACCTCCATTTAGCGGACTATATGGAAAAGGAAAGTCCGTTATATCGAGGGACCCTTATATGTGAAACCCCCCTCTAACGAACAATATAGATAAGACACTCCGTTATATCGAGGGTACGTTTCACATGACACCCCCCCCCATCTAACGAATTATATATAGAGAGAAGTCCGCTATATGGAGGGTTTCACTTCATAGGTAAAATTGTGTCCACTAAACCTGACGACTATAGGGGTAGTGTGGGTGGTGTGGATAGTGTGGTAGTTTAGATAGTGGGTAGTGTGGGTGGTGTGATAGTGTGGGTGGTGTGGGTGGTGTGGATAGTGTGGGTAGTGTGGTAGTGGGTAGTGTGGATAGTGTGGGTAGTGTGGATACTGAATATAATACACTAAGCCTTAGGTACACAAGAATAAGTATGGCCAACACTGGACTTGACACCCTTCATTCCCTCAAGTGTAAAGACAGGAACCCATTTATAACTGTGTGAAGTGGGAGTACATTGTGGATGCGAACTATCGACCCTAAAAGTTGGAAGCGAGTGTTGTGTCCACTGAGCCACCAATTGTGTGTGTGTGTGTGTGTGTGTGTGTGTGTGTTTAGTCCTCATCCATGCATACACACAGAAAGGGAAACAAAATTATCAAACAACAGTTCTTTATCATCACACACACACACACACACACACACACACACACACACACACACACACACACACACACACACACACACACACACACACACACACACACACAACGAATTACTTTCCAAACAACAACAACAACAACAACAAAAACATTTAATAATAATAACAAACCCAACTCCAGCGTGTTAACTGTAACTACCAATTGACTGTAGCTTTATACTGAAACAATCTTATTATTATTATCAATATTATCATTATTAGTGTCATCATCGTCATTATCATCATATTTACTATTATTGAAAGGCATCAGGCAGCCGGACCTCCCCATACAGCAGAGGTCACAGCCGGCCACAGTAATTTTATGTGTTAATATCCGGCCTGACTGGTTTATCGTCTCCTACACCACTGTAATAGAGAGCCGGATGGCTAGATTCCTCCTTCCTCCTGCCTACCCAAGAAAAGGGAGGGGGGGCATAGGTCCTCAGGATGACCCCTTCTTCCTAAACTCCTCCTTCATCCTGAAAAGGAACGTATATACAAGGAGAAGGGAATCACAGAAGAAGGATAGAGGAAGGAGGAGCTGGTGAAGGATAGGAGAAAGGAGGAGGATAGGAGGAAGGAGGACAATGGTGAAAGGAGGAGGATAGGAGGAAGGAGGAGCACAGATGGATAGGAGGGATTACTTGTCAACATTTTCCTGCATCTCACGAACAGAGGAGTAGGAAGAGGTAATGTTGGGAGCCGAGAGAGAGAGAGAGAGAGAGAGAGAGAGAGAGAGAGAGAGAGAGAGAGAGAGAGAGAGAGAGAGAGAGAGAGAGAGAGAGAGAGAGAGAGAGAGAGAGAGAGAAAAACCATAAGACAGTGATGATGATGATGATGATGATGATGATGATGATGAGTGATGATGATGATGATGATGATGATGGAGGAGGAGGAGGAGGAGGAAGAAGGAGTCATGACAACCACTACAAACAATAACATACAGCCATCAAAGTATTGCAGACCATCTATAAAAAACCACAGGGTACTTAAACTTCTGAGGGAGACACTAACACTGAGGGAAGGAGGGGGGGAGAGGGGGAAGAGGGGGGGGGAAGGAGAGGGGGGAGGAGAGAAGAAGGAGGAGGAAGGAGGAGAGAGGAGGAGGACAGGAGATTGAGAGGAGGGGGGGGGGGAGGAAGGAAGGAAAAGGAAGGGGGGAAGGGGAGGTAAAGGTGAAAGAAGGAAAGGAAGGAGATGGGGAGAGGGAAAGGGAAGGAGGGAGGGAAGAGGGGAGGGAAGGGGATAATTTAAGTTTCAAGGACAATAACAGTCATCAAGTGTAATTAAACTCCTACACACAAAGGAAGGAAAAGTTACCTCCGTTCCTGCTGGGGATGATAGGTGGGCTCTGGGAGGGAATCATGGTAGTGAGGGGATGGGGGAGTTGGGGGATGGGGATAGGGGGAGAGAGAATTTTGTGATGGAGAAGCCTGGAGGGGGTGGAGTTGTTGGGGGCTGTGGGGAGTCAAGGGGGGCTTGTGGGGGGTGGGGACAGAGGGGGGGTTAGTGGTGGAGGATTGGGGAGGGAGTCCATGTGCTGGGGGAAGGAGTCAGTCTTGAGGGGGAAGAAAGGAGAGGGAGGAGGGAAGGAGAGGAAGAGGAGGAAGGGAAGAGAGGAAGGAAATGGGAGGAGGAAGGAAACGGGAGGAGGAAGAAGAGAAGGGGGGAGAGAGGGGGGGTTCTTCACACACCCCACACGGTTAGAGAAATCAAAGCCACCAGCACATGTTTCTATACCCCCCCAGGTGTGACCGCTCTCAACCCCACACTTTGATTTCTCCATTTACAGTGAGTTTGAAGAGCATGTAAATCCCACCACACTGATAAACACAGGACCAACAGAGCCTCTCCGGTCACCATTACAGCCGGAGTAGGGAGGAGGAGGAGGTCAATGAACGATTGGTTTGACAATACACTAAATAACCCCAAAACAGACTTAGAAAAAATAAATAAAATCACAACAAAACACCAAAACACTTCCACTTATATAAACAAACCACAACTGAATTTTACAACGGTGCAGACAAATCACCTCGAGCAAGGGCGACAAGGACAATTTCACACAGGCAAAGAGAACGACATAGCGGGGGTGGAGAGGGTAGGGGTGGAGAGGGGTAGGGGGTGGGTGGGGGGAACTTACGGAAACGTCACTTGTCACAAACTACGCAGAAGTCGGTCGTTTATCAGCAGCGCCTTGCAATGTGACACAGGGGATGCAACAAGAGGAGGAGGGGGGGGGGTGGTGGAGGTGATAGTGGTAGTTCCGGGAAGGTCATAAGGTGTGTGTGTATTGTCAGGTGTGTGTGGGGGGTGGGGAGGAGGATAGGGAGATATGGAGAAGGTGTGGGGGAGAAAGATAAGAAGGAGAGAGAGATGGGGGGATAGAAGAAGAAGAGAGGAGAGTAGGGAGGAAGAGAGAAGAAAGGAAGAAAGGAGAGAAAGAAGAAGAATGGGGAGAATAAAGGAATAGGAAAAAATGGAGGAAGAAGAGAAAGGAAAAATGGAGAGGACGCAGAGAGGAAACAGGGAAGATAGAAGAGGATAAGAAAGAGAGAAGGGAGAAAGAAGAGAAGATAATTAAAGAAGAGAAGATAATTAAAGAAGAACAGTATACCTGGAAACAGCTTGTTAACAGTACCTAGAAGAGTCAGCCTCCTGCCAGGTGATGTACACACACACACACACACACACACACACACACACACACACACACACACACACACACACACACACACACACACACACGAATTACCTCTGTAGCCTTCTTGGCGTGGGGAAGGAAGGAAGGAAGGAAGGAGAGAGAGAGAATGACAACTCACTCCCCCTCACACACACACACTTGGCCTCTGTAAAAAATAAAGTGTCACAACAAAACAGCAGGCTTTTGGCACGGCACACTACACACCCCTGCCACATGCGCACTGACCAAGAGCAGCGGCAAGGAGGTAAGGATGGGGCGAGGGAGGTAGGATGGGGCGAGGGAGGTAAGGATGGGGCGAGGGGAGGTAAGGATGGGGCGAGGGAGGTAAGGATGGGGCGAGGGAGGTAAGGATGGGGCGAGGGAGGTAAGGATGGGGCGAGGGAGGTAAGGATGGGGAGGGGAGGGGTAAGGATGGGGCGAGGGAGGTAAGGATGGGGCGAGGGAGGTAAGGATGGGGCGAGGGGAGGTAAGGATGAAGGAGGGAGGTAAGGATGGGGCGAGGGAGGTAAGGATGGGGCGAGGGAGGTAAGGATGGGGCGAGGGGAGGTAAGGATGGGGGCGAGGGAGGTAAGGATGGGGCGAGGGAGGTAAGGATGGGGCGAGGGAGGTAAGGATGGAAGGAGGGAGGTAGGATGGGGCGAGGGAGGTAAGGATATGAGGGGAGGTAAGGATGGGGCGAGGGAGGTAAGGATGAAGGAGGGAGGGAAGGGGGGTGGAGAGGGAAGGGGTGGGAGAGGGGAAGGGGTGAGGGAGGGAGGGAAGGGGGGGTGAGGAGGGAGGAGG
>NW_024729288.1:275000-282500 GCF_018991925.1 Homarus americanus
CATCTATCCACACTACATCTACTGCACTATCATCTACACTACATCTACTGCACTATCATCTACACTACATCTACTGTACTACATCTACACTGCACTATCATCTACACTACATCAACTGCACTATCATCTACACTACATCTACTGTACTATCATCTACACTACATCTACTGTACTATCATCTACACTACATCTACTGCACTACTATCATCTACACTACATCTACACTACATCTACTGCACTATCATCTACACTACATCTACTGCACTATCATCTACACTACATCTACTGCACTATCATCTACACTACATCTACTGCACTATCATCTACACTACATCTACTGCACTATCATCTACACTACATCTACTGCACTATCATCTACACTACATCTACTGCACTATCATCTACACTACATCTACTGCACTATCATCTACACTACATCTACTGCACTATCATCTACACTACATCTACTGCACTATCATCTACACTACATCTACTGCACTATCATCTACACTACATCTACTGCACTATCATCTACACTACATCTACTGCACTATCACCTACACTACATCTATTGCACTATCTTATTCACTACTTGATAGTGTAAGCGATGTAGAGGAGATAGTGCAGTAGATGTAGTGTAGGTGATAGTGCAGTAAATGTAGTGTAGTGCAGTAGATGTAGATGATAGTGCAGTATAGTTTACACTAGAAGGGCACCTTTACCTAACACTGCCAGTCACGAGGGAAGTGTTCCAAACTGTCTCTGATAATGATGCATATAAAACGAGACTGGGAAGCTTTCCTTCTGGACAGTCTGTTCAACAAGGAAAAATAATGGCAACTCTAAGAGAGACACATGCCCTAAACGATTACGTCAACAATTTAAAATGTGAAATTATTGATGACCTCTACTACGGGGCCAAGGTGTCAATACTAGGTTAAGGAGGATTTGGTCTATGTTAACTCTTGAGAAAACCGTTCATGAAAGATATCGTTGTTAAAAAGGTTCTCAGCAACAAAAATAACAAGCCGATCTTCAACTCGGAAGCGAACATGTTGAGCCGCTTTCAACGTGTCCCGGGCGTGTAGCGCTGTTGTGGAGTTTATGAAGAAAAGGCACTTATTATAAGTGAATATGCTGGAATAACCCTGCGGGAATTCTTCAACAAATATAATTTGGAGGAAACCATTTTGTATAACATAATGTTACAAGTACACGAGACTCTACAGGGTATGTTCACCCTGGGTTATGCCCACTGTGATATCAAACATAATAATATATGTATTACTGAAAAGAACTTGGACGTTACATTAATCGACTTCGGGATATCTCGGCGGCTCGGAGATTATGTTTTCAAAAAACCGATCCCTCCCAGACGCTACTGGTACGCGCCTGAGGTGATGTAGACAAAAGGGTGTTCGGAGGCGAGTGAGGTGTTCAGTGCCGGCATTATGTGGTTAGAGCTCATGAAAGACATAAACTTTGCTGTCCATCCAGAAATAGAAAGGTGGTTGAGAATGTCCTAAAGGAAAAACCCAGCTGATAGGCCATCAAATTTATCCTTTATTCAACTCTTGCGATTCCATATCCACAAGCAACAGACACCATCCTCGGGAACACTCACCCTCAAAAAGATAGAACCATCAACTGAGTCACACAGAAAGAGGCGATTCTCCTCCTTCAGAGGGTTAACAGCACCAGTTGAGCCAAAAAAAAGGAGGCAACTCTCCCTCACAAACTTAGACGCGCTTGATTAGCCAAGAAAAAGGAAGCAAATCTCCCCCACAAACCTAGGAGCAGCAGATGAGTAAAAAAGAAACAGACAACCCGCCCCCAAAAGACAAAGGCAGAACGACCCACAAAGATACTCCTTCTTTTAGGCTCAGTTAGCTGCACTGGAAGAGCTCAAAAGAAAGCTGCTAGAGCAACCTTCTCCATCTGTCTCCTAAGTCCTTTCCCCCTGCTCCAATTATTTGTCTTCCTCCTATTCTTCTTCCTCCTCCTCTTATTTTCCTTCCTTCTCCCCATTTTCCCTTTCTACTTCCTGCACCCCTCCCCCTACTACTCCCTCTAACAACACCTACCCCCCTACAAGGTCAAAAAAATAAGGTAAGAGGAAAAAAGAAAGAAAGAGGAAGCGACATCTTCACTGAGCCCAAAGGAAAACGGATGCGGTCCCCAAGAATATAAAAGGCGCCAAATGAACCATGACGATTATTGTTATTGTTGGCATTTTAGATGATGTACACTCTCCCCAAAAGGTATCGGTCTCTCATCGATACACTGTGACGCAATGGACGAATATTTCCGATCACTAATTGTGATTCCTACATTATGTTGGTAGGCCTGCCTTCCTAGTATCTATAAGGCTACCAGTTATTATTTCTGGCATTTGTTGTAGTTGTGGTGAATCACCGTGCTACATCTTTAGTAGAATAATATAATGATATTAATGTAGCGAAAATATATCAACGGCAGTCAAATAGTGGGCGTTTTCTGCTGTAAATCCATGACCAACACTAGTATCTCAGACTTGTAGGAAAACAGCTTGCACCGACAGACATGAAAAAATTTCACTTTCCAAATAACAGCATAGCTACAAATCAATGTTTGTTAGTTAAATATATATAGCATTATGTTTACCTCATTGCTTAGGCCTATGTCGTGAAGGGCGATGCTACTGCCTCGTGTTGCCTCTGGTGCGTCCATAGTATGTCAATACCATGGAAGGACTTGACGACATCGTCTCGTAGTGTGTATCAGATAATGTTCCGATGCCATGAGATGGTGCGTTATATTCATAATTGTTACCTCATCAATTGAGGTAGAAATAACATTGAAATGCAGTAAAATATAAGGTCATTATAATTGGATATACCATCATAATACACCTGTGATGACTATATTCGTAAATAAATGTAATATCGTATCATAGTGTTTTATATTTCGTTTGAAGCGATTCCATTGTAACCTCAGTTCACGAAACGTTATATTTGGCAACTCATTCCCTGGGGCTGAAGTAGTATCAAAGGTGCCATAAATCAGCGGGTTACTCATGACATCATTGGTTATACAGATGGTATCACAATTCATCCTATTTCATCACATTAGGTAGAGAATAGTTGGTGTACTACAGAAAGGCGCAACTCACTATCAGAAACACCAACCGAACCAAGACTCTACTCTGCATGTGCTACTGTGTTCATTTCCAAATACATCAGGCTCAGGGAAGGGGGGGGGGAGGTACTTTTTTGGGAGTGTACAGTCTTTAACCATATATTTATTTCCCCAGTAATTTATTCACACAATATACTCATGTTAAATGTTTAGGTAAAAGCTCTCTTCTATATTTGGTGATTCGTGGAGAGAGAGAGAGAGAGAGAGAGAGAGAGAGAGAGAGAGAGAGAGAGAGAGAGTCCTTGTTTGTGGCGACTCTCACACGCAGACATACACACACATACAGTAAAGTGCACTAGTCTGTATTAACAACAATACTTAATCAGGAAAACCATCACTACCACCACCACCATTGATCAATGTGACGCAAGCAGACAAGTGCAAACAGGCACTACTCAATCCATTGTTTACCATGATGAGATGTATCAAATGAAACATGTATATGGAGCAAGTAACAAGATCACTAGATTACAAGATGTTGTAACCGCTAGATTAAGGTTAGGATATAAGTACCTTTGGCAGTATGTTCCTCAAGCAGATGTAAACAAAACTAAATGTAAAGTGTGTGGCCAGACATATGGCCACACACTTGAACACTACATCCTCGACTGTGTGAAGATAGAACCTTTTAGGGACAGGTCCAAGCACACTGTGTGAAATGGCACAACACTTCATCTCTAATGGCAAGATAGCCGACATATTAAGATTGTATCCATTTTGTTTGCACTTAGTAACTGTATCAGATTCAATACCTCTCACGCAAATGTGAATAATAAAGTGTGCGGCCAGACATATTGCCTCACACTCCTGTACTCACGCAGTTGTGAATAAATTACCCTTTATGTACAGAACTAAACAAAGAATTTATTTGAAATACTGTGTAACATTCAGTGCCATAATATCCTGACCACGGGGGTTAATTATTATGACCCTTTGTAAACTCTACTCTGTAATCCTTTTGCGCTACCGCTCACAGGATGAGTGTGGGGTGCACAATAAACTAGCCGCTGGGAGTGGCAACAAAAAATCATTAGCAAATTACCACCAACACTACTACCACTACCACCACCATCCCCACCACTACTACCACCACCATCCCCACCACTACTACCACCACCACCATCCCCACCTACCCACCACCACCCACCATCCCCACCACTACTACCACCACCACCACCATCCCCACTACTACCACCACCATCACCACTACTACCACCACCACCACTACCACCACCACTACTACCCCCACCACCATCCCCACCACTACCACCACCATCCCCACCTACCACCACACCCACCACTACTACCACCACCACCACTACCACCACCACTACTACCTCCACCACCATCACAACTACTACTATCATCGCCACCTTATGTTTACCTTGTGGACACCTGTGTTAACACCTTGGTCACGTGATACACCACCTGCCTCACGCGATAGTCTTAAACACATACTGTATACCTTGTATTCTTAACCATACGAAATACAGCCAAACTTACACAAACATACAACCACCGAGAGGTTGACACAAACATACACTACATCACACTTTGAAAACATACAACATTATATTAAAACTTACATAACATTCATACAAGGACGATCTTCTTAGACACGAGAACACACTCTTCTCAATACCGTGTGAGGGGAGGGGTGCTGTTGCCATGGTAACAAGTACAACTGGCAGTAAAAATATCCAAAGGTGATGTGGCGTCTCTCGTTACCATGGCGACGACGTTTTCTTCCCAGGTAAACTTTGATTGATCAGGAGCGTGAGGTGTGTCGCGATTGGCCCGATTTTCATTCATGTTGGAGATGGATGTAACCCACTAACTGCTGAATGATGGTGGACCAACCTAACCTCACACTCGACCAGCCCACTCCACTATTTCCTCACCTACCATCACACCTGAGCTAATTAATATGACGTCACCGCACACCTGTACTATTTAACGTGTTACGCTTGTTAGTGATTCCCAGAAATACTAAAGTGTTCTGTACTATACTACCACTAACTACTTATAATAAATAACAATAATAATATCCAAATAATAATAAAACAAAAAGAACAATAATAAGAACAACAACAATAATAATAACAATAATACGTCACTGATAAAAAGTATATAAAAATATTAAACAAACAAAATTACATAAAAACACTTAATAATGTACACCTAAGAATAATAAAACGTACATTAAATATGATTAAGTCGAAGAAAATGGTGCAGTACTCACTAGCTAACATAACACGGAGGGCTGACTTGAGTTAGAGGCTGTGTAAGCGATCGGTCTATTTTTTCTTACAGGATGCACAACGGTAAGTGGCGTTAACGTGATAATTTTTTCCTAGGATACACTACGATTGGGGGGGCGGGCGCGAGGCCTATTTTCTTGTCTAGGATACACAACGATAGGTAATCGATACATTCAAACTAGCGTTAACAGTAACTATCTAAAAACATTTACAGGTATTATTATATTATATTTTATATCATTAACCTATATTTAACTTGAATATTATGGAGTATTTGACGTGTTAGTTGTTGTTCATCATGAAAAAAAACACCTGGCTGACTTGCCGCTCGTTCTCAGTGACCCCCCGTCAGCTGACTCCTTACCCCACCTACCTCACCTCACCTCTCTCTCACTTCCTCCTTCTTTATCATCTCTCCCACTCTCCTACTTGCCTCCAGTCCCTCTCTTCCTCTCCTCAGTATTTCCTTCTCCTCTCTAACACCTCTCTCCCTCCTCCTTCCCTTTCCTCCCCTTATACCTGTCTAGGGATAGAGTGTGGTAACCCTGGTTGACTCTCTCTAGAGGGCAGTTCAAAAGATGTATAAGTCTTTAAACTGCTTGGGGAACATATGAACAGGAGACTGCAGTGGGAGCGGGTAAACAAAGTGAAAGGTTACAGGGAAATAGTGCTAGGAATTATGACAAAACTAAATTAGGCAGGGAGTTAAAACCTAAGCGCATCAAAAAGAGGACTCAGAACACGACTAACTTAAATGTCTACTACACAAGCAGTAGAAGTATGAGAAACAAGATGGATGAAATCAGGGCGTTGGTATGTACCGAAAAAATCGATATTATAGCATTCACCAAAACATGGATAAACCTCGACTCACGTGAGTTACCTGCCGAATACCAAATTGCAGGTTACAAATTATTCCATACCGATAGGCAGATTACTCATGTGAGGTGACCTCACACAATGTATCCACAGAGGGCGACCTCACTTTACCTGGAGACCTGACAACGATAACCTCACAATATATGACGGTTGAGGATGACCTGATCACGAGATTTGAGGTAACGAGTTCCACAACAATTTAAATAATGAGTTAATGCACAAAGGCAGAACATACCATAAAGAAAACTCAGATCAAACAACAATGACCCCAAATGGATAAATAATTATTTAAAGAATATTATTGGACAAAGGAAGGCTATAGGTAGGAGAATAAATCGTGGTAAAGTTTACCTCCGAGATTATTATAAGGTATTGGCGGGTAGAGTTAAGACCGAGATACGAAAAGCAAAGAGGAATAATGAACTGAAGGTAGCAAGGGAGGCGAAGTTAAACCCCAAGGGAGTCTTTCAAATGTAACAAACTATAACACGAGAAAAGATTGGACCAATACAGTTAGATACCGGCGAGCTGACTGATAACGACGGAGAAATGAGCAATAATCTGCATAGATATTTTTCAACGGTTTTCACCACCGAAAATTTAAACATGATACCCGAGGCACCGACTCTATACAGAGATAGTGAAGAAAATAGATTAAGCGAGATAGTAGTGACTAGTAACGATGTTAGTAAGGAAAAAGGCAAGATAAAGCCAGGTCACCAGGTCCCGATGAGATATTTGCCAGAGTATTAAGGAATGTAAGGAAGACCTTAGTATGCCCTTAGCAAAGCTGCTTAACATGTCCTTAAAAACAGGTGTAGTACCAGAATCCTGGAGGATAGCGAATGTAATACCGATTTTCAAGAAGGGGGATAGATCACTATCCTCTAACTACCGCCCAATCAGTTCAACATCAATTGTAGGCAAATTACTGGAAGCAATAATTTCAAACTCCATTCGAAATCACCTGGAGAAGCACAATTATTAAGTTGATCAATGATTCCCAACATGGCTTCACAAGCGGGCGTTCATGTGTAACTAATCTATTAACATTCTTTTCAGCTGTTTTCGAATCAGTGGACGAGGGGCCGACTATGATGTGGTATATCATGACATTAGTAAGGCCTTCGACAGAGTCCCCCACGAAAAACTAATAAGAAAAGTGGAGGCTCGTGGCATTGGA
>NW_024729288.1:287500-357500 GCF_018991925.1 Homarus americanus
GTGCACACAGGTACACACACAGGTGCACGAATGTATACACAAACACACACAGTGCACAAAGGTATACACAAACACACAGAGGTGCACATAGGTATACAGACACACACACCAGCAGTATAAAGTCATGTTGTCGCCCTCAGCAGATACTGGGTCACCGGGCACTAACCCCACCTGTATCCGGGTTATGTGGTGGTGGGGTCACGCCCTCACCTCTCATACACGCCCTCACCTCTCATACACGCCCCCATCTCTCACACACATGAACACATGCCCTAAGACTTCAGGCCACCTGGCTTATTGCATCATAAACTGAGTAATTATTACATTGACTCGAGGGTGCTTGAGGACATTCTTGCTGTTTTTGTTTATCCAAAATTTGCTGCTAGCCCACACTGATTAGTCTTCAATTAGAATATGACGTCCAATGTATATGAACCACTGACTTATATATACTGCTAATGAATATGTTGTATTTCTTTGTGTATGAACCTCTGTCCTGCGTGGCAGTGAGAAGTGATACCACCCTCAGTGTCAAGACCTGACTGAATTACTCAGAATGGGCAAACTGTACTACAAGCTTTGTCAATAAATTTGTTAAACTAAAATCTCTACATAACAGGGAGACGGTGAGGGGCAGATGTTGGGGTATGGACCATAGGACTAACAGAAATCTCTCTCTCTCTCTCTCTCTCTCTCTCTCTCTCTCTCTCTCTCTCTCTCTCTCACCTGTACACAATAGCTAATGTTTACATAACTCAAAATACCGCACCTGCGCCGCACACCTGTACCACCTAGCCCCACACACCTGTACTACTACTACTACTACTATTACTTTGCTGTCACTCGGAATCGAGTATGACGATTATCCAGATATGATACAATGATACGAGTTATTATGTTTGTCGCCTAGGTTGGTGAGCTTTGAGGTGACTAAAGAGGCCGATACGGGACCCGCAGGGTCGTCTACATTCGTTGCACATGTGGAGTGTTGCATCTAGTGGTGATTGTCGATGGCAGCGTCTTTCCGGCGTTGGTGCTTGTCTGCCTCGGTTTGCAATCGGGCTAACTCGAAAGTAGTGACAGATTCTCGTGTGGTGCTCCTCCAAGTATTACGATGACGATGTGGAGTAGTCGACGCCCAGGTGAGGGGGGTCGATTTGGCATTTTTCAGGTTTGTTTTAAGACTATCCTTATACCTTTTCAATAGTCCGCCGGCGTTATGTATACTATTCGTTAGGTGACTGTAAAGTAGCTGCTTTGGCAGTCTACAGTCGTCCATGCGGGTAACATGGCCAGTCCAGCGTATTGTTCATGGATAATGGTAGCCTCGATGCTTCTAAAGTTGGTGACAGCAAGAATACTGGCATTTGTTCTCTTGTCTTCCCAGCAAACAATGATGTAGTCTATGAAATGCCAGTGTTTGGATCGTCGGTGCTGCCACGAATCCTTGAACTTGTCGGCTTGCCGAAACAAGGTATTGGTGATAGTGAGGCTGTGCGCAGCACATTTGCTGAGGAGGAGTAGGCCGTTGACATTACTCTTGCCTAGTCCATTTCTCCCGATGGTTCCCTGCCAAATGTTAGTAGCTCTGCCAACTCTGGCATTGATGTCGCCAAGGAGCAGAATCTTGTCTTCTCTGGGGATAGCACTCTGTCGAGGTCGACGTAAAAGGCCTCCTTGGTGTCATCCTCTGCATCCAGTGTTGGGGCGTATGCACTGATGAAGAAGGCATAACGTGAGCGATTCAGTGGGACTCGAAGAGTCATGAGGCGCTCGTTGATCCCAATAGGTATTTCAGTTAGTCTGTGTAGGATGCATTGGCGGATGGCAGAGCCAACTCCATAAATGCGGTTTCTCTCTGCAGCAGGCTTACCCTTCCAAAAGAGGTATAGCCAGACCCCCGTTCTGTGAGTTGGCCCTCATCTGGGAGCAGGGACTCACTAATGGCTGCTATGTCGATGTTATACCTAGCCAGCTCTTTTGCCACAAGGGCAGTTCTTCTTTCAGGACGCTCATTTGTGCCAGTATCCAGTAGGGTCCTGACATTCCATGCAGCGGACCATATTATGAGGTTGTGTGGTTTGTTTTTGTTTGGATCTGTGATTTTTATTGTGTTTTCGATCACATTACGATGACCTTACTGCGGTTGCCGAGTCAGGTTAGGTTTTTAGACAGGCTATGTTTAGGGCACCTTTTCAAGCCCCCTCCCCGTGTGGGATAAGCAAAGTGGTTCCTCGAAAGGGCTGCACAGTAGCACAGACAGGACCGGATTGCACTGCTGCCTAGATCCCAATGCATAACCGACCACCTTATCTGTGCCGCCCATGTGCAGAGTTGTGACTTGATAAACAATAAACTTAAACATTACTGATAACTTCGGTTCATTTTTGATACACTAGTGAATGTTATCGCTGACTTGTTGTTGTATGACGTCACCTGTATGTGTGTTAGGGCGAGGGGGGAGGAAACAGAAAGACACTAACATCCACAAATAAAATCTTTGACTTTTTAAAGCATAAAAAACACGAAGAAAAAATAGATATAAATAAAAAAAATAAAACACGTACGTCAACCGAACCTTCACTAAATAAGATTTGTTTTGATAGAACGGATAATTAGACACACACACACACACACACACACACACACACACACACACACACACACACACACACACACTGACATAGACAGACAGACTGACAGATAGAAAGAACCTGACATACAGTTAGACGACTGACGGACGTATCGTACATCTCAAAAGGTTCAGAAATCTTGCTGACATGACCTAAATACCAGTAACCCCCCACCCACCCGCTCGGCCAGGTGAGTGAGAGGTATATAATTGGATTGTGTGTGTGTGTGTGTGTCGTGTATATCAGGTGAACCACCCTTTGTGCCCACCACCCGGGCTACTTGTTGCTACCACACTACACCCACACCCTACCTCACACATTGCATCACACCACTACCACCCCCACCACTACCACACCACACACACCACTACCACCCCACACCTACCACAACCCCCACCATTACCACACCACACAGAAACAAAGACCCATTTCAGTACTAGTTCAACGACCCCATAATTGACCCCCTCCCCCCACCCCATTTCAGTACTAGTTCAACAGCCCCCATTATTCCAGTATAACACAGAGACAGTAAAGCATCCACTAACTCTCTTTCACCTGATTTTGTTATTGGAAGTTGGATAAGTGTAAATGTATATTCTGTGTGTGTGTGTGTGTGTGTGTGTGTGTTTATCAACATCAATAAACACAGGACATCACTTTACATCATTCACGACGATGGATTTAACCCTTTGTTCTTTACTCCGAGGACGATGGTTTAACCCCGAGGACGATGGTTTAACCCCTGAGGACGATGATTTAACCCGAGGGCGATGATTTAACGCTCCATTAACGACGATTTAACCTGCTGAGGACGATGGTTTAACCCCTGAGGACGATGGTTTAACCCCCGAGGACGATGATTTAACCCCGAGACGTGGTTTAACGAGGACGATGTTACCCCTGAGGACGATGATCTCCCAGGACGATGGTTTACCCCGAGGACGATGGTTTAACCCCGAGGACGATGGTTTAACCCCGGGCGATGGTTTAACCCCTGAGGACGATGGTTTACCCAGAGGACGATGATTTCCCCGGGACGATGGTTTACCCCCGAGGACGATGGTTTAACTGGACGATGGTTTCCCCGAGACGTGAACCCCCTGAGGACGGGTTCCCAGACGGTTCTCCCCGGCGTGGTTTACCCCGGGACAATGGTTTCCCCGAGACGATGGTTTACCCGAGGAGACGTGGTTTACCCCGAGGACGATGGTTTTAACCCCTGAGGACGATGGTTTAACCCCCGAGACGATGGTTACTCCCCGAGGACGATGGTTTCCCCGAGGACGATGGTTTAACCCCCTGGGACGATGATTTAACCCCGAGCGATGATTTAACGCTCCATTAACGACGATTTAACCCAGGACGATGGTTTACTTAGGACGATGTTTACCCCCGAGACGATGATTGCCCGAGACGTGGACCTCAGGACGATGATTTCCCCGGGACGATGATTTCCCCCGAGGACGATGGTTTAACCCCCAGGACGATGGTTTTCCCCGAGGACGATGATTACCCCGGGGACGATGGTTACCCGGACGATGGTTGTTTCCCCGAGGACGATGGTTTACCCCGAGGACGATGGTTTAACCCCCGAGGACGATGGTTTAACCCCGAGGACGATGGTTTAACCCCGAGGACGATGGTTTAACCCCGAGGACGATGGTTTAACGGCGATGGTTCTCCCGAGGACGATGGTTTAACCCCGGGACGATGGTTTAACCCCCAGGACGATGGTTTAACCCCGAGACGATGATTTAACCCCGAGCGATGGTTTAACCCGAGGACGATGGTTTAACCCCGAGGACGATGGTTTTAACCCCGGGGACGATGGTTTAACCGGACGATGGTTCGCTTACCCCGGAGACGATGGTTTAACCCCGGACGTGATTTAACCCCCGAGGACGATGATTTAACCCCCGGGACGATGGTTTAACCCCCGGGGACGATGGTTCCCCGGGACGATGGTTTAACCCCGAGGGCGATGTTTAACGCTCCATTAACGACGATTTAACCTGCTGAGGACGATGGTTTAACCCCCTGAGGACGATGATTTAACCCCTGAGGACGATGATTTAACCCTGAGGACGATGATTTAACCCCTGAGGACGATGATTTAACCCTGAGGACGATGATTTAACCCCGAGGACGATGATTTAACCTCCGAGGACGATGATTAACCCCTGAGGACGATGATTTAACCCCTGAGGACGATGATTTAACCCTGAGGACGATGATTTAACCCCTGAGGACGATGATTTAACCCCTGAGGACGATGATTTAACCCCTGAGGACGAGATTTAACCCTCGAGGACGATGATTTAACTCCGAGGACGATGATTTAACCCCCTGAGGACGAGGATTAACCCCGAGGACGATGATTTAACCCCCTGAGGACGATGATTTAACCCCTGAGGACGATGATTTAACCCCTGAGGACGATGATTTAACCCCTGAGGACGATGGTTTAACCCTGAGGACGATGATTTAACCCCCGAGGACGATGATTTAACCCCCGAGGACGATGATTTAACCCCCTGAGATGATTAACCCTGAGGACGATGGTTTAACCCCTGAGGACGATGATTTAACCCCTAAGGACTTAACCCTGAGGACGAAGATTTAACCCCTGAGGACGATGATTTAACCCCTGAGGACGATGATTTAACTCTGAGGACGATGATTTAACCCCTGAGGACTATGGTTTAACCCCTGAGGACGATGATTTAACCCTGAGACTATGGTTTAACCCCTGAGGACGATGATTAATTCCTGAGGACTATGGTTTAACCCCTGAGGACGATGATTTAACCCCCTGAGGACGATGATTTAACCTCTGAGGACGACGATGGTTTATGCTGCAACACACTCCCTTCTCCGCCGAAACAAGTGACGTCACTCATTTCTTTCTCTTATGTTTATTAGTTGAGGCAACGCTGGTGTCGTGGATGATGATGTGATGTGATGTGATGTGATGTGTCGATGATGTGATGTGATGTGATGTGATGTGATGTCGTGATGTGATGTGATGTGTCGTGATGTGATGTGATGTGATGTGATGTGATGTGATGTGATGTGATGTGATGTGATGTGATGTGTCGTGATGTGATGTGATGTGATGTGATGTGATGTGATGTGATGTGATGTGATGTGTTCCGTATGGCGAAACTCCTGACAAACAGACAGAAATAAGGATAGTTATACAGACAGGTGGATGGAAAGACAGGTAGAGACATAGACTGACGGAAACAGACAGACAGACAGACAGACAGACAAAAGGACAGTAAATAAAAAAATATTGGAAAATCTCTATGAAACTTCAAAAAAAATTTCACGTTAACATTAAACACCTGAAATTGAATTTATAAATCAAGATGAATGGGACCTGATGTTATAATGGTGATAATGATGATTAGATGATTAATAGTGGTGGTAATGGTGACCCTCCCTTCCCCAACCTTTCTCCACCACCTTTCTCACTCTTTCTTCCCTACCCTCCCCTCCCTTTCCTTCCTCAACCTCCTCCTCTCCTCCCTCACCTCCCATTTCCTCCTTTCCTTACCTTTTCCCTCTCCCACCCCCCACTACACCCCCTCCCCACCCCTCCTCTATGAACACACACCTAGCCATTCCTTTAATTCCAGATAATTGAATCCACTAAACACACCCAACTCACCCCTAAGTGCTCATTGATATATAATTTACCTGATAACTAATCTTAAGTAAACAAGCGGGAAGTACCTGGGTAATTATCTGCGATGGGTAAGGAGTTATCTACAGTGCACTTTCTTAATCCCCTCCCCTCCCCCTGTACTTGTAGTAACAAAAGTAAGTACAGCATCAGCAACCAAAAGCACAGCAATACAGCAGCATCAAGTACAGCACCAGCAACAAAAATGTACAGTAACAGAAAGTACAGTAACAGGAAGTACAGCAACAGCAAGTACAGCACCAGCAGCAAAATGTACAGCAATACAGCGGGAACAAGTACAGCAGCAGGAGAGGCTGGAGCTGTACACAGGAGAAAAACACAGCTCACGGCAGCTCCGTTTGAAGTCATTCACCCCACCGAGCAGTGCGACCTGGAGTACCTCCTCCCTCCCTCCCACGTCGGCGCCTTCCTTCCCTCCCTCTGCACTCCTTCCTTCCCTCCACCTTTCCCTGCTTCCTTCCCTCACCTCGGCACTCCCTCCCCCTCCACCTCGCTTGCTCCTTCCTTCCTCACCTTCCCTCCTTCCTTCCTCCACCTGCACTCCTTCCTTCCTCCACCTTTGCTACTCCTTCCTTCCCTCCACCTTTGCCTCCTTCCTTCCTCCACCTTTGCCCCTTCTTCCCTCCACCTTTGCACTCTTCCTTCCCTCACCTTTGCACCCTTCCTTCCCTCCACCTTCTTTCTTCCTTCCTCCACCTTTACCTTCCTTCCCTCCCCTTTTACCTTCCTTCCTCCCACCTCGCCTCCCTCCCTCCCTCCACCTCTTTCCTTCCTTCCCTCCACCTTTGTGCTACTTCCTTCCCTCCACCTTTGCCTCCTTCCTTCCCTCCACCTTTGCCCTCCTTCCCTCCCCACCTCAGCCTCCCTCCTCCCCCCAGTTTAATATTCCCACCATTCATCGCCACCTACCGCCTACCTACTTTCCTACCAGCTTGGCACTCCCTCTTTCCTACCAGCTTGGCACTCCCCTCTTTCCTACTTGCCTCCCCTCTTTCTCTCCAGCCTGCTCCCTCTTTCCTACAACCTGCTTGCTCCCTCTTTCCTACCAGCTTGACTTTCCTCTCTTTCCTACCAGCTTGCTCCTCTTTCACCAGCTTGGCACTCCCTCTTCCCTACCAGCCTGGCATCTCTCCCCAGCTTGGCACTCCTCTTTCCCTACCTGGCACTCCCTCTTTCCTACCAGCCTGGCACTCCCTCTTTCCTACCAGCTTGGCACTCCTCTTTCCTACCAGCCTGGCACTCCCTCTTCCTACAGCCAGCGCCCTTCCCTACCAGCAGCACTCCTTCCTACCAGCCTGGCACTTCTCTTTCCTACCAGCTTACACTCTCTTCTACCAGCTTGGCACTCCTCTTCCTACCAGCCTGGCACTCTCTTTCCTACCAGCATACTTCTCTTTCCTACCAGCTGGCACTCCTCTTCTACCAGCTTGGCACTCCTCTTTCCTACCAGCTTGGCACTCCTCTTCCTACCAGCCTGGCACTTCCTCTTTCCTACCAGCCTGGCACTCCTCTTCCTACCAGCCTGGCACTCTCTTTCCTACCAGCTTGGCACTCTCTTCCCACAGCCTGCACAGCCAGCACTCCTCTTTCCTACCAGCTTGGCACTCCTCTTCCTACCAGCTTGGCACTCTCTTCCCACCAGCCTGGCACTTCTTCCTACCAGCCTGGCACTTCTCTTTCCTACCAGCTTACACTCTCTTCCTACCAGCTGGCACTTCACCAGCTTCACTTTCCTTTCCTACCAGCTTGCACCTCTTCCTACCAGGCTTGCACTTCCGTCTGTACAAATACATACCTAATATCTGTTAAATAAGGTAAAGCAACGATATTCAAAAATGTGATTTCTAAGACATAAATAATAATAATAATAATAATAATAATAATAATAATAAATAATAATAATAATAATAATAATAATAATAATAATAATAAATAAAAAATAAATATGTATAAAGACCCAATTCCAAATAGCCTAACCTAACCTAACCTAACCTAATCCTGACTCAACCTAACCTAACTTAACCTAACCAAACACAAGAAAGTTCCCCCCACCTTCCTTCCTCCCTAACACTGGCACTTCACCTCACACCTCACAGCAGGTAAGATCATTCACCTGGTCTACGATACACGTCATCATTCTCTCTCTCACTTCTTCGTCATACCTCAAACACGTCACAACCACCATCTCTCTCTCTCTCTCTCCACTTCACAACAGAGAACCAGTTACCCAGGAAGGAGGGTGGCTGAGGAGGGGAGGCGCCCAGGTTGACCTTAGTGTCCTTCACAGTGAAGGAGCCGTGAGCACTGCCCTGCACTTCTCACCTGTACCTCCCTCACTCCTCACCTGTATCTCCCTAACCCATACCCTCACTTGTACCTCCCTCACTCCTCACTACTTCCCACCCCCCACTTGTGCCTCCCACCCATCACCGTGCCTCCCTAACCTGTCACCCCCCCACTTGTACCTCCCCACCCCTCACCTGTGCCTCCCACCCTCACCTGTGCCTCCCCATTCCATCACCTGCACCTCCCTAACCTGTACCTCTCACTTGTACCTCCCCCACCCAGCCTCCCCACCCCCCACCTGTGCCCCCCACCCTCACCCTGCCTCCCCACTCTCACCTGTGCCTCCCTAACCTGTACCTCACTTGTTCCTCCCACCTGTACCTCCCCACCCCCCACCCTGCCTCCCCCCCCCTCACCTGTGCCTCCCCATTCCATCACCTGCCTCCCCTAACCTGTACCTCCCCACTTACCTCCCTCACCTGCGCCTCCTCACCCTCACCTCTGCCTCCCCCACTCCCTCGCCTGTGCCTCCCCACTCCCTCGCCTGTGCCTCACTCCTCACCCAGCCTCCCCCACTCCTCACCTGTGCCTCCCCACCTGTGTCTGTCGATTCAACCATAGCTCAAAACGGAAGCAGTGAGGCATGAAATTACAAGGGTCCTGAGGTTGTACTAGTGACCAGGACCATGTTAGGGAGGGTCAACTGTGACTGTCAAGATTATACGACGATCACTACTACTACTACTATACTAATACATTCTACGGGCCTCCAGCCTCCCCCAATAGCCACACCTTTCACCATTTAATTATTCCTAATATTAAATATCCTAATACATAAGAAGCTATCCTATCTGTGTTAAATTAGTTGAGGCGAACTGAGATGCATAGTCAATATTCAGCAGTTGTCGGAAGGGGCAGAAGCTCTCGTTCCTGAGGCAGAGCAAAGCCGACCGAAGGAGAGAGAAAAACAGTCTACTACTACTACTACTACTACTA
Source organism: Homarus americanus (assembly GCF_018991925.1). Lineage (NCBI taxonomy): Eukaryota > Metazoa > Arthropoda > Malacostraca > Decapoda > Nephropidae > Homarus > Homarus americanus. Next base: position 297,125 of record NW_024729288.1, read on the forward strand.
CTACTACCACCACTACTACCAAAACGATGCACAGTGGTTGTGGTAGCCCTCGACCAACGCGACGGCAGCATACGAGAACATTACCCAGGTGTTTTAATTACCTGTTATTCAGTTCTACGCTACTGTTGTTTTGTTTGTTCTTTGAAGTCCTTCTCTCTTTGGTTAGAGTCAGGTTACACACACACACACACACACACACACACACACACACACACACACACACACACACACACACACAGCGACACATTGACAAAATATGACCCATAATGCACTCAAACACACACATCTGCAACACAATGTGTTAATAATGGTAATACTTTAATTACACGGACGCCAAGCTAAGGTGACTTAGTTAACACACACCTCTTCTCTCTCTCTCTCTTCCCCAACAGGTGATCGACTGCAGGTTATCAACATATGACAGGCTTTGTGAAGGACAGGGTAACGGGTATTTCTGGACACACCTGTCGCCCACACATATACCACACCTGTCACGGCTCACAGTTCTACCTGTGCCCTGATTTCATCTAGGACACACCTGAAGCAAACTTAAGACATATCTGAAACAAACAAAAACACACCTGAGACATGCTAGGACACACCTGAGACATGCTAGGACACACCTGAGACAAACTATGACACACCTGAGACATGCTAGACACACCTGAGACATGCTAGGACACACCTGAGACAAACTAGGACACACCTGAGACAAACGGACACACCTGAGACAAACTAGACACCTGAGATCAGAAAGACCAGCCACCTGTGTTACAAGGTCTCCAGCAGCAGCGACCCACACAGGTATCCATTAACCTTCATGACCAACTAATGATTTTAACTCACCACCAACCCCACCACCACCCCACCCCCAAATAAAAACATATTATTTTTAATTGAGAAAAATCATCGAAAAAAAATAGCCCCCGCAAAAAAGTCAGAAAAACAAACAAACAAATAAACAATATATATCAAATCATAAAAATGATTTGTCCAACCGACAAAAATACTCAAGAACAGATGAACCCCGCCCCATATCCCCCACCCCATCCTCCCTCCTTCACCCACACACCGCGTCGCTACCTGGGCGTCACCATGGTTACGTCAAAGCACCCCCTCCACCGACCCCAGGAACCGGTCACTTCCGGTTGCGAACGTAATACCGCCGTCGTAACCGTCACATAGACCGTGTAATTGACAGATGCCCAGTGTGTGTGTGTGTGTGTGAAAGAGAGAGAGAGAGAGAGAGACGCTCGTTAACATACTGTGATGCCCTGTTTGTTGGGTACAGAATGCCTCTTAATGACAGGTGTCCAGCGTGTCGGTGTGGGTATACAGATGCTAGGGTAGGGTAGGTCTGGTATAAGGTAATAGGTCTGGTATAAGGTAGGGTTGGGTAGGGTAGGTCTGGTATAAGGTGGGGTATAGGTAGGTCTGGTATAGGTAGATGAGTCTGGTATAAGGTAGGGTTGGGTAGGGTAGGTCTGGTATAAGGTAGGGTTGGGTAGGGTAGGTCTGGTATAAGGTAGGGTAGGTCTGGTATAAGGTAGGGTAGGTCTGGTATAAGGTAGGGTTGGGTATGGGTCTATATAAGGTGGTAGGTCTGGTATAAGGTGTGTCTGGTATAAGGGTTGGGTAGGGTAGGGTAGCATTAGGCCAGGTGAAATAAGCAAGGAAGGTTAATCGTCAGATGTTCCCTAAAATTACACACAGGTGAGGGGTCGGTACTTCTCTTAACCGTTAACTGTCGGTACTTCCCTTAACTGTTAACTGTCGGTACTTCCCTTAACTGTTATCTGTCGGTACTTCTCTTAACCGTTAACTGTCGGTATTCCCTTAACTGTTAACTGTCGGTACTTCCTTAACTGTTATCTGTCGGTACTTCTCTTAACCGTTAACTGTCGGTACTTCTCTTAACCGTTAACTGTCGGTACTTCCTTAACTGTTAACTGTCGGTACTTCCCTTAACTAACTGGTACTTCCGACTGTTATCTCGGTACTCTTAACCTAACTGTCGGTACTTCTTTAATCGTTAACTCGGTCTTAACCATTAACTCGGTACTAACGTTAACTGTCGGTACTTCCCTTAACTGTTAACTGTCGGTACTTCCCTTAACTGTTATCTGTCGGTACTTCACTTAACCGTTAACTGTCGGTACTTCTCTTAACCGTTAACTGTCGGTACTTCCCTTAACTGTTAACTGTCGGTACTTCCCTTAACTGTTAACTGTCGGTACTTCCCTTGACTGTTATCTGTCGGTACTTCTCTTAACCTTTAACTGTCGGTACTTCTCTTTTAATCGTTAACTGTCGGTACTTGTCTTAACCGTTAACTGTCGGTACTTCCCTTAACTGTTAACTGTCGGTACTTCCCTTAACTGGTAACTGTTGGTACTTCCCTTTCTCAAATATCTTTCCCGACGAGGTACTTTCTCCTCGGGATATAAGACAGGAAGTAGGTAAAACACAGCAACTACCGCTGGTTCACCTCCTCCTCCTTTGTGACGCCACCCACCCGTCACCCAGCCGCCCATCCCCGCCATCCTTCCTCACTCAGGCTGTCTTGTCCAGAAATTCACAGTGATACCCTTATGCAGAAGGAAAACCCATCCATTAGTAACCATTAATGCCCGGATAGAATACAAAAGCAGAGCCCCTCCTGGGCCTGCATATATCCACGACAGGTTACTCCCACCATGTCCACAGCAGGAAGGAAAAGGCAAGAAGAGAGCTGAGAAAACTATACCGCTTTAAAGCGCTTGGGAGAAAATAAAACTCCGCCTGGTGACATCATTTATCACACCGATATTAACTTACCCAGCAGTACCTCAGCCGAGATACATAGAGACCTGAAAATAAAACCCATCAACCAGCAGCTACACACATTGGCTAGCAGAGTCTGGCAAAAGAGAGAACGATCAGAGCAAGAACTCCTTCAACGACTCCCACCAGACAACGACAACAACCATACATGGATCCCAAAGAGTTACCAAATCTCGAAAGGTCCATTACCACCCTCGATCTATACCTCCCTAGACCAGCATCCGCCAGTAGGGTCGGCGGAATATGAAAAAAGCCCTCAAATTACACATATATGGGACAGGGTAGGATATCTAGTGCCTGTACCGACAGACAATAACTAACCCATGACACAACCCTAACACACTATTAGCTTAGCTAGGCGGTCAGCCGCCCTCTTACCTCCTCCTAAATTTCTTCAATTTCCGAACTATAACCCTTACCTCTGATCTCCTTTCAACCTCTCTATCTCAACAAAATAAAATCACCACCACACCCCTTACCTACACAAATTTGACACCAGCACACCAACCTTAACGACCGTGGGGTAAGAGGGAGAGCAACCAAGCAAACAAAAGAGCACACACACACACACACACACACACACACACACACACACACACACACACACACACACACAAACAAAGGGCATAAGACAACAAGATAAAAGATAAAAGCGTCAACAGACGATAAAAATGTAAACAGAAAGTGTAAATAAAGTAAAACAAAAATAATAAAAAACGAGTTAAAGCAACACTGTAAACACGGCAGCAACGTGGAAGATATTAAATGGAAAATTGCCTCCAGTACAATGTAAACATCCCTCCCGTGTTGTGTGCACTCCACGTGACACAGTGAGTGTGTGTGTGTGTGTGTGTGTGTCAGCCCCTGGACGAATAGGACTACCCCCTCTCCTCCCTGCCCCTCAAAAGACTCAACTGCCGCAGTTCTCTCTGGTCGTGTTACACCGCCACGTAGGCCGCCTCCACACACACACACACACACACACACACACACACAGTAGTCAAAGGATATCGGAAACCATTAAATCATTACCACCCTACCCTGACGTCACTACCCTTACGATGACGTCACTACTACCTACCTGACGTCACTACCCTACGATGACGTCACTACTCCTACCATGACGTCACCTACCCACACGTCACTACCCCTACGATGACGTCACTACCCCTACCCTGACGTCACTCCACCCAGCCGACAATTGATCGGTTCTCCCGCCCTTTGTCAGCCGATGGAAGTGGATCTCTGAGCGGGGCCCCCCATTCAATTCCCACAATCGGATGAACGAATTGGCTTACCAACTTCTCAATCAACTCTCCCTCTCTCTCTACCTATTCCTCCATCTATCCCTCGTCAACCTCCCCTTCCTCCTCTATTCCATTAACCTTTCCATCTGTCCCATGATCACCTAACCTCTTCTACCTTCTACTTCTCCTAACCTAACCCAACCAAACCTCTATGAACCCTTGTAGAGCCCCGAGACGTGGGGTTGGGTGGGGTTGGGGTTGGGGGTGGGGTGGTGCGGGTTGAGGGTGGGGTTGGGGTGGGGTTGGGGTGGGTGAGGGTGGGGTTGAGGGTGGGGTTGGGGGTGGGGTTGGGGGTGTTGGAGGGTTGAGGTGGGTTGGGGGTGGGGTTGGGGGTGGGGTTGGGAGGTGAGGTTGGGGGTGGGGTTGGGGGTGGGGTTGGGGGTGGGAGTGTGATGCTATCCAACTCATCAGCTTTTGTAGTAATGTTTGAGTGTCATTTATCCATTACCTGGTCCAAGTCATCAAAAACTTTATTTTGTCAGTCATTCACCTGTACGAGTCATCTCCTCTGTCGCTGGTGATAGAGAATCATCACCATATTACCATCATCATCATATCACCATCATCATCACACCATCATCACCATCCCACCATCATCACCATCACCATCATCACCATCATCACCACCATCATCATCACCATCATCATCATTATTATTATTTTTCCTCCTCATTAATCCTATAGTTTTTCGTCTACTATCAGTTAATTTATAATCTTAGGTTTTTATTCAGTCACTTAATGTAATTCGAGTCCATCTTTAAGAGAATTCCACTAACGCACCTTCATACACGCGTTACTTAGTCGTTGTTCGTCCTGGCTGTAGTAGTCGTTGTTCATCCTGGGTGCAATACCAGTCGTTATTCGTCCTGGATGTAGAAATAGTCGTTGCTCATCCTAGATATAGATGTAGTCGTTGTTCGTCTTGGCTGTAGTAGTAGTAGTCGTTGTTTTTAGTTCGTCCTGGATGTAGTAGTGGTAGTCGTTGTTCATCCTGGACGTGTACTGCGTGACCCCCAGCTCAACCTGACCTTGGCAACACGTAGACGGCGTTTTGAAGGACAATCAATAAATACGTTCTCCTCCCTCTCTCTTCTCCTCTTCCTTCGTCTCACAGCACCAGAGCCCCTTCCCCTTCCCTTCAAGAACAAATATTAATCCCCCGACTTAAACAGCATCTCCAGCTTTGCTTAACGAATGAAGGACAAAGAAGAAGAAAAGAAAAGAAAGAAAGACAAAGAGAGGAGGATAAAGACGAGAAGGAGGAGGAGGAGGAGAGAGTAAACACGGGGATTAAAAGAAGCGAAAAAGAACACATGAATTGAGAGAGAGAGAGAGAGAGAGAGAGAGAGAGAGAGAGAGAGAGAGAGAGACATATCAGTAGACAGAATATTTTCCCGGCCCTGCCTTTGTTGACATGACTCAGCAGATAATGCAAGACGGGATGGCAACCACGCATAAAAAAAGCCTTTTAATATAACAATGCCGACATGACAGACTCTAGTGCTATCTGAGCCTGAATCATGCTGAATGGACTAGTCTAAAACTCTGATACCTATAGTAACCTAATCTAACCTAACCTAATCTAACCCCTAACCTAACCTAACCAAGCCAAGGTCACGTGCAATGGAGAGGACATACAGAATTACACCATCAACACAATCACGCCTCTTCCCCCTCCTCCTCCTCTTCCACCATCAACACTATCACGCCTCTTCCCTCTTCCACCATCAACACAATCACGCCTCTTCCCCTCCTCCTCTTCCACCTCTTCCACCATCAACACTATCACGCCTTCCCCCTTCCACCATCAACACAATCACGCCTCTTCCCCTCTCTTCCACCTCTTCCTCTTCCACCATCAACACAATCACGCCCTCTTCCCCCTCCTCCTCTTCCACCTTCTCGCCCTCTTCCACCATCAACACACAGCTAGCAGTAAATTATGTCAAGACGGTGGTGTACTGGCATGAATGACGGAGTTACGACACGGGGACCTGTGTGTGTGTGGAGGGGTGACGGGCACACCATACGGGCTAGGAAGAGAAGGAGGAGGAAGAAGGAGAGGAAGAGGTAGGAACATGGAGGAACGAAACGAAGAAGAAGAAGAAGAAGAAGAAGAAGAAGAAGAAGGAACTTAATGAGGAAGGAGAAGAAGAGGAGAAGGGGGAAGAAGAGAATGTATGTAGAAGAAAAACAGAAGAAAGAACAGAAGGACAGGAGGAAGGAGGTATGAACAATAGGAGGGAGGTAGTGGTGTGGGGTCCCCTCTTCGTCAGGAAATTGTGAAATCTGACCGCAGCGCTGATGGTGGTGGTGATGGTGGTGGTGGTGATGGTTGGTGGGTCGTGGTGGCTGGTAAGTCGTGGTGGCTGGTAGGTCGTGGTGGCTGGTGGTGGGTCGTGGTGGTGGCTGGCGGTGGGTCGTGGCTGGTGGTGGTGGCTGGTGGTGGGTCGTGGTGGTGGCTGGCGGTGGGTCGTGGTGGTGGTGGTGGTGGCTGGTGGTGGGTCGTGGTGGTGGCTGGTGGTGGGTCGTGGTGGTGGCTGGTGGTGGGTCGTGGTGGCTGGTGGTAGCTCGTGGTGGTGGCTGGTTGGTGGGTCGTGGTGGTGGCTGGTAGGTCGTGGTCACTGGTGGTGGGTCGGTGGCTGGTGGGTCGTCGTGGTGGGTCGTGGTGGCTGGTGGGTCAAGTAGTCGCTAACTGTTTAGACAAAGTTACGACGTTTTTGAGAACTCCACAACCCATCCTGCCTTCACCATAACTAAACCGACGAACAATAATAAAAATGAATAAAAAATAAAAAATAAAATAAAAGTAAAAATAAAAAATAAAAAATAAATTATAAAAAAAATAAATACATCCTCAACTTTACTTCCACAGAAAATTGCAAAAACTCAACTACGTTTATTTACACTTTTCCCATTTTTTTTTCTTTGTTTTGATTTTTGAGGCAAAGTTGACGTAGCTGTGACGTTAACGGTATCTAGTCTTTTAAGGGGGGAGGAGAATGGGGAAGAGGAGATATATCTGAAATCTCCTTTGAAGAGAATTGTTATTTACCCCCTCCCTCCTTCTTCCTTCTTTCCTCCTCTTCCTCCGACACGCTCAACCCTGTATCCCCCCTTCCAACGTCCTCCTCTTCCTCTCACGCTAACCCTTCCATCCTCTCCCCACCTCAATCCTCCCACGTCACCTCTACACCTCCCAAAGTAACGTAAACGCCGCTCTTACGTTGTTGACTCGCGAAATACGTCATAGGTGTCTTCTTCCCGCGAACCATTTTGGCTAGACGTCGTTGTTCGTATCAAGGAGGTGGAGGAAGGAGCGCCAGGCGATGTTGAACGTCAGTGGTGGCATTGAGGACCAGTTTTACAAGGTTCTGAACCAGTGAGAGTGAAGATGACTGTTTTTTTTTTTCTTAATTAAATGTTTACTTAAACCTTTATAAGAGAGAGAGAGAGAGAGAGAGATGGACGAGGAGGCAGACAGAAAGGAGAGGAATGAAGATGGGGGGAAGGGAAATACCGAGGGGAGTGAGGGAGGGAAAGACGGGAGGAAGGAGGAGGGGGTGGGTGAGAGAAATGGATGGGGAGGCGGGAGGGAGGGAAAAAACGGGGTGGGGGGGAACCATTCTTGCCGGCAGGACACACACACACACACACACACACACACACAACACACACACACACACACCAAAAACAGTTGCCAAATCGGATATAACATAACATCAACATCTTTCATCATAACTAAACCCCTTCAACATCACCTAAAGAACATCTCCTACCCGAAACACACAACTCTGACCTAACCTAACCTATATTGACAACAACGAATGGAGGAATAAGAGGTAATGAGATGATAATAACGATGGTAGGGAGAGATGGCAACGGCGATGTTTGGATGGGTGTGGGGAGGAAGGAGGCTGACTTGTACCCGCTACCCGCTGCTGTGGAGACGTCTTCGAGAGAGAAGAGAGAGAGAGAGAGAGAGAGAGAGAGAGAGAGAGAGAGAGAGAGAGATTAGACACTCATTCAACAAAAAAGTCACACAGGTACACACGAGACCACACAGGTACACACGAGACCACACAGGTACACACGAGACCACAGGCACACGAGACCACAGGCACACACGAGACCACACAGGTACACACGAGACCACACAGGTACACACGAGACCACACAGGTACACACGAGACCACACAGGTACACACGAGACCACACAGGTACACACGAGACCACACAGGACACACACAAACAATGATAAACAGTGAGTCGATTTGAGACAGTTCCCCGGGAGGACCTGTGTGGCGCCCTGACTGCACCTTTAATAAACATGGGCCTCTAAAACGCCACTGTACCTTCACACCTCACAATCCTTCACAACACCTCACAACACCTCACAATACCTCCTCACAACACCTCACAACACCTCACACACCTCTCACAACACTCACAATACCTTCACAACACCTCACAACATCCGACAACACATGACAACACCTTACAACACCACACACCCATCACCTCACAACACCTCACAACACTTCACAACATCTCAAAACACCTTCACAATACCACAACATCTCACAACACCCGACACTACAACACCTCAAAACATCTCACAACACCTCACAACACTGACAACACCTCACAACACCTCAATACCTCACAACACCTCACAACACCCTCAAACACCACAATACCTCCTCACGACACCCGACAACACCTCACAACACCTCACAACACCCCAAAACACCCACAATACCTCCTCACAACACCTCACAACACCTCATGTAATGGCCCTTGTCTCATCAAAAAAGTATTATATAAATGGGCTCTTTACATCTGATTTATATTCAGATTCATCCCCTGTAACTTTCCACTGGCTATGAGGTGACATGTTCAATGCACGTGATAAGGTGTGCCCACGGGAAGCTGCGTCATACTTTGCTGAGTAAAGGCATAAGTTGCCGGCTCCTGGCCACCTAAGGCGAGCTGCAGTGGATGGCTCAGTCTTCCCTCGAGGGGGAACGACGACGTACCTATTCCGTTCTCGATGGGTCACTAAAAGTCTCACTCGCTACTTAACATCGAACGGACGTTGATTCACGTCTACTGTATTTACATAGACGCCGTCCCTTTCTCACCACACTCATAAATAGTGGAACTTACGGTTGATCTACACTCAGGAATTATATACATAATACTTTTTAATAAAACAATAAACTTCAACTGGGTATCGTTACTAAAGCCCAATATAATAAATATGTTTCACTCACAATACCTCCTCACAACACTTCAAAACACCTCACAACGCCTCACTTGGAGAATGATTTAGAACAACAGTGAGTGTATGTTTGGTGTAGATGATTATTTAACCATTCTGGGTATTGTATAAACACTATTATACGCCACACACACACACACACACACACACACACACACACACACACACACACACACACACACACACACACACACACACAACAAACACACACACACACACACACACACACACACACACACACACACACACACACACACACTACTGCCCCACACACACACAAACACACACACACATACCTCATAATTACCATCATCACCAAACACCCTCTTGCCAATACACTACTACACCACCAAGACCCTACCATTATCCCCAACAACCACCAACACCCCTGCCACCCCTCACAACACCCCACCAACACCCCCTACCATCAATACCCTACCACCAACACCAACACACATCATCACCTACCACCATCACTCTACCACCATCACTCCACCATCACTACACCACCATCACTGTCCTTACCACCATCACCACATCCCACCACTCACAACACCACCGCCACCTCAATGAGCCCGGTAGCTTTAACTATGACGTGTACGGCTGTTGGTGATCCGCTGGCCAGCCGATTCATTCACCTCTGCCCTGGGGTGATACTGCCTCGCCTCCCCATGTTGTGGGAGTGGTGGTGGTGGGGAGGGGTGGGGAGTGGTGGTGGGTGTTGGGGGGTGGTAGGGAGGGTGTTGGGGAGTGTAGTGGTGGGGTGGTGGGGGAGGGTGGTGGTGGGGTAAGGGGAGTGGTGGTGGGGTGTTGGGAGCAGGTGAAAGGGGAGTGTGGGGGTGTGTGGGGAGTGGTGGGGGTGGGGTGGGGGTGTTGGGGGAGTGGTGGGGGTGGGGGGGTGTTGGGGAGGGGTGGTGGAGTGTTGGGGAGGGGTGGTGGGTGTTGGGGAGGTGGTGGTGGGTGTTGGGGATGGGGTAGGTGTTGGGGGTGGGGGTGGGGTGGAGGGTGGTGAGGGGAGGGTACACGACAAAATGGGTGATACCAACCATCAATTATCGATCGTCCATTCACCACGACAAGTCACCCCTCCCACTCTCCCCACCGAGACAAAGGAGCCCCCTCCGTCCTCCTCCCCTCCACGACAACCCCCACAACCACACACACACCACACACATTCTCACATTTCTCACACATTCCTCCACACCTCACACTTCTCCCTCACACACCCCCACACACCCCTCCTCACACACACTCTTCCCTCACACACCTCACTCACCTCTCTCATTCACATCTCCCTCCACACCCCCTCACACACTCTCTTCCTCCCTCCTCACACACCACAACACTTCACCTCATACACCTCCCTCACACACCACACATTTCACTCCATACTCCTCACACTCTCACTCCTCTCACTTCTCACTTCCCAACCACTGTAAAACCCAGCGATAAACGCTTTATAGCATCCCTGTAATCCAATGGTAACAAAGGTGATAAACCAGCACATTGTTGCACGACACCTAACATAGAAAGGTATCTATGCCACTAGCATACATTGGTACCTGTCACTAGCATACATTGGCACCTGTCTCACTAGTTAGAATGGCACCCCTCACAGGTTACAGTGGTGCCGGTACCACTGTAATATCCCCAACCATCAAGGTACGAAACTAATAAAATAAAAAATAAAATAAAAAAGTTGAAAAAGAATTTTTGAGTTTAAAGGGATGAGAGAGAGAGAGAGAGAGAGAGAGAGAGAGAGAGAGAGAGAGAGAGAGAGAAAGCAGTGATCGACTCATGTATACTTAAGTGGATATTGATTCATCAGAGGAGGGAGGAGGAGAGGAGGAGGAGGAGGAGGAGGGAGAGAGGAGAGGAGGAGGAGGAGGAGGAGGAGAGGAGGGAGGGAGGAAGGAAGGAAGAGAAGGAAGGAGGAGGAGGAGAAGGAAGAAGAGAAGGAAGAGGAGAAGGAAGGAGGAGGAGGAGAAAAGGGAGAGGAGGAGGAGGAGGAGGGAGAGGAGGAGGAGGAGGAGGAGGGAGGAGGAGGAGGAGGAGGAGGAGGAGGAGGAGGAGGAGGAGGAGAGGAGGAGGGAGGGAGGGAGGAAGGAGGGAGGAGGGAGGGAGGAGGGAGGGAGGAGGAGGAGAGAGGAGGAAGGAAGAGGAGAAGGAAGGAAGAGGAGGAGAAGGAAGAAGAGAAGGAAGAGGAGAAGGAAGAAGAGGAGGAGACGGAGGAAGAAAAGAAAGATGAGGAGGAGGAAATAGTAGTAGTAAGAGTTTGTCGTTTACAGCGTCCCCATCTGACGTCACGCCAGCTGTCATCATCCAGGTGGTTAAGAATAACACAAAACCAGCTGTCATGTCACCAGCTGAGCTGGAGCCCAGTCTCCTCCTCCCTCTCTCCCCATTCCACGTCGCCTTATCATCTTTTCTTTACTTTCATTTCCTTTTCTCTCTCTCACTTCATTTTCTCCATCCTTCCTCTCATTCGTCTCATGTCCGTCGTCTTATCGCTTTTTCTTCCTTCCTCTTAACCTCCCCGCTTATTTTCTCCCGTTTATCAAGTCCTTCACCTCTTCCTCCCTTTATCTGCATTGCGTATTCCCTAGGCAGCCCTTGTCGCCTCCCTTCCTCTGTCACTATATATAACTTGTAATTATTATATTGTCCAGGTGTTTACATACATACATACATATATCTTATTTTCTTATGTTCTTATGTTCTTATGAGGCTGGATAGATTCATGGATGTTAGAGAGTGGTAGTAACTCTCGACAGGAGCTGCCATGCACAGGCCAACCGGCCTACTGCAGACCTTTATTTTCTTATGTTCTTATGTTCTTATCTCTGTAATGGCCCCTGTCTCATCAACAGAAGTATTAAATAAATGGGTTATTTACATCTGATTTATATTCAGATTCATCCCCTGTAACTTTCCACTGGCTATGAGGTGACATGTTCGATGCACGTGATAAGCAGAACACGGAAGCTGCGCCATACTTTGCTGAGTAAAGGCATAAGTTGTCGGTTCCTGGCCACCTTAAGCGAGCAGTAGTTTGATATCCTTGACTAGAGGAAAGACGTTATTTGAGAGCCTAGTGGATGGCTCAGCCTTCCTCGAGGAACGACGTACCTATTCCGTTTCCCTCGATGGGTCACCACCAAAGTCCACAAATCAGGAATTATACAAATAATACTTTTAATAAACAAGAAACTTCAATTGTCGTTACTAAAGCCCAATATAATAAATATGTGAACCAACCTGGTTAACTTGGAATTAACCATCATCTCATTCTCCTCACCTTCAGCCCCTCCTCCTCCTCTTTCTCCTTTCATTCTCTCTTCATTAATTACTGGGATATAAACAAAGAAGATTATAATTAAAACTGATTGAATTTCCCTTTCGTGTGAGGGGAGGAAGAGGGGGTGAGGGGAAGAAGAGGGGGTGTGAGGGGAAGAAGAGGGGGTGAGGGGAGGAGAGGGGGAGGGGAGGAAGAGGGGGTGTGAGGGAGGAAGAGGAGGAGGGGAGGGAGAGGGGGGTGTGAGGGGAGGAAGAGGGGTGTGAGGGGAGGAGAGGGGTGTGAGGGGAGGAAGAGGAGGGAGGGGAGAAGAGGGGTGTGAGGGGAGGGAGAGGGGGTGTGAGGGGAGGAAGAGGGGTGTGAGGGGAGGAAGAGGGAGGTGTGGAGGGGAGGAAGAGGGAGAGGGGAGGAAGAGGGGAAGAGGGAGGGAGAGAGGGGTGGGGAGGGGAGGGAGAGGGAGGTGTGAGGGGAGGAAGAGGGAGGTGAGGGGAGGAAGAGAGGTGGGGAGGAGGAGAGGGGTGAGGGGAGGAGAGGGGAGGGGAGAAGAGGGGGTGGAGGGGAGGGGAGAGGGGTGTGAGGGGAGAAGAGGGGTGTGAGGGGAAAGGAGGGGGGGTGGGGAGGGGAGGGAGAGGGGGGGGAGGGGAGGAAGAGGGGGTGTGAGGGGAGGAAGAGGGGTGTGAGGGGAGGAAGAGGGGGGTGGGAGGGGAGGAAGAGGGGGGAGGGGAGGGGGAGGGAGAGGGGGTGAGGGGAGGAAGAGGGGTGAGGAGGGGAGGGAGAGGGGTGGGTGGGGGAGGAAGAGGGGAGGTGAGGGGAGGAAGAGGTGAGGGGAGAGGGGGTGGGAGGAAGAGGGGAGGGGAGGAAGAGGGGAGGTGTGAGGGGAGAAGGAGGGAGGGGAGGGGAGAGGGGGGGTGTGGGAGGGGAGGGAGAGGAGGTGAGGGGAGGAAGAGGGGAGGGTGAGGGGAGGGAAAAGGGGGGGTGTGAGGGGAGAGAGGGGGTGGGAGGGGAGAAGAGGGGTGTGGGAGGGGGGAAGAGAGGGTGTGGGAGGGGAGGAAGAGGGAGGTGGGAGGGGAGAAGAGGGGTGGGGAGGGGAGGGAGAGGGGGGTGGAGGGGAGGGAGAGGGAGGTGGAGGGGAGGAAGAGGAGGTGAGGGGAGAAGAGGGGGAGGGAGGGGAGAGGGGTGAGGGGGAGGAAGAGGGGGGTGAGGGGGAAGAAGAGGGGAGGTGAGGAGGAAGAGGGAGGTGGGAGGCGAGAGAGGGGGTGAGGGGAGGAAGAGAGGGGGTGGAGGGAGAAGAGGAGGTGTGAGGGGAGGGAGAGGGTGTGTGAGGGGACGGAGAGGGGGTGAGGGGAGAAGAGGGGGTGTGGGGAGGGGAGGAAGAGGGGTGGAGGGAGGAAGAGGGGGTGGAGGGGAAGAAGAGGGGGGAGGGGAGGGAGAGGGGGGTGTGGGAGGGGAGAAGAGGGGTGTGGAGGGGAGGAAGAGGGGGTGTGAGGGGAGGAAGAGGGAGGTGAGGGGAGGAAGAGGGAGGGGGGAGGGGAGGGAGAGGGGGGTGAGGGGAGGGAGAGGGGTGTGGGAGGGGAGAAGAGGGGTGTGAGGGAGGAAGAGGGGTGTGAGGGGAGGAAGAGGGGGTGTGAGGGGAAGAAGAGGGGAGGTGAGGGGAGGGAGAGGGGTGAGGGGAGGAAGAGGGGTAGGGAGGAAAAGAGGGGTGAGGGGAGGGAAGAGGGGGGGGGAGGGAAGAAGAAGAGGGAGGTGGGAGGGGAGGAAGAGGGAGGGAGGGGAGGAAGAGGGGGGTGTGAGGGGAGGGGAGGGAGGTGAGGGGAGGAAGAGGGGGGTGGAGAGGAAGAGGGGGTGGAGAGGAGGAAGAGGGAGGTGAGGGGAGGAGAGGGGGTGGAGGGGAGGAAGAGGGGGTGAGGGGAGGAAGAGGGGGGGTAGAGGGGGAGGAAGAGGGGTGGGAGGGGAGGAAGAGGGGGAGAGGGGAAGAAGAGGGAGGTGGAGGGGAGGAAGGGAGGAAGAAGGGGTAAAGAGGGGAGGATATTGGGATGTGAGGGGAGGAAGAGGGGGTGTAGAGGGAGAAGAGGGGGGGAGGGGAGGAAGAGGGGGTGTGAGGGGAGAAGAGGGGGGTGAGGGAGGAAGAGGGGTGGAGGGGAGGAAGAGGGGAGGGGTGAGGGGAGGAGAGGGAGGGGTGGGGAGGGAGGAAGAGGGGGGGGGAGGGAGAAAGAGGGGTGGAGGGGAGGGTGGGGAGAGGAAGAGGGAGGTGAGGGGAGGAGAGGAGGTGAGGGAGGAGGGGGGTGGGGGAGGAGGAAGAGGGTGGAGGAAGAGGGGTGTGGAGGGAGGAAGAGGGGGTGGAGGGGAAGAAGAGGGAGGGGGGTGTGGAGGGGAGGGAGAGGGGGGTAGAGGGGAGGAAGAGGGGGGAGGGGGAGGAAGAGGGGGTGGGAGGGGAGAAGAGGGAGGGGTGGAGGGGAGGAAGAGGAGGTGTGAGGGAGGAGGGGGGGGGGGGAGGAGAGGGGGGTGAGGGGAGGAAGAGGGGGGTGTGAGGGGAGGAAGAGGGGGTGAGGAAGAGGGGGTGAGGGGAAGAAGAGGGAGGTGAGGGGGGGGGGGAGGGAGAGGGGGGGGAGGGGAGGAAGAGGGGGGTGGAGGGAGGAAGGAGGGGGTGAGGGAGGAAGAGGGGTGAGGGAGGAAGAGGGAGGTGTGAGGGAGGAAGAGGGGAGGTGTGGAGGGGGAGGAAGAGGGGGTGGAGGGAGGAGGAGGAGGTGAGGGGAGGAAGAGGGGGGGTGAGGGGAGAAGAGGGGGTGAGGGAGAAGAGGGAGGTGTGAGGGGAGGGAGAGGGGGTGAGGGGAGGAGAGGGGGTGTGAGGGGAGGAAGAGGGGTGTGGGGAGGGGAGGAAGAGGGGGTGTGAGGAGAGAAGGGGGTGTGAGGGGAAGAAGAGGGGAGGTGGAGGGAGGGAGAAGAAGGGGTGAGGAGGGAATGGGATGAGGGAGGAAGAGGGGTGTGAGGGGAGAAAGAGGGGTGAGGGGAGGAAGAGGGGGGTGGAGGGGAGGAAGAGGGGTGGAGGGGAGAAGAGGGGGTGAGGGGAGGAAGAGGGAGGTGAGGGGAGGAAGAGGGAGGGAGGGGAGGGAGAGGGGTGGAGGGGAGGAAGAGGGGGTGTGAGGGGAGAAAGAGGGGTGGAGGGGAGGAAGAGGGGGGGTGAGGGGAGGAAGAGGGAGGTGTGAGGGGAGGAAGAGGGAGGTGGGAGGGGAGGAGAGGGGGTGGAGGGGAGGGAGAGGGGGGGAGGGGAGGGGAGAGGGGATGAGAGGGGAGGAAGAGGGGGGTGGAGAGGAGGGGAAAGGGTGAAGAAAAGGATAGGGGAGGATAAAGAGAGGTGGGGAGGATAAAGAGAGGAGGTGAGGAAGATGTGAGGTGAGGGGAGGGGAGGGGAGAGGCTAAGGAAGGAGGAGGAGGGGAGAGGGTGAGAGGACAGGGTGAGGTAAGGGACATGAAAGCAGTAATTATGGTAGGGGAGTGAGGGGAATGTGAGAAGTTGACAGGTGAGGAGGAAGGATGTGAGGGTAGTACAGAGAGGTGAGGGAAACGGAGAAGTTACCTGGGAGGGGAGGAGAGGAAGACATGGGTGAGGGGAGATGATGAACAGAGTAGGTGAGGGGGAGGTGGCAGGTGAGGGGAGGTGACAGGTGAGGGGAGGTGGCAGGTGAGGGGAGGTGGCAGGTGAGGGGGAGGTGCCAGGTGAGGGGGAGGTGACAAGTGAGGGGAGGCAAATGAGGGGAGGTGCGATGAGTGGCGTTGGTAGGTGAGTGGGAGGTTACTGGTGAGGGGAGGTGGCAGGTGAGGGGAAGTGAGGGTAGCAACACAACACCTCGCTGTATACCTCCACCATCTCACCCAGCACTAATTCTGCACTGCACACCCACAAGGTGAACCACGGGAGCCTAACCAGTGACTCGGTAGTAGAGAATCAGCTGATATTGATACCAACAGCTTACCAGAGCCCAGTGCTGTCCTTTGGTGTGGTGTGAGTGGTGCAGTGTGGTTGCGTGGTATGAGTGTGGTGTGAGTGTAGTTTGGTATAGTGTGGTTGTGTGGTATTGAGTGTAGTTTGGTGTGGTGTGGTGTGGTTGTGTGGTATGAGTGTGGTGTGGTATGGGTGTGGTGGTGAGGAAGATGAAGGCGATGGTGATGGTAGTAGATAGTAGTAGTAGTGGCATGTAAGGTGAGATGGTGGTAGCTGTAGCAATAATACCCGTAAGTAGTAGTAGTAGTATCGATGGGATGGTGGCAGGGGTGTCAAGGGTAGAGACAGAGGGCAGGTCACTTATAATGCCCCTCACGTCCACCACCACCACCACCCTGCCCCACACTGCCAGTCCTATGCTTGAAGGTGGCACAAGGTCAACCTCAGCACTCACCCCTAACACGTAGCCAAGGATCATATGACAACACAACCCTCCCCACGACCACCCTCCCCACGACCACCCTCCCCACGACCACTCCCCACGACCACCCTCCCCACGACCACCCTCCCCACACACCCACCACCACCCCCACGACCAACCTCCCACGACCACCCTCCCGACACCTCCCCACGACCACCTCCCCACGACCCCTCCCACGACCACCCTCCCACGACCACCCTCCCACGACCACCCTCCCACGACCACCCTCCTCCCCACGACCCTCCCACGACCACTTCCCCCACGACCACCCTCCCCACGACCACCCTCCCACGACCACACCTCCCCACGACCTCCCTCCCACGACCACCCTCCCACGACCACCCTCCCCACGACCAATCTCCTCCCCACGACCACCTCCCCACACCCTCCACACCACCCTCCCCACGACCCTCCCGCCCATACAGGTGTGACCTATCCTCAACATAGCTGCAAATACGATACCACTGTGCTAAGGAGTACACCCACTGAGTACGATACCTTGACTACGATAACTTAACCCCTTGAGTACGATCATATGTTACCTTAATTAAGATGAATTGATCATCTTACCTGAGCACCTTAATTGAGCACCTTACATGACCACCTTAATTGAGCACCTTACATGACCACCTTAATTGAGCACCTTACATGACCACCTTAATTGGAGCAACCTTACATGACCACCTTAATTGAGCACCTACATAACCACCTTAATTGAGCACCTTACATGACCACCTTAATTGAGCACCTACATAACCAACCTTAAATGGAGCAACCTACATGACCACCTTAATTGAGCACCCACATGACCACCTTAATTGAGCACCTTAACTGAGCACCCTACCTGAGCACCTTAACCTAACATTGAAGGCTTCATTAACCCCTGAACCACCAGCCTACAGTCCTGCCTCAAATTACACCTCACACACATTACAGTCCCGCCTCAGGTGGGGCCAGCATAATACACTTGGACTGTTTGTATTAGTGGTGTAATTACCTCAACCATCCAGCCGCCCACACCACCATCCGGACCGCCCACACCACCATCCAGGCCGCCTGTACAACCATCCATGCCGCCCACACCACCATCCAGCCACTAATACAATCATCCAGGCCGCCCACACCACCATCCGGACCGCCCACACCACCATCCAGGCCGCTCACAACCATCCATGCCGCCCACACCACCATCCAGGCCACTAATACAATCATCCAGGCCGCCCACACCACCATCCGGACCGCCCACACCACCATCCATGCCGCCCACACCACCATCCAGCACTAATACAACCATCCAGGCCGCCCACACCACCATCCGGACCGCCCACACACCACATCCAGGCCGCCCGTACAACCATCCATGCCGCCCACACCACCATCCAGGCCACTACCATAAACCATCCAGGCCGCCCACACCACCATCCGGACCGCCCACACCACCATCCAGACCGCCCATACAACCATCCATGCCGCCCTCACCACCATCCGGACCGCCCACACCACCATCCAGGCCGCTCATACAACCATCCATGCCGCCCACACCACCATCCGGACCACCCACACCCCACCGTCCGGACCGCCCACACCACCCCATCCGGACCGCCCACACCACCATCCAGACCGCCCACACCACCATCCAGCCGTCCATAAACCATCCATGCCGCCCACACCACCATCCGACCGCCCACACCACCATCCAGGCCGCCCACACCACCATCCGGACCGCCCACACCACCATCCATGCCGCCCACACCACCATCCGGACCGCCCACACCACCATCCAGGCCGCCCACACCACCATCCATGCCGCCCACACCACCATCCGGACCGCCCACACCACCATCCAGCCGACCGCCCACATCACCAGCCGGCCGGTCGCCCACACACTAGAACCAACCAGCTGGCAGTGCTCCAGGCCGGCTGCAGTGACAACATATCGCCGACCGGCCATGTAATTCATACTAATTGGCTGGTGACGGCGGATTACCTGAGCCGCCAGGTATACATACAGTCCATACATACATACATACATATCCCCTGTACGTACATGAACACTAACACACACACACAACAAACGACATTGCCCCAGACTCCCTATAACGTCCTACAACACCTCCAAACATCCTACAACACCTCCAAACATCCTACAACACCTCCAAACATCCTACAACACCTCCAAACATCCTACAACACCTACAAACATCATACAACACCTCCAAAACATCCTACAACACCTACAAACATCCTACAACACCTCCAAACATCATACAACACCTACAAACATCCTACAACACCTCCAAACATCATAACACCTCCAAACATCCTACAACACCTCCAAACGTCCTACAACACCTACAAACATCCTACAACACCTCCAAACGTCCTACAACACCTACAAACATCCTACAACACCTCCAAACATCATACAACACCTCCAAACATCCTACAACACCTCCAAACGTCCTACAACACCTCCAAACATCCTACAACACCTCCAAACACCCTACAACACCTCCAAACATCCTTCAACACCTCCAAACATCCCACAACACCTCCAAACATCCTACAACACCTCCAAACATCCTTCAACACCTCCAAACGTCCTACAACACCTCCAAACATCCTTCAACACCTCCAAACATCCTACACACAAACATCCTACAACACCTCCAAACATCCTTCAACACCTCCAACGTCCTACAACACCTCCAAACAGCCTACAATACCTCCAAACATCCTACAACACCTCCAAACATCCTACAACACCTCCAAACATCCTTCAACACCTCCAAACATCCTACAACACCTCCAAACATCCTACAACACCTCCAAACGTCCCACAACACCTCCAAACATCCTACAACACCCCCAAACGTCCTACAACACCTCCAAACACCCTACAACACCTCCAAACATCCTACAACACCCTCCAAACATCCTACAACACCTCCAACATCCTACAACACCTCCAAACATCCTACAACACCTCCAAACACCCTACAACACCTCCAAACATCCTACAACACCTCCAAACATCCTACAACACCTCCAAACATCCTACAACACCTCCAAACATCCTACAACACCCCCAAACGTCCTACAACACCTCCAAACGTCCTACAACACCTCCAAACATCCTACAACACCCCCAAACGTCTACAACACCTCCAAACATCCTACAACACCTCAAAACATCTCAACACCCTCCAAACACCCTACAAACTCCAAAACATCCTACAACACCCAAACATCCTACAACACCTCCAAACATCCTACAACACCTCCAAACATCCTACAACACCTCCAAACATCCTTCAACACCCCAAAACACCCTACAACACCTCCAAACATCCTACAACACCCCCAAACGTCCTACAACACCCTCCAAACATCCTACAACACCTCAAAACATCCTTCAACACCTCCAAACACCCTACAACACCTCCAAACATCCTACAACACCTCCAAACATCCTACAACACCTCCAAACATCCTACAACACCTCCAAACATCCTACAACACCTCCAAACATCCTTCAACACTCCAAACATCCTACAACACCTCCAAACACTCCTACAACACCTCCAAACATCCTACAACACCTCCAAACATCCTTTAACACCTCCAAACATCCTACAACACACACCTTAACCTGTATAATCAAGACAAACAGGTGTTAACTAGTACGTTACCTCACCCGGGCGTGTGTTGGGCGGCTCTGATTCTCACATACCTGGGGGAAAAAAGAAAAACTCATCATTATGTACAGGAACGGAGGAGGTAAAGAAAAGGGAGGGGAAGGAGGAGGGAGGGGAAGGAGGAGGGGGAAGAGGGGGGAGGAGGGGGAGCAGGTGGAGGGAGGGATACAGGTCATAGAGGGGTTGGACGGGGTGGGGATACAGGGTGGAGGATGCAGGAGGAAGGGGAAGGACACAGGTGGAAGGGAATATAGATATAGTGAGGGGAGGAGGGAGGAGAAGCTGCGGTGAACGTAAATGAGAGGATAGCATGGCGGCCCAGGGATTTATGGGGGAATGTTAAGACAGATAAAAGAAGAATGAATGGTTGACAGTGTGTGTGTGTGTGTGTTTATTTCGGGTACACAAGATTGTATTGAGATGACTTAAATGAATGAATGAATGAAAAGCTCTCCTCGACACGCTCTGAGGCTCAATTAAATAGAGTGTATTGGTTTCCATGTTGGTGGCCACTAATTAGTTTATCTCCTCACCTGACCTACCTACCTACCTACCTACCTGCCTGCCCTTACCTGTCTGATTGTCTGTCCTCCACACACACACACACACACCTGACAGAGGCCCACCAGGTGTGTAGTTCTAGGCTTTTAAGAGACTAGAGAGATTAAAATAAGGCTTCTCTCTACACTTTTCCGTATTCTGACAGTAAGAGAGACAGAAATTAAGTAAATAGACAGAGATTAAACATATAGACGCAGATTAAGCTGACAGATATGACATAGATTAAGCTGATAGACCTACACAGATTAAGCTGATAAATATACTCAGATAAAGTAAACAAATAAAGCAGATTTAATCAAAGTTTACCTGTACCAGTTACCTGTGGCCATTAGGTAATTATAAGCTATGGTACAACTTTATCTCTCACCTTTCCCTTACCCCCTCCCTCACCCCCAGTGTTGTCAAGCGGGTACAGCAACATATTGAGTCAGTCAGTACGGTTTTTTCACACACACACACACACACACACACACACACACACACACACACACACACACACACACACACACACACACACAAAAACACACACACCACGTCAACTCTATCACATAATGTGTTAATTAAGGTTTTCTATTTTATTTCTAAGTTCGTCTGCTTTAGTTTTTTGTTTGTTTGTTTCGCTATTTGTGTTTTTCTCTATGTGTTTGGTCTTATTATTATCATCATCATTATTATTATTTTCATTATTACTATTATTGTCGTCATTGTAGTTTGGATATAATTAGGTGGTTGACTGAAACATGCCCGAAACACACGCTTTTAATGACCTGACCTGACCTGACCTGACCTGACCTGACCTGACAGACAGACAGACACAAAAAATGTCCATCCCAACAGAGAAATAAAAACAGGGTACAATCCAATAGTGCCAAACAGTGCCAGTCAATTACATAACAAGATACAGGACGCTGGGTACGGCACTGTGATCCTACCTTGCAACCGCTGAGGACCATAACAACGGGCGACATAACCCATGGCCCTCCAGGCACTTACGACCATGACGCCTGGCCACGACCCTATTTTGGCACCACAGACGGCACCCCACTTTGGCACCACAGACGGCACCCCACTTTGGCACCACAGACGGCACCCCACTTTGGCACCACAGACGGCACCCCACTTTGGCACCACAAACACCGAAGATTCCAGTTATGTCCCTTCCTTTGGCCCGTGCCCCAGTAGGTCGAGGGTCTGATTCCGGCTGGTGAGGTCGTTGATTATATGTTCAAAGTCCGCGTGTTATATGGACTAAAAATAAAGTATATATATGGTACCTCGTGTTTCATACCAGCTGGATTCGGTAAAATGCTACTGACACCACATACGAGGCACGGGCAGATCCCAATGAGGTTCACAGCGCCATCAGCTCGATGAACAGGCTTTGTGTGAAATATAACAGAGTCTAGGACTGCTTTTAGTGTCCTTGTGGGTTGGTCGGTAGCATTCCCTAGTCCCACCCAGTAGGTCGAGGGTTCGATTCCTGGCTAATTTAAAACGCAAGAGATTTACTTACGCTGTATACAAAGACTTTCTTTATACAAGGAGGCACTGCACTCGACCGGCTAGATTTTCCCCAAACTGTAAAGTCAGGTGGTGTAGGGGTGGGTGAAGGTGTGGGTGTAAGTGTGGGTGTAGGGATGGGTGTGGAGTTGTGGGTGTGGAGGTGGGTGGACTGCAGACACTTAATAATGGCTATACGTCATGGTGTGTGTGTGTGTGTGTGTCAGCCTGAGATCGTCAGCGAGCTTGTCACGTCAGGGGTGATGTCAGCATATTATGAGGATGGGACATTTCTGCCAGCAAGCAAAACCACTGACACTCTGCTTGGTGCTCCACGCAACCTGCTGACGACCACGCTGACAGAGGATGACACGACAGACAGATTGACACAGGATGACACGAGACAGACAGACAGACAGAATGACACGCGATAGATATATAGATAGATAGATAGGTAGATAGATAGATAGATATTACAGTCGTCAGCACCTGTAATACGTATATGTAGATCCTTGTTACAGAAATACACCCTGTACGTCAACATGCGCCATCCGCCCTTTGTGTTGTTACCTTAAGAGTCGTTAATTAATTGTTCCACCACCTGCTCTCACCTGTTCCCCACCCTCTCTCTAGATTAAAGAGTAATTACAGCACACACACACACACACACACACACACACACACACACACACACACACACACACACACACACACACCAAAGAATAAACTAATAATGGAGATCAAGACAGAGTTTCAACCTGTCAGCGGGTATTAGATCAGGGTCTCGGCTCCAGTCTTGGGATATGACCCCCGACGTCAAACACATCCTAGATTTTTATTTTTTTTTTGTAGAGAAAGGAGGGTGAAGGAAGATTAGAGGTGGGAGAAGGAAGTTATAGTTAGGAAATTGAAGAAATTTAGGAGGAGGTAAGAGAGGGCGGGCTGACCGCCTAGTGTATCATGGGTTAGTTATTGTCTGTCGGTACAGGCACTAGACATCCTACCCTGTTCCATATATGGGTGTTTTAAGGGCCTTATTTCATATTCCATAACCCTACTGGCGGATGCTGGTCTAGGGAGGTTGTCTATTGCCTGGCCGTGTAGTACACACGTTCAAGAGGGGCAGGTGGGGTGGGGCGAGGTAGAGCCTGGGGAGGAGGGTTGAAGTTGGGCAGAAAAGTTTTTTTTAATGGTTTGAGGTTGGGTTGGGGAGAGGGAGGTGTTGGGAGAGGAGGTGTTGGGGAGAGGAGGTGAGGGGAGCAGGAGGTGAGGGAGCAGGTGGGGTTGAAGATTTGAGGCAAGGCAGAAACTAGGATGGGGGGTGAGAGGAGGATGGGGTATGGGGGGAGGAAGAGGGATCTGAGGGAGGACGATAGAGGTGTGAGGGGGGAAGAGGGGTGTGAGGGGAGGACGAGAGGGTGTGAGGGAGGGACGAGAGGATCTGAGGGAGGGACGAGAGGTGTGAGGAGAGAGGAAGACGGGGGTGGGGGGGAGGATTAGAGGAGTGGAGGGAAGGACAGAGGGGTGTGAGGGGGAGGACAAGAGGGGTGTGAGGGGAGGACAGAGGGGGTGGAGGGGAGGAAGGGGGCGTGATGGGAGAGGAGGAGGCTGTGAGTGGAGGAAGAGGAGCAAGGACTGACGAGGAAGAGGTGGTAAGGTGAGGGAGGAGGGAGAGTGGGGGAAGAAAGAGGAGGGTGATGGCAAGGAGGAAGAGGGGGGGTGTGAAGAGGAAGAGGAGAATGAGGGTGAAGTACTGGTGGTGTACAGTATGTGTAGACAATAACAGTGTGTACGTGATCTATGCGACGGTGTACCAACGAGGGGCCAGTTACTGAAGGGCGATAAGTTAACTACACCACGCAGGACAGTGGGTTCATATACAGACCAAGTCATATTCTATTTGGGAGGCTAGTCAGTGTAGGATAGACAGCAAGAATGTCCCCAAGCACTCCTGATTCAATGTACCAATTACATAGTTCATGATACAATAAGCCAGGTGCCCTGAAATCTTTGATAGGGTCACATTCACTTATATCATGTTCAAGTGTTTTGCTTTAAAGGTTTATCACAATGTTTACAAGCTGAGGTCTGGTCACGTGAAGGTAGTTCACGAAGAGAGGGCTGATGATAGTGAGGAGGGGCTGGGGAGGGGCTGAGAGTGTTGGAGAGAGACTGAGGATGGTGAGGGAGGGGTGCGAGATGGTGGAGAGGGGCTAGGGATGGTGGGAAGAGGCTAGGGATAATGAGGAGGCATGATGATGGAGACGGGCTAGGGATGGTGGGGAGGAGAGGCAGGGGGTGCTGGTGGGGTGAGGGATGACAAGGTAGATTATGAACACACGTGACCACCTCCTCACGTGTTATCCTCGACTGCATCAAGGTCGACCTCAATCCCTTCCCTCTACCCTTGGTGGTTATATAGTCCCCCCCTCTCTCCTAACACCCCACCTCCCTAATAATTATGACATTGATAATAATATAAAATAAGAACAATAACAATAAACAAACAAACCATAAAAAAACACACAGTTAAACCCCCAGTGTTTTAACATTAACACCTCTGGCTCCTTCACACCCCCCCACAACACCTGCCCTACCTGTACAACCAACTCCTCGACGGGAATTTCCCGAGACAGTTTTCACTTTATAACCAAAAATTGCTTCCCATTGAGGGCGTGAGAGACGGGCGTTCTCTCTCGCAGATCATTACCGCCTCCTAAGAGTTTAAAGTAGATTCACCGTGAGACAAATGAGTTTTTTTGAGAATCAGTGACGAAGAAATTATCCTAACTACTACAATGACCTTCAGGCAATTATCCAGACCTCAGGCAACACGTGACATTATCCAGACCTCAGGCAACACGTGACATTATCCAGACCTCAGGCAACGTGACATTATCCAGACCTCAGGCAACACGTGACATTATCCAGACCTCAGGCAACACGTGACATTATCCAGACCTCAGGCAACACGTGACATTATCCAGACCTCAGGCAACACGTGACATTATCCAGACCTCAGGCAACACGTTACATTATCCAGACCTCCAGGCAACACGTGACATTATCCAGACCTCAGGCAACGTGACATTATCCAGACCTCCAGGCAACACGTGACATTATCCAGACCTCAGGCAACACGTGACATTATCCAGACCTCAGGCAACACGTGACATTATCCAGACCTCAGGCAACGTTACATTATCCAGACCTCCAGGCAACACGTGACATTATCCAGACCTCCAGGCAACACGTGACATTATCCAGACCTCAGGCAACGTGACATTATCCAGACCTCAGGCAACACGTGACATTATCCAGACCTCAGGCAACACGTGACATTATCCAGACCTCAGGCAACACGTGACATTATCCAGACCTCCAGGCAACACGTGACATTATCCAGACCTCAGGCAACACGTGACATTATCCAGACCTCAGGCAACACGTGACATTATCCAGACCTCCAGGCAACACGTGACATTATCCAGACCTCAGGCAACACGTGACATTATCCAACCTCAGGCAACACGTGACATTATCCAGACCTCAGGCAACACGTGACATTATCCAGACCTCAGGCAACAGTGACATTATCCAGACCTCAGGCAACACGTGACATTATCCAGACCTCAGGCAACACGTGACATTATCCAGACCTCAGGCAACACGTGACATTATCCAGACCTCAGGCAACACGTGACAGATACTTTAAGCTTCGTAGAACCACGACAAAGCTCTCTCTCTCTCTCTCTCTCTCTCTCTCTCATAAGTGATGGAGGAGGGTGTAGAGGACAGGTGTATAACAGGCAAGTCTCTTAACCTGAATGACACCTGCCAATAATCTAGTGTTCTTCCTTGACATCAACGACCTCCTTCTGTCTGTGGAGGGAAGGAGGGGGGAGGAGGAGGAGGGAGGAGGAGGAGGAGGGAGGAAGGAATGGTAGGGGTAGAGAAAGAGAAGTGGAATGGACATAGAGAGGAAGGGAAGGTGGGTAGGAAGGGATACAGGGAGGGAGAAAGGGATGTAGGAAGGAAGGAAAGGGACACTAGAGGAAGAGGAAGGGATATAAGGAAGGAATAAAGAGGAAGAAGAGAGAGGAGGATAGCAGAGGGAAGGGAAGGAAGGGACACCAATATCATTATGCTAATTGACCAATACAGAGTCAGCCAAGGTAGTGAGGTAGACAGGGCGTGCGGCCATACATTACCTGCCCACCCTAACCTGCGCCGAACCTAACCTAACCTACCCTGTGCCTAACCTAACCTAACCTAACCTAACCTAACCTAACCTAGCCTGTGCCTAACCTAACCTAACCTACCCTGTGCCTAACCTAACCTATCCTACACAAAACTGTAATCCAACCTTGTCATTTAGGGTATTTAACTGACTACCTAACTCACTCGCTCACTCACTCACTCACTCGCCAGGGATAACGAGTGAAAGCGGCACCAGCTGGTTTACCGTGACATATGCAGTTGGCTCACAGGTTATATTTAACCCCTCCTCCCGCTCAGGTGGTGTGTGTGTGTGTGTGGTGTATGGTGGTGTGTGGTGTGTGTGGTGGTGTGTGGTGTGTGGTGGTGTATGGTGGTGGTGGTGTGGTGGTGGTGGTGTGTGGTGGTGGTGTGTGGTGTGTGTGTGTGGTGTATGGTGGTGGTGGTGTGTGTGGTGTATGTGGTGGTGGTGGTGTGCGATCCTCTGTGGCACCATTACCAATCACCACAAAATGCGCGCACACACACACACACACACACACACACACACACACACACACACACACACACACACACACACACACACACACACACACACACACACACACACACACACACACACACCACACACACACACACACACACACACACACACACACACACACACACACACACACACACACACACACACACACACACACACACACACACACACACACACTGTACTTACTAATTTGCTGTCACTCGGAATCAAATACGACGATCGTCCAGCTATGATACCATGACATGAGTTATTAAAGATGTCACCTTCATTGGTGAGCTTTGAGGTGACTTGAGAGGCGGCGGCAGCGACTTTCCGACGTTGGCGCTGTCTGCCTCCAGTTTCGTCGGGCTAACTCGAAATTATTGACACCTTATCGTGTGGTGCTCCTCCAAACGTTACTGTGTGGAGTGATCGTCTCCCAGGTGAGGAAGAAAATTTGGCACTTTTTTCAGGTTTGTCGTAAGACTATCCTTATACATTTTCCGTTGACCACCAGCGTTACGTTTACCATTCGTTAACCCCACTCATCCCCGTAACCCCCCCGTACACACACACACACACACACACACACACACACACACACACACACATCCTTCTTGCGTGATAAGTGCCCATGACGCACACGACCTGGCTGGTAGTCAGGGGATCACATCACACACTACTATCACCGTCTTGCTCTGCCCCACACCTAATAATTCCTCAAGTATTGCTCTAATTTATCGATTTTCTTGAGTTCTTTTCAATTTCATCTGATTTTTCTGTTTATTATTCTTTTCGTTCTTTTATTTATATTTTCTTATTTTTTCTCTCTTTCTAGTTTCTTCTTCATCTTCTTCGCCATTCTCTCTCTCTCTCTCTCTCTCTCTCTCTCTCCTCTCTCTCTCTCTCGTGCATCGGAACTGCATTACACCAAGGTCTCGCCGTCTCCCCCAGACACGCACACACACACACACACACACACACACACACACACACACACACACGCACACACGCGCGCACACACACACACGCCGGGAAGGTTACTGGCATTATTTATGGTCCTTACCTTCCCACTTCCTTCCATCCTTGATATGCTTTCCTTTCTTCCTTCATTCCTTCCTTCCATCCTTGACATATTTCCTTCTTTTATTCCTTAATATGTTTTCCTTCTCTCCTATCCTTCCTTAACATTCTCTCCTTCCTTCTTTCCTTATATCCGTGACGTCTTCCTTTCTCCTTCCTTGACATACCTTCCTTCCTTCCTTCCTTTTTTTCCCTCCATTCATCCAACTACAGGTAACAACCAACACGAAAATACCTAATAATTACTCCCAAGATAACAGGTAAGTCACATCACCTCAACCTACCTGTGTGTGTGTGTGTGTGTGTGTGTGTGTGTGTAACTCTCACCAACACCTTCAAGGCCTCACGACAACAGGTGATTGGGATCCCCTCGAGCTAATGTACAACCTGGAGCCCCCTAACAGGTAACTAGGAAGCCCCAGGTAAGCAGGAAGCACAAGGTAGGCAGCGAGCGCCAGGTAAGAGGCCTCAGGTTTGCAGGAAGCACCAGGTAAGAGGCCTCAGGTTTGCAGGAAGCACCAGGTAAGAGGCCTCAGGTTTGCAGGAAGCACCAGGTAAGAGGCCTCAGGTTTGCAGGAAGCACCAGGTAAGAGGCCTCAGGTTTGCAGGAAGCACCAGGTAAGAGGCCTCAGGTTTGCAGGCTTACCAGGTAGAGGCCTCAAGTTTGCAGGAAGCACCAGAGTAGAGGCCTCAGGTTTGCAGGAGGAAGCACCAGGTAAGAAGAGGCCTCAGGTTTGCAAGGCTTGCACCAGGTGTTAAGGTGCCTCAGGTTTAGGAAGCACACCAGTTAGAGGCCTCAGGTTTGCAGGAAAGCACCAGGTAGAGGCCTCGGGTTTGCCTGAGGAAGCACCAGGTAGAGGCCTCAGGTTTGCAGGAAAGCACCAGGTAAGAGGCCTCAAGTTTGCAGGAAGCACCAGGTAAGATGCCTCCAGGTTTGGGCCTCAGGTGAAGGCCTCGGGTTTACCCAGGCTTACCAGGTAGAGGCCTCAAGTTTGCAGGGCTTACCAGGTAAGAGGCCTCAAGTTCCAGGAAGCACCAGGTAAGAGGCCTCAGGTTTGCAGGAAGCACCAGGTAAGAGGCCTCAGGTTTGTAGGAAGCACCAGGTAAGAGGCCTCAGGTTTGCAGGAAGCACCAGGTAAGGTGCCCAAGGTAAGCAGGTAGCACCAGGTAAGGTGCCCAAGGTAAGCAGGTAGCACCAGGTAAGGTGCCCAAGGTAAGCATGAAGCACCAGGTAAGCAGGTAGCACCAGGTAAGCATGAAGCACCAGGTAAGCATGAAGCACCAAGTAGTCCCTATATTTATCAAGTCTCTCTTTTGCCGAGTAACAGCTCAAGGAACAATAAGAAAACGAAAAACTGTCCAACTAGCAACAAACCCGTGACACACACACACACACACACACACACACACACACACACACACACACACACACACACACACCATCCCCTCCACTAATTACCTTGTATACCTGTCTTCACCTACTAATCACCTGTCCTCACCTGTAGAGCTTCTTGGTAGGAGGTGTGGGGGTGTGCGTGAGGGTGTGTGTGTGGGTGTAGACGTGAGGGTGAATGTGTGTGTGGGGGCGTGGGATATAGAGGTATGGGCGTGGAAGAGGGAGGGTGCACCTGTGGGTTCGAATCCCTTGAAAATCGTAAATTTCATCTCGTAAACAGAATCAAAGCAAAGTCATGCATCGAGAATATAAGGTAAAGTCTAAGTGCGAATACGACGCCATGTTGGCCATCAGAGGAATGTGACCCAACCTAGCTATAGTGAGGGGCAGACCTAGCTATAGTGAAGGAGACAGACCTAGCTATAGTGAGGGGCAGACCTAGCTATAGTGAAGGAGACAGACCTAGCTATAGTGAGGGACAGACCTAGCTATAGTGAGGGAGACAGACCTAGCTATAGTGAGGGACAGACCTAGCTATAGTGAGGGGCAGACCTAGCTATAGTGAAGGAGACAGACCTAGCTATAGTGAGGGGCAGACCTAGCCATAGTGAGAAGAGAGGGACCCGCCTTTCAAATGTCGTACCACAACACAGGTGCACACAGCCCCTCTCTCTCTCTCTCTCTCTCTCTCTCTCTCTCTCAGATCTGTACGTGTCAGCCGGAAGGTGACAAAGAATATCTTTTGTCAATAAACTTTAAACTTCTTCATCCTTCCAAAACAAGGAGGAGGAGGAGGAAGAAAGACACGAGTCAGCTACTTCAAGAATATGAGGAAGAGGAAACGGAGGAGGACGAGGAGGAGAGAGAGAGAGTGACAGGTCGGGTCAGGTCAATCACCCTGACAGGAGTTACAGAACAAAGACGGCTGTAACACTATCAGGTGGGGGTGGTGTAACAAAATGGAGGGGAGGAACGGAGAAGGGAGGGAGGAGAGAAGAGCAGGGAAGACAAAAAAGATGGAAGAGGAAGATGGATGGATGGAGGGAGGAGAGGGGGAGGAGAGAGATAAGGTGCAAGAGAAGAGGGTCCTGGCGATGACAGATAACATGTTACTGACCCGTAGTGATGGAGACGCAACTCCCCTCCCTCCCTCCCCCTCACCCCTCCCCTCCCCTCCCCTCCCCTCCCTTCCCCTTCCCTTCCTCCCTCTCCCCTACCCCCATACCATTCTCTCCTCCCCTCTCACGACCAGTTGAGTCTTGTGTGTGTGTGTGTGTGTGTGTGTGTGTACGAGTGCAGGGTAAGAATTCTCCTAATGAGCATCCAAAATTACAGGTGCCAGGAAGGTCAGGTGTAATTAAGGTGTGACCATCATACCTCCATCATAATATAGTCTCACCTGTGTCTCACCTGTGGCTCACCTGTGTCTCACCTGTGGCTCACCTGTGGCTCACTTGTGTCTCACCTGTAGCTCACCTATCCATTACTCTACTTAACAGAGTGTAATAAGGCCAAACGATAAAGTCACCTTACCTTACCTTTTCATTACGAGTTAATTAAAACATGGTTGATGGAAATTTGTCAACGTTTAACATTTTGGTGGTTAGAATCTGTGTAGGTATATTTTATGTTACGTTTTCATCCATATATATGTGGGAGTGACTACGTGCAGGGGGCTGGCTTGATCCATGCCCTGGTATAGAGTACAGTAAGTTCACCCTACAGGACAGTACAGGTGGGGGTGGCTGCACTGGCTGGTGACAATGACCCACCCACCCACACCCCCGTGTTTATGCAAGGCTACTGTGCAATACCTTACAACAAACAAGCAAGATGACAGGTGTTGCGCCCATCTTGCATAAGGCTATTTTATCACATAGAGTACAGGAGCAGTGTCCTCTTCCTCTCCTCCCTTCCTCCCTCCTCCTTCTTCTTCCACTCCTTCATCCTGCACCTCTTCCACATCTTTTTTTCCTAACCTTCTTCCTCCCCTTTTTTCCTCATCCTCTCCTTCTTCCTCCCTCTTCCTTCTCCTCCTCTCCCCTTACGTCACCAAATACTTAACCGAGAGAGAGAGAGAGAGAGAGAGAGAGAGAGGATAAGACAAGATGGTCACACACACACAGTACAGATGGGTCAAGATATCTTCTACCCCTCCCCAGGCCAGGCCACCGATGACCTTGCTTTGTGTGGGATGGTCACTGGCCACCTAATAACCCCCTCTCCCTCTACCCCCCCCCTCCCCCACCCCCAGCAGGTGAGGGGTGGCAGTTCTTGCATCACCTAGGAAACCTGCTAAAAATGGTCAGTTGGAGAAGGAGGGGGAGGAAAGGGAGGAAGAAGAGGAAGAGGAGGAGGAGGGGGAGGCGAGTGACCGTCTGTCTGTATAGCATCTTCTCCCCTCCCCCCTCCCCCTCCCCCCATTGATGGACTAACATGACCTCCCACCCCCCTCCTCAATAGACCAACATGTCATAAGCCTCCTGTTGTAATCTTATCGGAACTTTACCGAGGTCAGGTCAGGTCAGGTCAGGTCAGGGTTAATGTAGCAGACGGAGTGAAAAAGCTTTATAAATCTGCCAACAGTCTTTAAAAATTTGCCAACAGCCTAAATAAATCTGTCAACAGTCTTTAAAAATCTGCCAACAGTCTTAAAAAAATCTGCCAACAATCTTTAAAAATTTGCCAACAGCTTTCAGTCAAAATTGGAAATCTGTGTTTAAATAAGTGCCAACATCAACTGCTCAGGTAAACCCCATCAGCTGGTAATTAGAAAGATACATTTATCACTCTCAGGTAAGATAAGGTAAGGTTAGGAGAAGGGAGGGAGAGATAAGGGAGTAGAAAAGAGGATGAGGGAGACAAAGTAAAGAGAGAGAGAGAGACTTTTTCTCATCGAGGGAACACCACCAACACACCTGGAGTCTCTCATCGACGGCATTTGAGGGATAAACACCCAAAATGCTGCTAAACTCCCCCACACCCCACCCTCCTCTCCCCTGCACCTCACGTCCTCTCCCCACCCTCATCCACTCCTCCCCACCACCTCCCGTCACTCTCCCCCACCACCCCCCACCCTCCCTCTCCCCCCACCACCCCACCCTCCCTCTCCCCTACCCCACCTCCCTCTCCCCCCACCCACCTCATCCTCTCCCCCACCACCCCACTTACTTTCCTCCACCTCACGTCCTCTCCCCCACCCACACCCTCCCTCCCCACCACCCCACCCCTCCCTCTCCCCTACCACCTCCCCGTGCTCTCCCCCCCACCACACCCCCACCCCTCCCCTCTCCCCCCTACCTCCACGTCCTCTCCCCCACCCACCCCCTTCCCTTTCCTCCACCACCTCCCATCCTCCCCCACCACCCCACCCTCCCTCTCCCCCACCACCCCCTCCCTCTCCCCCTACCTCCACGTCCTCTCACCTACCCCAACCTCCCCTCCCCCACCACCTCCCACATCCTCTCCCCCCACCCCACCCCACCCCTCCCTCTCCCCCTCCGTCACTCTCCCCCCACCACCCCACCCTCCCTCTCCCCACCCACCTCCCGTCACTCTCCCCACCACCCCACCTCCCTCTCCCCCCTACCTCCCGTCACTCTCCCCACCACCCCCCCTCCCTCTCCCCACCTCACGTCCTCTCCCCACCACCCCACCCTCCCCTCTCCCCACCTCCACGTCCTCTCCCCACCACCCCACATCACCTTCCCCCACGTCACCCCTCACACACAAACACTCACACAGATTACTTGATTACTTACACACTACCAAACCACATTGTTAACCCTTTAAACAACATGTCTTCTCACTTAACTGATTAATTACACCATTACTTAATACATTACTTAATTACTACACCTGAGCTTATTACTTAATTACTATTATACCTTTGAGCAGGCGAGGCACTACGCCAGCCAGGTGCCACAACATAACGCCTACCATACAACACCTGCCACTGTATGGGATGCCATTTTACGGGGTGCCACTATACCGGGGTGCCACTGTACACCTGGTGCCACACTAAAACAGGTGTCGCCTCATGACAGGTACATCATCACCTTCCTGTTGTCGGTCTCCCAAGGTCAGCTTCCTGCTTCACATACATACACACGCACATAAACATACATACACATAGGCTGTACATATGCACACGTACAAATAGGCTGTACACATGCACACGTACACATAGGTTGTAAACACACACACACACACACACACACATTGTATATTTTCAGCCACCGGCTGCAACTCTATTAATAAACCGTTTATTATTATTATTATTATTATTATTATTATTATTATTATTATTATTACACACACACGTACATTTTTCAACTTTAACCAATCTAGCTACAATGACCTTGCCTTTACCTCACCTCAACCAGTGCGATAATTGGCGTGGAACAATAATAAAATATCATACTCCACTTCCTCCTCCACTTACCCTGACCTGACCTGACCTTGGCATAGAGAAGATAATAAAAAGTAAAAGAATAAAAAGAACAGTAAAGAACAATGAATAAAAAGAGAGAGAGAGAGAGAGAGAGAGAGAGAGAGTGTCTAGTGAGGACAAGTAGACACGCTTCCTGCTCCCTTGATGACCTTGACGTGTGTGTGTGTGTGTGTGATCACCACAGGTACAGTACAGTACAGTACATCATTACCACCCTCAGGTGTGATACAGTCTTGGCGCCCCTCCGATCCATTTTGTCCACCATCTTTCTTTCTCAACTCAAGGATGACTGTCAGTTAAAGTCGCTCTCTCTCGTCTCTACTGAGACATGATATCTTAAGCTTGGCAGGTGCACCAGGTGAGGGCACAGGTGAGGACAGGTGCACCAGGTGAGGACAGGTGCACCAGGTGAGAACAGGTGCACCAGGTGAGGACAGGTGCACCAGGTGAGGACAGGTGCACCAGGTGAGGACAGGTGCACCAGGTGAGGACAGGTGCTCCAGGTGAGGACAGGTGCACCAGGTGAGGACAGGTGCACCAGGTGAGGACAGGTGCACCAGGTGAGAACAGGTGCACCAGGTGAGGACAGGTGCACCAGGTGAGGACAGGTGCACCAGGTGAGAACAGGTGCACCAGGTGAGGACAGGTGCACCAGGTGAGGACAGGTGCACCAGGTGAGGACAGGTGCACCTAGAACCTGTTATGTTGTAGCCTAATTCCCTCTCAGGGCTGATACCCTTGTGTACCGTGCATGACCCGCCACCCTCCCCCCTCACCCGCCACCCATCTCCATCACTCTCTCTCCCTCCCTCTTCCTCTCTCACCCCTTCACCCACCCTCCCCGCCACCGTCTCCCATCACTCCGTCCCTCCTCACCCCTTCACCCACCCTCCCTCACCCGCCATCTCCATCCTCCCTCCCTCCTCACCCCTTCACCCCTCCCTCACCCCTCCCATCCCACTCCCTCCCCTCCCTCACCCCTCCACCCATCTCCCTCCTCCCTCACCCACCACCCGTCCACTCCTCCCTCCCTCCCTCACCCCACCACCATCTCCTCCTCCCTCCCTCCCCTCACCCCTTCACCCCCTCCCTCACCCCGCCACCCATCTCCTCCTCCCCTCTCTCCCCTCACCCTTCACCCCACCTCCCCTCACCCCTCCACCATCCTCCCATCACTCCCTCCCTCCCCTCACCGCCACCCGTCTCCTCCTCCCCTCCCTCCCTCACCCACCCCACCCCTCCCTCACCCGCCACCCGTCTCCATCCTCCCTCCCTCCCCTCCCACCCACCCACCCGTCTCCACCCATCTCATCCTCCCTCCCTCCCTCACCCCTTCACCCACCCTCCCTCACCCGCACCCGTCTCCATCACTCCCTCTCTCCCTCACCCCTTCACCCACCCTCCCTCACCCGCCACCCATCACCCTCTCTCCCCCTCACCAATCTTCCGCCCCACAACAATTCGTCACCAACCGCTAAGGTCCTCGCCGCAGTGGTCAGAATCCCTCCTCGTCCTCAGCTAAAAACCCTTCTCCTCCTCTTCTTCCTCCTCCCAATCGTCATCCTCTCCTTCCTCCTCCTCCTCGTCCTTCCTTTCCTTTTCCTCCTCGTCCTCAGCTAAGAACCCTCGTCATCAATAGGTCTAGTCATCGCCCTCTTCTTCCTCCTCCTCCTCGTCCTCTCCTCCTCTTCCGTCCCCTCCTCCTCCTCTTCCAGGGTGAGCATGGGAGTGACCAGCCAACTCCTGCCATTAATATAAACTTAACCCGTCCAGCTCCTCCTTGTCTAAAATGTGAGTCCAAGTTTGTACACAAGTCTTGTATAGAGGTCGCTCGTGTGTCTTCCTTCTTCCTCCTCCTCCTTCTTCCTATTATCCTCCCTCCTCTTCTTCTTATCATCATCATTATTCTCCTTCCTCCCTTCCTTCTCCTCTTCATCCTCCTTCCTCCCTTCCTTCTCCTCTTCATCCTCCTTCAAATCATCATCAATCGCCTCCTCTTCATCCTCCTTCTTCCTACTTTTTCCTCCTCCTGCTCTTCCTCTTACTCCTTCCTCCTCTTCTTCTCATCATCATCATTATTCTCCTTCTCCCCTTCCTTCTCCTCTTCCCCCTACTCTTCAAATCATCATCAACCTCCTCCTCCTCTTCCTACTGCGATATTCTCCTGATCAAACGAGTGACTTTTTGTGTAGGGTTTACCGTGAGACAGAGAGACAGAGAGACAGACATAGACAGACAGATAGATAGATAGATAGACAGACAGACAGATAGCTGATGTACACACACACACAAACACAAGCTCGAAATAAATAAATAAATCTACGATGAAACCCTGACATAATCCCACAACATCCGGGTCGTGTCCTTTACCCCAGCATCACATCATAACTCGGTAGCAGCACAAAGGCAATACTTGACTCTCACCTCACCTCACCTCACCCAACCTCACATAACATAATACAGGTGTGATTTAATAGTGCACGAACCAGGTTAATTAAAATATATACCTGTTGGATTATTAGGTGTTGCCATTTTTCAGTGACGAATATACTGTATATATGTTAAACGTTGTGTGTTTCTCATAATGTAAACACAAAACAGCTGAATCACTAAAATTGACGTCTTGTATCATAATGTAAACACAGAACAGCTGATCCGCTAAACATGTATCATAATGTAAATACAAAACAGCTGATCGCTAGGGGGTCAGTTAGTATTAGCTTCCTTCATCACCACGTCACACCCTCATTATACCATACATCTTATACACTCTCCTGACATGTATTAAACTGGTTAATATCTGGACACACTTAGTTACTACCTGAAACACACAACATTAATACTACGACCTGATGATGATATAACCTAACCTGACCTGACCTAACCTAACCTGACCTAATCTAACCTAACCTGAAACCCGATAACCCTGCAACAACCATCTGGGACCCAACTGACCTGCCTGCTCAGTGTGTGTGTGTGTGTGTGTGTGTGTGTGTGTGTGTGTGTATTACATTACACACAGATGGCCTGGCCTCGTCCTCCCAGAGTAAACAAATTAGGTAACACAGATAGCTTGTCGACTCACGGGTGGAGGGGGAGGGGATGTAATCGTCTAGCCATTTGGAGGTTAGAGATTAGGTTAGGTAAAGTTAGGGTTAGGGAAGGTTGGGTTAGAGAGAGAGAAAGAGAAGGAAGGAGGGAGGGAGAGAAGGAGTGGGAGAGAGAGAGTGGGGGAGGGTGATGATGCAGGCACAGTAGGACACACACACACACACACACACACACACACACACACACACACACACACACACACACACACACACACAGGTGGAAGTACGTGGATGACTGCACTATGGGGGTTTCAGTGGACAACACCGCACCAGACTACTCATCGCTCCAAGGCACCCTGGACAGGCTACAGGCATGGACTACGGAGAACAAGGTCACCATCAACCACACCAAAACTGTAGTCATGCACATCAATACCGCCACCACTCCAGTGCAAGCCCCAGCAGTCACAGTGGGTCCCCATCCTCTCCAGCTGGTGCAGTCTGCCAAACTCTTGGGTGTAACTATAGACAACATACTTGACCGGAAGGACCATGTAAATAACACAGTCAAGGCAACCTCGTACCGTCTCTACATGCTACAAAGACTTAGGTCACTTGGGACACCCACGCCAGAGCTGAGGACCATCTACAACGCCTTTATTCTCCCCAAACTAACGTATGCGTCACCAGCCTGGTCGTCTTCTCTCAACTCCACCCAACAACGTCAGCTAGAGAAGGTACAGAAAAGGGCCTGCAGAATCATGCTCGGCGCAGAATACTCCGGTTACACCAACGCTCTCTCCACCCTGGAAATGCCATCCCTCAGTGACCTCCACCACCAAGCACTGGAAAGGTTTGGCAGCCAACTAATGCACCACCCTCGCCATCGCCACCTCCTGCCACCTGCAGCCCCCCACCCAATTCGCGCAGTCCGCCACTACAACAAAATTCAGCCCATAAGAGCCCGCACCGATAGATATAAGAACAGCACCATCCCATCTATTGTTAAAATAATAAACAACTCCTGATTTATGTACTGTAAAGCCCTGTAAATGTATTCAATGCATATTATATCATTATGTCTAAATCAAATGTAAGTCTGTATATTTTCAGCCACCGGCTGCAACTCTATTAATAAACCGTTTATTATTATTATTACACACACACACACACACACACACACACACACACACACACACACACACGGTGAACATAAACACAACAACCACTACCCTCGTGTTTGATGACTTAGCCCTTGAGTACGATGACTTAACCCTTGAGTACGATGACTTAATCCTTGAGTACGATGAATTAATCCTTGAGTACAATGACTTGACACCTTGAGTACGATGACTTAACCCCTTGAGTATGGGGACGCAATGCAGATATTAACACAGCTGGGGTGACGATGAAACTCTACACTGTGCTTCCTTCCCCACTATCACCCTTCTCTTCTCCCCTCTCCCCATCTCTCTCTTCTCCCCTCTCCCCATCCCTCTCTTCTCCCCTCAACCCACCCAACTATCTCCCTCACCATCTCTCTACTGTTCCTTCCCTCCCTCCCTCCCCCCTCCTTCTTCTTTGTTAAGGCCTTCCTCCTTCCCTCCCTCCCTCCTTCCCTAACTGGAGTCAACAAAGTTATACTGTGTGTGTGTGTGAATCTCTTCTTTCCAGCCCTCCCTCACTCCAGCCCTCCCTCACTCTCTCCCTCCCTCCTCCCCTCATCCATGC
Organism: Homarus americanus; assembly: GCF_018991925.1. Classification (NCBI taxonomy): domain Eukaryota; kingdom Metazoa; phylum Arthropoda; class Malacostraca; order Decapoda; family Nephropidae; genus Homarus; species Homarus americanus. The sequence continues at coordinate 336,468 of NW_024729288.1, forward strand.
CATTCTTCCCTCCAACCCACGCAACTTTTCCCTCCCTCCTTCCCTCCCTCACCCCTTAAATCCCTCCCCCTCCACACCGTCCCTCCCACCTTCCCACAGCCCACGCCTCCCTGACCTCCCTCCCCACCCCGCCGTACCCCCCGCCTGTGCCCAGTCACCCCAGGCTGTTGGATCTGTTTCATAATGGTACATTTTCCCCTCTCACCCCCTCACGCTCTCACCCCTCCTTTCCTCTCTACGTCCCCTCACCAGCTTTCCTCTCTCCTTTCACACCCAAAATCCCTCCCTCCCACCACCAACCTCCTCCTCCCCAACCTTCTCTCCTCATTCACTCTCTCTCTTCAACCTCCCCTCCCCTCCCTCACCCCCCAACCTCCACAAGCACCAACAATTACGCCAGGAAATTGGTCGCCTTCATCACATACATAATAAATAGCGACCAGCCAATTTATCCCTTAGTAAACACAAGCTTTCATAAGAGATTATTTCCCAATTAATTTAGCTCGTTTCCCATTTCCCAATAAATTTAGCTCGTTCCCCATTTCCCAACTAATTTAGCTCGTTTCCCATTTCCCAATTAATTTAACTCGTTTCCCATTTCCCAATTAATTTAGCTCGTTTCCCATTTCCCAATTAATTTAGCTCGTTCCCCATTTCCCAACTAATTTAGCTCGTTTCCCATTTCCCAATTAATTTAACTCGTTTCCCATTTCCCAATTAATTTAGCTCGTTTCCCATTTCCCAATTAGTTTCGATCGTTTCCCATTTCCCAATATATTTAGCTCGTTCCCCATTTCCCAATTAATTTAGCTCGTTCCCCATTTCCCAATTAATTTAGCTCGTTCCCCATTTCCCAATTAATTTAACTCGTTTCCCATAATCATCCAGGCATATTTAATCCAAGAGATATATAACATTTTACCAATTAGTGTCGTTATTAACTATATTTGTTTTGTGTTCTTATTTTTGATCCAATTAACAGGTACATGATTATAATTAGTGTTATTTTATTGTTGTTCTTGTGGTTTGTTGTTGTTGTTGTGATTTGTTGTCGTTGTTGTGGTTTGTTGTTGTTATTTACTGATGTTAAAGTTAGGAATACCGTATTATTATTATTATTATTATTATTATTATTATTATTATTATTATTATTATTATTATTATTATTACTACTATTACTATTATTATTATTATTATAATTATTATTATTATTATCACAGTCTCCTAACACCACCCACACCATCAAACACCCTCCCACACTCACCCACAATCTCCCACACTCATCTACACCCTCCCCCACCCACCTACATCCTCCCACACGCACCACCCAACACCCTTCCACACTCACCCACACTCACCCACACCCTCTGACGGTAACAACACCAATTTAAACAGATGAGAGTCGTGCCCTTCACCTCAAAACTGCCAACAAGCTCCACCATTCACCACCAACTAGTCAGGGTCTCTTTAACCATTACATAACACCGAGAGACACGAACATGGCCTCTCTTCTATAAGACTTCAGCAGTAAGTACGAACACACGTAATAAAACGACCGGATGTCTGTCCTTGATATTTTATGGAGGTCTGGGACTGAGAGGAGTACATGGGGGGGGGGGGGTCTTAGTGGCTCTGGGTGCCTTAAGTTGTATCGCTGATTATTCCGGAACTGGAAATAATTATTGTCAATCAAGTGAGACAGATTTATAAGCAAATAGGACACAGCAGCAAATGTTAATATCCTCGAATTTTAACATTTCCAGTTCAGCAAATTGTTCATCAGTGTGATCAGTTTTTTTCAATGAGGTCATTATCCGCACAACTCTCTTCTGTGCAATGATCAGGGGTTGTGTTTATGTGGAGCCAGAGGCCCCCATAGTGTGTGACAGCGTATGGAGTGTTGGTAAACAAGATCATAATAGATTTCTTTCATTGCTGAAAGAGTGACTGACGAGTGTGATACAGGATCCCGCACTGTTTATTGACTTTACTCTTTGTGGCTTGTACACGTATGTCGTTTCTCCAGTTTAGTTTACCATCAACAATAACTCCAAGGAATTTAGCATTTTTTTCACGTTTGAGGACTGTATTACCAAGGTACAGGGGGTCCAAATATGGAGGTAAGTTTTCCTTCTGTGAAAGATCATGTAGTGGGATTTTTCGAGGTTTAAGGTCAGTTTATTAGATAATATCCAGGTCCTGACTTAGTCAATTCAGTGTTCATAGTTCTCCTCAAGGAGATCTGAGGTGCTGGCATAGAATTGAATTGAATTGAATTGTATTTTACGGTATATGCTGGAGTGGACTATATAATTTATGTACAACAAGAACGCCTCTGTCTGTCTATTCCAACCATAGCTCCAAAACGGAAGACGTTTAACATTACTGTACAAGAGTCTCGAGGTTGTACTAGTGACCAGGGACCCCTGGACCTGGCCCCGGCTGGTCCGGGCGAGAACCAGAAATCTTCCCCGACTGAGACCTCACCACGACGATTGTGGAAGGTGGTGACCCGCTTCAGGGAGGGTCAACTCTCAAGGTAATGTTGCAAGTAAATTATTAAATATATCTCCTTTTAAACCACTGATTTTTAAATTATATAAACACGTTATTTTATTAAGACAATTTTCCTTTTTACAAACTCTCTCCAGAATGAAGTAGATTATATAACAAGGGAGCAGTTTTCCTTGAATTCTGAGTGTGTCATAACCCACGTAAGCCTTGACTACTTGACCCTGATCTGACGCTCCTGGTTATAAATAAGCGTCATATAAACACGAAATATGTCATCATCTTCCTTTAAGATATTCACTATGAACTTGTAAACTATTATCTATAAGAGTTTAATGACATAACAGAACGAGAAGTCAGATAAGTTTTTATCTCAAGTTACGAGGAAATGTTTGTCTTAAGAAAATCCCACAACTCCAGATACGAGAGACTTTTGCCTTACGAGAGTCTGAGAATAGGACGGTGTTAATATGAGGCCGAAGAGAGGGATCATAAAGCCTCTTAAGACTCAGTGAGGCTCAAGAGCTTATCCCAAGAGCTAACTTGTCTTATATAAATACTATTAATCTTCCCCCTTCCACCTTCTTTCTCACCCTGATGCTGCCTCCCCCTGCCCCCTTCCTCTGCCATATGCTGCCCCCTTCCTCCTTGGCCTAACCCCTCCCCCCCCCCGGTCCTGTCCTTCCCCACTTCCCCCTGGTATCTAGTATTCTCAAGGACGTGTATGGTAACGATGATTGGTCAAGACACGCCACCAAACGACGATGATTGGCTAAGACACGACAGTCGCCGCCACCAAACGACGATGATGATTGGTTAAGACACGCCACCAAATGATGTTGATTGGATGAATAACACAACAAACGACGATAATTGGATAAGACACACAAAGGAGAAGACGATCTGATTGGCTAAACAACACGTCACTAATCTGTCGTTATCTTATTAAACTGACAATGCAAAAGATAACACAACTCCCCAAACGATGACGATGATGATGACTGGCCAGACGATGATGATAACTGGCCAGACGATGATGATGATAACTGGCCAGACGATGATGATAACTGGCCAGACGATGATGATGATGACTGGCCAGACGATGATGATGATAACGATGATGATGATGACCAGACGATGATGATAACTGGCCAGACGATGATGATGATGACTGGCCAGACGATGATGATAACTGGCCAGACGATGATGATGATGACTGGCCAGACGATGATGATGATGACTGGCCAGACGATGATGATAACTGGCCAGACGATGATGATGATAACTGGCCAGACGATGATGATAACTGGCCAGACGATGATGATGATGACTGGCCAGACGATGATGATAACTGGCCAGACGATGATGATGATGACTGGCCAGACGATGATGATGATGATGACTGGCCAGACGATGATGACGATAACGATAACTAGCCAGACGACAACGATGATGATGATGACGATGATTAGCCAAACGATGGAGACGATGACTGGCCAGACGACGATGCACCAAGTCACTTAAGACGAGAGAGAGAGAGCGACGCCTTGAAGGGGGTGGTAGTGCGTCACGCAGGGCCTCAAGTGACGTCAGGGCATCACACAAGGAGGAGAGTGGTGACTATTGAAATTTTATCAGGTCAAGCCGGACTCTCTCTCTCTCTCTCTCTCTCTCTCTCTCTCTCTCTCTCTCTTGTACATTCATATATTGGAAGGGTCAGGTGAAGGTCAGGTTAGGTTAGGTTAATTAGGTCAGCGTTCGGGAGTTCATTCAAGTGAAATAAATTGCAGTGTCCAAAAATCTCTTGACGTGATCTCTCAACCGTCTCCATCAGCCACCACTCCACATTCCTCTCCATCTTCGTCCTCGACCTAGAATAAACCTCGAGTCGAGTATTAGGCAGTGACTCAAGTATTAGCTATTGTGTCAAGTATTAGGCAGTGACTCAAGTATTAGCTATTGAGTCAAGTATTAGGCAGTGACTCAAGTATTAGCCATTGTGTCAAGATTAGGCAGTGACTCAAGTATTAGCTATTGAGTCAAGTATTAGACAGTAACTCAAGTATTAGGTAGTGATTCAAGTATTAGCTAATAACTCAAGTATTTGCTAATGACTCAAGTATTAGCTAATGACTCAAGTATTAGCTAATGACTCGAGTATTAGCTATTGAGAGTCCAGTATTAGTTAGTCTATATATACGTATACTAAACAGTCAGACAGGACACGTGATACATATAAGCAGCTGAGAGGACACAGATACACGTATCCCTGATCTGCCATGACACACACACTCACACACACACACTCACTCAATCACTCTCTCTCTCTCTCTCTCTCATTTGCACACCAAAAAACATTCAAGTCAGAATCATGAACTCTGATCTAGAAGAGATGAGGAGAGACCTGGCAGTTGTAGCATTAGTAAATACGACAAATTTTGTGACGAGAGGTACCGGTATGGCCAGCATAAGGACAGAACCAGACAATGTGATGCAGTCGTGGCCAGAATTAGGCTAGGATACAGACACATCTGGCAGGTTAGTAACGCTGTACCCATACCGGAACACTCAGCATGTAAACTTTGTGATAAACCTTTAAAGCACACACTTGAACACTATATTATTGAATGTGACACTGTCAAACACTTCAGGCCACCTGACTTATTGTATCAAGAACTTAGTAATTATTACATTTAATCCAGGGTGCTTGAGGACATTCTTGTTATTAATCCAAAATTTCCAGCTAGTCCACACTGATTAGTGCTCAATTAGAATATGAATCCTAATGTATATGAACCACTGTCCTGCTTGGCAGTGAACAATGACATCACCCACATGACTCTGACCTATATATACTGCTAATGAATATGATGTATTCCTTTGTGTATGAACCTCTGTCCTGCGTGGCAGTGAGAAGTGATACCACCCTCAGTGTCAAGACCTGACTGAATTACTCAGAATAGGCAAACTGTACTACAAGCTTTGTCAATAAATTTGTTAACTAAAACACTAACTATCATTTGCATTTCACACTTTTAAGACAATACGTAACAGCGACACGATAATCATACGTGACCACATGGCAGCCGTACGTGACATGGCAGCCGTTACGTGACATGGCAGCCGTACTGGGTCCACATACAGTAAATCCCACCAATGGTCGTTGAAGTTTCAGCCTCGTTTATGTTAATGGTTGTGCAGAGCGAGCCATTAAAGGGCAATAACGCAGTGTTCCATCTCACCCTCCCACACAGCCCACCAAGTGTGATCAATACGTGTTATAGCCGACCAACCCCGTGACAGATGGGGGTTGTGGGGAACGGGAGTGAGGGGCGTCACCAAACACACGCCACCAAACACGCGCCGCAAACACGCGCCACCAAACTGAGCCACCAAACCCGTGCCACCAAACAGCCACCAAACACGCGCCACCAAACACGCGCCACAAAACGAGCCACCAAACACGAAGCACCAACACGCGCCACCAAACACGCGCCACCAAACACGAGCCACCAAACACGCGCCACCAAACACGCGCCACCAAACACGCGCCACCAAACACGAGCCACCAAACCCGTGCCACCAAACACCACCAAACACGCGCCACAAACACGAGCCACCAAACACGCGCCACCAAACACGCCACCAAACACGAGCCACCAAACACGTGCCACCAAACACGCGCCACCAAACACGAGCCACCAAACACGCGCCACCAAACACGCCAAACACGAGCCACCAAACACGAGCACAAACACGCGCCACCAAACACGCGCCACCAAACACGAGCCACCAAACACCTCGCCACCAAACACGCGCCACCAAACACGCACCACCAAACCCGCGCCACCAAGCACGCACCACCAAACCAGCGCCACCAAGCACGCGCCACCAACTCACGCCTCCAAACACACGTCTCCAAACACACGCCCTAAGTACAGCTGGTTCTGGCCTGTGAGTGACAGCTGGTGTTGGCTGGTGAGTGACAGCTGGTACTGGCCTGGTGAGTGACAGCTGGTACTGGTTTGGTGGAGGACAGCTGGTACTGGCCTGGTGAGGACAGCTAATGTTGGCCTGGTGAGTGACAGCTAATGTTGGCCTGGTGAGTGACAGCTAATGTTGGCCTGGTGAGTGACAGCAGCTAATGTTGGCCTGGTGAGTGACAGCTGGTACTGGCCTGGTGAGTGACAGCTGATGTTGGCCTGGTGAGTGACAGTTGGTGATAGCCTGGTGACCTACTGTGAGTGACAGCTGTGAGTGGCCTGGTGTTCAGCGCTCTTATACCACACAGATCAACAGCTGTGAGAGCGTCCTGGTGCTCACTCACAGAGAGAGAGAGAGAGAGAGAGAGAGAGAGAGAGGGGTAATAACACCAACGACAGCCCCCCCTCAGTACTCACTCATTAAGAAGGAGGAAGGGAGGCAGGGGGGGAAAGAGTGACACACGCAAGGAAGGAGGGGGAATGAGAGAAATAAAAGGGGGAAATTACACCAGCTTCAACGACCAATAAACACATGGTACTGTACCTGTCCTGTTCATGTTATGAGTCTGTGGGGTTTTGTAGTTCGTGTGTACAGGTTACAAGGAGGGGAAGGGAGGGAGAGGGAGGAAGGAGGAGAGAAAGGGAGGTAGGGAGGAGAGGAGGGAAAGGAGGAAGGTAGGAGAGGGGAAAGGGAGATAGGAGGAGGGGGAAAGGGGGGTAGGGAGAAGAGGGGGGTGGGGTGATAAACTACTACTACTCTTCCTTTCCTCCCCCACTACTACCTCCCTTATGACCTTCCACGCACACACACACACCACACACACACACACACACACACACACACACACACACACACACACACACACACACACACACACACACACACACACACACACACCTGCCCCTACATTCTCGTACACACAGAATCAACAGACAATCATTCAGTATTCAATATAACGAAAACCAGATCACCTACCCCCACCGGCTGAGGGAGGGACGGTCGCCTATCGGGAAGGAAGGAAGGAAGGAAGGAAGGAAGGAAGGAAGGAAGGAAAATATGAAGGTGTGGAGAGAAAATGATGGATAATCAAGAGTGGGGAGAGAGGGGAGAATTAGAGCAAGAGAGAGAGAGAGAGAGAGAGAGAAGACAAAGACAAGTGAAGGAGGTGAGTGAGTGAGTGAGGGGAGAGAAAGACGGAGACAGTAGGTGATAGGTAAACGGAAGAGAAAGAGAGAGAGAGAGAGAGAGCAACATTATCAGAGGGTATGAGGCACAACCCCCGCCCCCACAACATCCAATATTTCCCTCACTACCTCCTTCACCCTCATTCCCCTTTCCCTCATTCCTCTCCCCTCACCCCCATCCTCCTCCCCACCCCACCTCCGGTGGATGTGAGGGGTAGGACGGAGGCTCCTTCTTGACAGCTGTTTCTCTTGTCACCGCTGCACCATCTACCGCTGTTCATGCTCTCGGCTCTGTTGCTACTGTTGAATGCTGTACCGTTTGATCCTCCTGTTGATGGTGTTGTGAAGTGTTGTTGTTGTGGTGGTGGTGGTGGTGGTGGTGGTGGTGGTGGTGGTGGTGGTGCCTCCCACTGCCGCCGTGTAGAGTACCGAGGCTGCTGGGCTTAATGTCACACACACACACACACACACACACACACTACTGTTATTGATGGTGTGCTTCTGATGAGCTTTTGATGATAATGTGGTAGTGGTGGTGGTGGTGGTGGTGGTGGTGGTGGTGATAGTAGTAGTAGTGGTGGTGGTGTGGTGAGGTAGTGGTGATGGTGGTGGTGGTAGTACCTCAGTGCCATCACCACATCAACAGTATTAAGTCCTTCCCCCTCTCTCCTTTGTTTACCTGAGGTTCAAAGACCACAAGAGACGAGTACCTGGCTCTACCTGTCCAGTCACACATTAACTAGCTCATTAGGTGGTTTAGGCATGCTGCTGCTAGACGGATTAGATTGAGTAGGATGACGCCAGGAATTGTGATTAGGATGGTGAAGGATTATATAACCCCCCACCCCACACGCCCCCCCCCCACACACACACACCCCCACACACGCCCCCACACACACGCCCCCACACCCCCCCACACACCCACACACACGCCCCCACACACACGCCCCCCCCACACACCCTCACACACACACACCCCCCCCCCCACACCCCACACACCCACACACACCCCCACACACCCCACACCACACACCCCCCACACTCCCCCCACCCCACACCCCCCACCCCCACCCCCCCCCCCACCCACCCCCACACCCCCCCCCCCCCCCCCCCCCACACACCCCACACACACACACCCCCCCCCACACACCCCACACACCCACACACACCCCCCACACACCCCTCACACACCCCCACACACCCCCCCCCACCACACACACACCCCCCACCCCCCCACACACCCCCACACACCCCTCACACACACACACATCCCCACCGGTCACATTATCGACACAGCCTCCCCCGGTCTTCCCGAGTACCCTTCATCAAAATACGGGATCTTCACCTCTCTCCCTCCATCTCTCTCGCTCCCTCCATCCTCTCCTTCCTTCCTCTTCCCTCCCCCTCCCCCACCAGCTCGTCACCATAACCATTTTTTCAAACAGTCACTTTTGTTTCGTCACCCTCCCACCCCCTCCCCCCTCCGTCCAACCACTCCCCTCCACCCCATCACCTCCCCTATTTTTGCCAAAGATTTATGACATCAATGAAAAGATGATAACGCTAACGACACTCTCTCAACATTTCTAATCAAATACCATTACCAAGCAGCCAATATTTAAGGAGGGAGGGAGGGGGGGAGGGAGGAGAGACTAAAGTGTTAATTTCCCTTTTCCCCCCTTACTACTTACCCCTCAACCCCCACACCCAATCGTAACCCTCCTCCCCCTTCCCCTGACAATCCTGACCCTGTGCCCCCTGAAAAAAAAATCACCACCTGTATACAATTACCCCTTTAAATGGATCAAAGGGAGAAGAGAAGGGGAGAGAGGGGGGAGACAAAGGAGGGGAGAGAAAAGGAAGAGAAAGGATAAGAGATGAAAGAGGTCGTAAATAATGTAAATAAACAGATAACAGGAGGAAACAGTCTCTCAGTGCCGTTAACAGGGCCAACGGTAAGTGAGGCATAGTTAATAGATGTAACAGATGAAAAAGCCAGTAAATGTAGTGTATTCGAAACAACGGTATAGACCCACGCCATCAACGGTATAGACCTACGCCAACAACGGTATAGACCTACGCCATCAACGGTATAGACCTACGCCATCAACGGTATAGACCCACGCCATCAACGGTATAGACCTGCCATCAACGGTATAGACCTACGCCATCAACGGTATAGACCTACGCCATCAACGGTATAGACCCACGCCATCAACGGTATAGACCTACGCCATCAACTTTATAGACCTACGCCATCAACGGTATGACCTACGCCATCAACGGTATAGACCTACGCCATCAACGGTATAGACCCACGCCATCAACGGTATAGACCTACGCCAACGGTATAGACCCACGCCATCAACAGTATGAACCCTACGCCATCAACGGTATAGACCCGCCATCAACGGTATAGACCTACGCCATCAACGGTATAGACCTACGCCATCAACGGTATAGACCTACGCCATCAACGGTATAGACCTACGCCATCAACGGTATAGACCTACGCCATCAACGGTATAGACCTACGCCATCAACGGTATAGACCTACGCCATCAACGGTATAGACCTACGCCATCAACGGTATGAACCCACGCCATCAACGGTATAGACCTACGCCATCAACGGTATGACTACGCCATCAACGGTATAGAACCACGCCATCAACGGTATAGACCTACGCCATCAACGGTATAGACCTACGCCATCAACAGTAAAGACCTACGCCATCAACGGTATAGACCTACGCCATCAACGGTATAGACCGACGCCATCAACAGTATGAACCCATGCCATCAACGGTATAGACCTACGCCATCAACAGTAAAGACCTACGCCATCAACGGATATAGACCCACGCCATCAACGGTATAGACCCACGCCATCAACAGCATAAGACCCACGCCATCAACGGTATAAGACCCACGCCATCAACGTAAAGACCCACTCCATTAACAATGACCCCGCCATTAACAGTAAAGACCCACGCCATCAACGGTATAAGACCACGCCATCAACAGTAAGACCAGTACCGTTTGTATCTCAACATCTCAATAACAGAAGGCACACGCTTGCACAGGAGGGAGGGAGGAGGAGGGAGGAAGGGGAGGGAGGAGGATGCTGTTGAAAGATCGATATGAGATAAATAGAGAGGAAGGGAGGGAGGAGGAGGAGGAGGAGGGAGGGAGGGAGGAGGGAGGAGGGAGGAGGAGGGAGGAGGAGGAGGAGGAGGAGGAGGAGGAGGAGGGAGGGAGAGGAGGGAGGGGAGAGAGAGGGAGAGAGGGGACGCCAACTCCAGGCAGGTGTTAGCCCTCCTACCATTGTGTGTGTATGTGTGTGTATACACAATTCCTCTCTATAAACGCACCACCATACCATAATCCCTCACCTGGGTATAACACGTCTCGTCAAGTCAGTAAAGGCAGGTGTGCCGACTGACCACCCCCCCATCAAAAAAACACAAAAACAAAAAAAAACAAAAGAAAAACATAACACGCAAAACACACCAATTGATTAAACACAGCTAAGGACATCCATCAGTGAGGTCGGGAGGCGGGAAAATAAAATGAGGGAAGGGGTCAGTGTCATAGGAAAAAAAAAAGAATAGGACACTACATAAACCGGAGTTAATTGTTCATATTTCCGGGTTAGGTTAGTCATGGTGTGAATGATTTATAGTAACGAAGAGAGAGAGAGAATGGAAGATCAATGCCTGTGGTGACGGTAGTAGTGGTAGTTACTGTGGTGATGGGAAGGGGGATGGTTTGGTTGGTGATGGTGGTAGTAGTACGGTGGTGGTGGTGGTAGTAGATGTGGTGGTAGTATGGTAGTAGGGGGATGGTTATAGCAGTGCTAATAGTTTATTAATTAAATACACTGACAGAGATGTCCTTTGGCAAGATGATGAAGAGTGTAAGTAAAATGGTGTGTGTGTGTGTGTGTGTGTGTGTGTGTGTGTGTGTGTGTATGTGTATGTATGTATGTGTGTGTGTGTGTGTGTATGTATGTATGTATGTGTGTGTGTATGTGTGTGTGTGTGTGTGTGTGTGTGTGTGTATGTATGTATGTGTGTGTGTGTGTGTGTGTGTGTGTGTGTGTGTACAGTCTTCAATCAAACTCTTGATTTACTACCCGTGACAATCAGACCACCTATAAGGGCCAATCACCTGAGTTCAGCCAAACTTTACTAATCTGATTATCACTGATGAGGTGGTGGTGGTGGTGGTGGTGGAGGTAGGGGGAGACAGGACGGGATATAGGAAGAAAGAGAGACAGATAGATCAGATAGACACACACACAAAAGAAAAGAAAGAGGGAGAGAAGAAAGAGGGGGGGTTGGTGGTAGTGGTTTCTCTATTACAATAATCACCCGTGACAGCACTAATCGCACGTGTTAAATACCCCTACCTTCCCTCCCCTCCCTCCCCCCTCCCTCCCCCCCCCTACTGCCCCCCTTCCCCTCAGGTAACAACATCACATAACACACATAGAACCGCCAGGAGAGCCTCACCTGCCACCTGCCTCACCTGGTCTACTCCCATTCACCTAAGACCCTCCCCTTCCCCTCCTCCCCCACAGGAACTCCTTCCACACCTGGTCACCTTACTGGGATACCTTGAGACGCAAGCCTACCGTGTGACGGGAAAAAGGAGAGGAGGTGAGAGGAGGGTGGAAACAAGGAAGGGGAGAGGAAGGGGTATGGGAGTGGGAGGAGGGGCGAGGAGGGGGGTGGAGTAGGAGGGGGAGAGAGGAGAGGCAGTGAGGGAGAGGAGGAGGAGGGAGGAAGGAAGGAGGTAGGAGGGGGACGGGAGGTAGGAGGGGGAAGGAGGGGGGTATATTTATTTTTTTTTAGTTTTATTCTCATATAATATAAGTATTTGTGCCTTTATTAATGATATACTATACTTCTGGTTAACTACCTGACCACCACAAACTATCCAACAACCAGCTGTTAAGTAGGATGGATTACGAAGGCAGGGTATAGTGGTGCCCCTCAATTGCAGTTAAGTACCGGGGCACCACAAGAGTCACCGGTAAACAGCTGTTATAGGCTACCTGAGACGTGAGTAACGGTGACCAGGTAAATGGGCCAGGTTACTGTAGGTCTTTGTGTACAGGTAACGTGTTGACCGCATCAGCTGACCCGCCTCAGTATTACCTGGTGGTGGTGGTGATGAGGATAGTGCAGGTGGTGGTGTGTGTATGTATGTATGTATGTATGTATGTAATATGTATGTATGTATGTATGTAAAACCAAAAGCACAATATGCAAATGACTGCACGATAAAGCGCCTACTAATATAATGTAAATGTGTTACCTCTACAGCCATTTACGACTCAGCCACTCGTAAACAAACACATTACACTCACACGATAGATTCAGCCATTCAACCTGTGTACATCAGACGTCATACACTGAGTTACACAACACAAAACAAGGTGTGTGTGTGTGTGTGTAGAGAATATTAACGTGTTGATGAGAGAAATAGAGACAGGGATAGAAAAGAGAGAGATAATTTGAGATAAAGAAAAAAACAAGAAAGAAAGAAAAATACAAGACAGGGAAAAAACAGACGAAGGTAAAGAAAACAAAGATAGAGATAGGAGAGATGGAGAAGAGATAAAGGTGAGAGAAAGAGACAAAAACAACAACAACGACACGACGACACGACACACACACACCACACACCACACACACACACACACACACACACACAAGGACAACAGCAATACGTGTTTCCATTACAGGGTGTCTCAGAATAAATGTACACACAACCACGTAACAACAAAGCCTTCAGTCGTTAATGGTTCCCTCTTGATATGAACATTTCCCTTGCCCCCATAACGATGGTTTAACCCTTTGAGGACGCGCCTCGCCAAGCAAAAGATGTCACGGGTTCGATTCGAGGCCGGCGAGATTGTTTGGACACTCTTCCTGGCCCCCATTAGTCCCTGCTCATCTAGCAGTGGTGAGTACCTGTCGAAAGTTGCGAATTCGTATTCAGGGATAGTGATTAGAACAATAACTTGATGACATAAAACCACTGACTCCTAGGCTTTCTACGCCCTTAACTCGTGAGACATAAAGGCAACCATGAACTTAGCATGCTTCCTGTTGGGCGCTGTAAGCAACTGGCTACCTCACACAAGGATGTGGGGTGTGCCCAATAAATGAAAAAAAAGAAAAAAACAAATTGAGGACGATGGTTTAACCCTTTGAGGACGATGGTTTAACCATTTTGATGTACGAGATTCTCAAGGCAAAATCCTACTGGTGCTGTAAATAAACCCTACAAAACACTTACGATCTCAGACTATCTACAAACCGTGAACTCTACAAACCGTGGACTCTACAAACCCGTGAACTCACAAACCGTGGACTCTACAAACCCGTGGACTCTACAAACCCGTGGACTCCTACAAACCCGTGGACTCTACAAACCGTAGACTCTACAAACCGTGGACTCCTACAAACCCGTGAACTCTACAATGCTGGACTCTACAAACCCAATGGACTCTACCATTGGGACTCATAAACCTGTGGACTCTACAAACCCTGGACTCTACAAACCATGGACTCTACAAACCCGTGGACTCTAAACCCGTGGACTCTACAAACCCGTGAATCTACAAACCGTGGACTCCACAAACCGTGAACTCTACAAACCGTGGACTCTCTACAAACCGTGACTCTACAAACCCGTGGACTCTAACCCGTGAACTACAAACCCAGACTTACAAACCCAGACTTACAAACCCGTAGACTTACAAACCAATGGACTTACAAAACCCAGAACTCAACAAACCGTGAACCCCTAAAACCGTGGACTCTACAAACCCGTGGACTCTACAAACCCGTGGACTCTACACCCGTGGACTCTACAAACCGTGGACTCTAAACCCGTGGACTCTACAAACCCGTGAACTCTACAAACCGTGGACTCTACAAACCCGTGGACTCTACAAACCGTGGACTCTACAAACCCGTGAACTCTACAAACCCGTGGACTCTACAAACCCCGTGGACTCTACAAACCGTGAACTCTACAAACCCGTGAACTCTACAAACCGTGGAACTCTACAAACCGTGAACTCTACAAACCGTGAACTCTACAAACCCGTGAACGTGGACTCTACAAACCCGAGTAGTCTCTACAAACCCGTGAACTCTACAAGAACTCTACAAACCCTCTACAAACCCCGTGACTCTACAAGCTACAAACCCGTGAACTCTACAAACCCGTGGACTCTACAAACCCGTGGACTCTACAAACCAAGTGAACTCTAACAAACCAAGTGCGTAAATACATATATTTCCTGAGACACCCTGAGACTACTGGACACGTGTCAGTTAATCCCTAGGAGATGTCATCGATCCATTCCCGACCTAACATATGGTAGGATAAATATTGACACACACTACTCCCTCCATCTGTCTCCATTATCTTTCCCGCGTTTTCTGAAGGGACCATTATTTTTTTTTCCCGCGCTTTTCTGGGACGCGGGAAAATCAATGTAAACAAAAGACAGCCGCAGGGGAGTAGAAAAAAAAGGGCGGGAGATCAAGAGAAAGAGAAAAAGAGAGAGAAAGAGAGGAAGTTTGTTGATTGTGTTGAGAGATTATTATAATAAGGTGTTTGTTGGGATGATTACGATACAGAACTGTGTTATGTAAGGACTCATCTCATCTACATACTAACATCATAACACATCTACTGTAGCTTAGACAAACAGGAAGGTAGGTCACACACACACACACACACACACACACACACACACACACACACACACACACACACACACACACACACACACACACACATACACACACACACACTATACATACAACCACCCACTTTACCACACACACACCAACCTACAACAAACATATACCACAACTAACCACATAGAAACACACACACACACAGTACACCCTCAGGAAATTACATTAGGCCTCGGTTACAATGTACACAAGGGTGACTTTACCTCGCCGATCACACACCGGGGTCGTTAGGTGGTGGTGATTCAACCTTGCTAGTCCTGGGTACCTGATGATGGTGACAGGGGAAGGCTGAGGAGGAGGAGGAGGGGAGGGGGAGGGGGGAGGGAGGGAGGGGAGGAGGAGGCAGGGGAGGAGGAGGCAGGGGCAGGAGAGAGGCAGGGGAGGCAGAGGAAAGGCAGGGTGGAGGACAGAGGGGGCAGAGGTAGGCAGTTTAATGGAAGGAAACAGGAAGGAAGAGACAGATGAACAAGAGAGAGAGAAAGGGTGAGTATAAAGCAGAGAAAGAGAATAGGGGTGTAGAGACAGTGGAGGGAGAGGGAGGGAGAGGGAGGGAGAGGGAGGGACAAGGGAGCGTGTGGTGGGCAGAGTGAGGTAGGGGTAGAGAGAGAAGGGGGGTAAAGTGAGAGCTTGGAGGGGGGATATGGTGAGAGGTTCAGGAAACAAGGGAAACACTGGAGTGAATAAGGGGGTGAAGGGGTGATAGTGGGAGTGGAAAGGGTAGTGGGAGGTGGGTGAGGGGGGAGGAGGGTAGTGTGTGTGTGTGTGAAAACCTGCGTCTTTGTGTTTAAGGTTGCCCAGGCGTCTCACACACACACACACACACACACACACACACACACACACACACACACACACACACACACACACACACATACACACACACACCCAAAGACCCACGCGCGAGACGACAGATTCAGACAGGCAGACACACACACACACACACACACACACACACACACACACACACACACACACACACACACACACACACACACACACACACACCACCCACGACCCACGCGCGAGACGACAGATTCAGACAGGCAGATAGACAGACACACACACACACACACACACACACACACACACACACACACACACACACACACACACACACACACACACACACACACAACAAAGAAAAGAATGTTTATAATGGTATCAAATATCAGCCCCCCCCCCACCTACCTACCCTCCCACATTCTATTAGCAAAAGACGGGCTGACTCCTGACTACCCCTGACATCCCTTACCCTGATCCCCCTGACCTGCCTTACCCTGAACCCCCCTGACCTGCCTTA
This sequence comes from Homarus americanus, assembly GCF_018991925.1. Classification (NCBI taxonomy): domain Eukaryota; kingdom Metazoa; phylum Arthropoda; class Malacostraca; order Decapoda; family Nephropidae; genus Homarus; species Homarus americanus. Next base: position 353,236 of record NW_024729288.1, read on the forward strand.
CCCCTGAACCCCTGACCTGCCTTACCACCTGATCCCCTGACCTGCCTTACCCTGAACCCCCCTGACCTGCCTGCCTTACCCCTGAACCCCTGACCTGCCTTACCACTGATCCCCTAACCTACCTTACCCCTGAACCCCTAACCTACCTTACCCCTGAACCCCTGACCTGCCTTTCCCTGAACCCCTGACCTGCCTTACTGATCCCCTAACCTGCCTTACCCTTGAACCCCCTAACCTACCTTACCCCTGAACCCCCTGACCTGCCTTACCCCTGAACCCCCTGACCTGCCTAACCCCTGACCTGCCCTACACCTGACCTGGCCGAGTGGATACAGAGCTCGTTCCTTGCCCTCATGGTCGCGGGTTCGCTCTCGAGGCACTCTTAGTCCACCCAGCTGGAAATGGGTACCTGACTTATACAGTTGAGGAAGTGTTTAAGGGTCAAGTGCAGTGTCGGCCGAGCTGTGTGTTGTACTGACCAGTTTAACTACCTTGACCCTAACTAGAGTCCAATTAGAGAACTTGACCTTAACTAGAGTCCAATTAGAGAAATTGACCTTAACTAGAGTCCAATTAAAGAACTTGACCTTAACTAGAGTCCAATTAGAGAACTCGACCTTAACTAGAGTCCAATTTGAGAAGTCGACCCTAACTAGAGTTCAATTAGAGAACTTGACCTTAACTAGAGTTCAATTAGAGAACTTGACCTTTACTAGACACTAATTAAGAAGAAAAGCAAATTAACGAATGTAAATTTTTTTTAGCTGGACCTCTTGTTCACTCCCTCCCCTCACCCCACCCTCCCTCCTCCACCCCTTCCTCACTCAACACCCCTTCCTCCCGCCCACACCCCCCCTTTTCCTCCACCCACACCCCTCCACCCCCCCTTTCCTCCCCCAGGGAAAAAATTCAAACTAAATTTATGTTCCATAAAATCTCCTCCATCCTTTTTCCTCCTTCCCTCTCCCTCCCTCCCCTCTTCTTCCTTCCCTCACTAATTAAAATGGAAGGGAAAAGCGAGCGGGAAGGAAACATTTTGTTCCTCTCTCTCTCTCTCTCTCTCTCTCTCTCTCTCTCTCTCTCTCAACCCTAATCTCATTTACACAACGAGCAGCGGTGGTACAGTCGTTAAGCAGGTGGGTAGTTGAGTCGTTAAGTAGGAGAGGTAATTGTGGTTGTTAAGTAGGTAAGTAGTTGGGTCGTTAAGTAGGGGAAGTAGTTGTGGTCGTTAAGTAGGAGAGGTAGTTCATCTATCTCCACCACGAATATATGATCTAATGACACCAGCTGATTGGTGTTCTAATGATGACGACAGACCTACGTCACAGAGAGAAGAAGTCGCTAATGACACCTGCTGATTGGTGTTCTAATGATGACGACAGAGATACGTCACAGAGAGAAGTCGCTAATGACACCCGCTGATTGGTGTTCTAATAATGACGACAGACCCACGTCACAGAGAAATCGCTAATGACACCCGCTGATTGGCTTACGCATAAAGACAACAAATCCAAATACGCACGCTCATTGGCCCTCCGGCGTACCACAGAGCTATGAATAAACAGTCAAACACATAAAGATCACACACACACACACACACACTGAAGGGTCAAGACGTACCTGGCGCTCCTCTGAGTGCAGCCAGGTCAACTGTTAAGTTGGCCCATACCAACTCCCTCCCCTGAACCCTCCTCCCCTCCGGAATATCAACAAGTTCTCGCCAGAAGTTACAATTTCATTTAGGAAAGGGATGAAACCAGTGGTGAACAGTGCTTAAGTCAGTACCCAAGTTAACCTTCACACAGTGAGGTCCCAGGTACCCAGTGATAACGGCCCGTGAGACCCAACAACAACCAGCGATATGTTAATCCATCTACGATAGGAAGGCCTGGGACCACACCTCACTCATATAACACCATCTGTGAGGGAATTACTACACCACGTGAGGTCCCTCATAACACCATCTGTGAGGGAATTACTACACCATGTGATGCCCCTCATAACACCATCTGTGAGGGAATTACTACACCACGTGAGGTCCCTCATAACACCATCTGTGAGGGAATTACTACACCATGTGATGCCCCTCATAACACCATCTGTGAGGGAATTACTACACCACGTGAGGTCCCTCATAACACCATCTGTGAGGGAATTACTACACCACGTGATGCCCCTCATAACACCATCTGTGAGGGAACTACTGCACCACGTGAGGCCCCTCATAATACCATCTGTGAGGGAATTACTACACCACGTCAGGTCCCTAATAACACCATCTGTGAGAGAATTACTACACCACGTGATGCCCCTCATAACACCATCTGTGAGGGGGTTACTACACTTCGTGTTTGCTGTTCAACACCTACATTAATCTGTATGTTCACTGTATGTTCCTTTACCTTTTTCTAATGAAGGCTTTTGTTAAACAACCAATGTTTGTAATAAGTCATTTATGTCCAATGTATATTTTCAGCTTTTGGGCTGCATAATTTTTTCAATAAACCGTTAATTATTATTATTATTATTATTATTATTATTATTATTATTATTATTATTACACACACACACACACACACACACACACACACACACACACACCCTACGTAATGATGGGAGGGGGAAGGAGGGGTCTTTTTCATCCTACAATGTAATGAGAAAGAGGAAGGAGGAGATGTAGAGAAAATAGATTTATGTGAGAAAGAGAGATTAAGTAATTTGAGAAACGGGGAAAGAGAACAGGGGGTGATTAAGTGTGTGTGTGTGTGAGAGAGAGAAAGAAAGAAAAAATAAAGAAAAGTAAAAAGAAAGGAAGAGAAACGGGGTGATTAAGAGAGAGAGAGAGAGAGAGATTTTGCTTGTGTGTGTGTGTGTGTGTGTGTGTGAGCTTTTTTTTTAGTTTAACAAATTTATTGGCAAAGCTTGTAGTACAGTTTGCCTATTCTGCGTAATTCAGTCAGGTCTTGACACTGAGGGTGGTATCACTTCTCACTGCCATGGAGGACAGAGGTTCATACACAAAGAAATACAACATATTCATTAACAGTATATATATATATAGAGGTCAGATTCATGTGGGTAATGTCACTGTTCACTGCCATGCAGGACAGAGGTTCATACACAAAGAAATACAACATATTCATTAACAGTATATATATATAGAGGTCAGATTCATGTGGGTAATGTCACTGTTCACTGCCATGCAGGACAGAGGTTCATATACTGTACATTGGACGTCATATTATAATTGAAGACTAATCAAGAGAGAGAGAGAGATAGAGAGATGACACAGCAGTAGTAGTATAGGGCAGGATGGGATGGCACAAAGGGAACAGAGACCCTCCCAGGATGGAAAGGAAACACCCGATTCATATGGTGAGCTCTCTCTCTCTCTCTCTCTCTCTCTCTCTCAGCTTTCATTAAATATATTGTTTAGCATAAATAACAAATAGACAAATAAAATCACTCCTATCAACCTATCAACCTACACACACACACACACACACACACACACACACACACACACACACACAGCGTCAACAATTCCGCTCCCAACTATACCGCCCTTCAGGAGTTATTGAACAGTCTCCAAAACTGGGCCACCAACAACCATGTCACCATCAACCATACCAAGACAATGGTTATGCACATCAACCTCTCCTCCGACATTGTCCCACCTCCTTCCATTACCCTAGGTCCGAACACACTCCAGGTTGTAGATTCCACGAAGCTCCTCGGCGTCACCATAGACAACAAACTAAATTGGAAACCACACGTCAGTGAAGTTGTCAAATCCTCCAGTTTCCGTCTCCACCTCCTCCGCCGACTCAAGTCCCTCGGAGTTCCTGCACCCGAGCTCCTCAGTGTTTACACAACATTCATACTTCCCAAGCTCACCTATGCCTCCCCTACCTGGTCTTCCTCCTTAAATGCCACACAACGTAAACACCTAGAAAAAGTGCAAAAGAGGACATGCAAGATTATTCTCTCTCCTTCCTACTCCACATATCAAGAAGCGCTCAACACACTGACCCTTTCGACTCTCACTGACCATCACCACGACCTCATCTGCAAATTTGGTAAGAAGCTTCTACATATCCCCCGACACCACTACTACCACCTGAGATCCCTGTCCGAGGTCTGTTCGACACCACAACCATCCAGCCCATACGTGCTGAACTCAGTCGCTATAAGAACAGCCCAGTCCAACCATTGTAAAATTATCAATAACATGTAATAAATCAGTGTATTCCTCCCAGTAACAC
>NW_024729288.1:360000-365000 GCF_018991925.1 Homarus americanus
TCTCCCCCTTCACTTCCCCTTCCTTCTCTCCTCAGTTCTCCTCACCTCCCTTCACCCCTCACCTGTAAAACTGAGCCCCACCTCCTCCCTCACCACTCAGCTTAGGAAAAATGACTGTCAAGCCTATCTCCTCTCTCTCTCTCTCTCTCTCTCTCTCTCTCTCTCTCTCTCTCTCTCTCTCTCTCTCTCTCCCTCTCTCTGCCATCCCCTGTAACTCTGCATACCACTTCCTACCTCCTCAACACACCCACCTAACCAACACCCCCTTCAACACACCCCTTCACCAACACACCCCCCTTCACCAACACACACCAACACATACCCCCTTCACCAACACCACATCAGCTCTCGACAGGTTCACATCTAGTTTACATACGAGGGAGTGACTGTGTTTTGCAGGTGTCAGTCAGGTGTGCCCAGGTGAGACTAGACTGTCACTCAAGCTACCTGTTCTCTGTCACCAGGTGTCACATTTGACTCTCATCACCTCAGTATAGGAATTTCCCATCACTGTGTCTCCTACAGGATATATGTTCGTCACCAAGCTCTTACATACACATACATACATACATACATACACATGTACATACATACATACATACATACATACATACATATGGTCGGACAGGTATACATACATACATACATACATACAGTACATACATACATACGGTCGGACAGGTATACATAATAAGGCGACAAGATCACTATATTTTTTCACTCAGCCTAACAGATGACAACAGCACCATGGGGGTGTTAGTAAGGAGGGGGTAGGGGGTTTGCAGTGGGGAGGGACTAAGTATGGGGGTAAGGGGAGAGAGGGGAGATAGAGGGGTCTCAGCTGGCCCAGACGAAGCACGAGACAGGATCAGCTGAGGCACGAGGCTGAATGAGTGTGTGGGGGGATGTGACTGAGACAGACACACAGACAGACAGACAGACTGGTGGTGTCGTCAAGATATCTCCTCCACAACCCGAGTCTAATGACAGAATTAATCTCTCTCTCTCTCTCTCTCTCTCTCTCTCTCTCTCTCTCTCTCTTCACACACACACAAAAAAACAATTTGTTCTATTTCCAAGCCAAACCAATTTTCCTTATTTGAAGGAAACTTTTTTTACCCCAGCAACACAATTTTTCGCTCACGTCAACACAAACCAATTAACTCCATACAAAAGAAATATATATATATTTTTATGACCTTTTCTATATATATGTATCAAGCCCAAACCAATTGTCTTTTATTTCATTTCAATCAGGGTTTACGGAGGGGAGGGGAGGGGGAGTTATGGTGAGACCTACCTGTACACGACCTAAAAAACCGGGGCTCAGTTATCTGTTTGAAGGACCCCGGAACACACACACACACACACACACACACACACACACACACACACACACACACACCTCTCTGCGGTGCTGTAAGTGTAGCAGGAGAGGCGGTGCTATGAGTGTGATGAAGAGGAGGAGAGGAATGAGGAGGAAGAGTAGGAGGAGAAGGAAGAGTAAGAGGAGGAGGAGAGGAGGGAGAGTAAACCTCACCACACCAGGACCTCTTACTTTCTATGGACATCACCCACCTGGGACTCACCGGGGGCCACTGGGGGTAGGGGAGGGAGAAGGTGGGGAGGAGGAGGAGAGGGGAAGAGGAGGTGGGGGAGGAGGGAGGAGGAGAAGGAGGTGGGAGGGAGGAGGAGGAGGTGAGGGAGGAGGGAGAAGATGTCGGAGACCATGACGCATTTCGGGGTGGGAGGAGGAGGAGGAGGAGGAGGAGGAGGAGAAGGGAGGCCGGGACGATTTCGGGAGGAGGAGGAGGAGGGGAGGGAGGAGGAGGGAGGAGGAGGAGGAGGGAGGAGGAGGAGGAGGAGGAGGGGAGGAGGGGTGAAGGTAGAAAGAGAAGAATGAGGAGGTGGAGTCGGAGAAGAAGAAGGAGGAGGAGGAGGAGGAGGAGGGAGGGAGGAGGAGGAGGAGGAGGAGGAGGAGGAGGAGAGGAGGAAAAAGAAGAAGGAGGAGCAAGAGAGATAGTGGTGCCAAGAATCAGGTGAGACAGAGAAACAAGAATCACAGGAAACGTCAGATTGTCAGAGCCGCAGGGGAGGGTCTTGTTGTGTCAGGAGCCAGCAGGGGAGGGTCTTTGGTAAAGCCAGGAGCCAGCAGGGGAGGGTCTAATTGGGGTCAGAGTCAGCAGGGGAAGGTCTTGATGGGTCAGGAGCCAGCAGGGGTAGGGTCTTGTTGTGTCAGGAGCCAGCAGGGTAGGGTCTTGTTGTGTCAGGAGCCAGCAGGGGAAGGTCTTGCTGTGTCAGGAGCCAGCAGGGGAAGGGTCTTGTTGTGTCAGGAGTCAGCAGGGGAGGGCTCCACTGTCCAGAGTCAGCAGGGGAAGTGTCTTGTTGTGTCAGGAGCCAGCAGGGAGTGGTCCACTGTGTCAGGAGCCAGCAGGGGAAGGTCTTGTTGTGTCAGGAGCCAGCAGGGTAGGGTCTTGTTGTGTCAGGAGCCAGCAGGGGAGGGCTCTAATTGGTCAGAGCCAGCAGGGAAGGGTCAAGGTGTCAGGAGCCAGCAGGGGTAGTCTTGTTGTGTCAGGAGCCAGCAGAGGTAGGGTCTTGCTAAAGCCAGCAGGGTAGGGTCTGTTGTGCTGTGAGCCAGCAGGAAGGGTCTTTGCCAAAATGGTCAGCAGGGGAAGGGTCTTGTTGTGTCAGGAGCCAGCAGGGGTAGGGATTTGGTGTCAGGAGCCAGCAGGGGTAGGGTCTTGTTGTGTCAGAGCCAGCAGGAAGGGTCTTAGTCAGGAGCCAGCAGGGTAGGGTCTTGTTGTGTCAGGAGCCAGCAGGGGTAGGGTCTTGTTGTGTCAGGAGCCAGCAGGGGAAGGTCTTGTTGTGTCAGGAGCCAGCAGGGGTAGTCCTTGTTGTGTCAGGAGCCAGCAGGGGAAGGGTCTTGTTGTGTCAGGAGCCAGCAGGGGAAGTTGTGTCAGGAGCCAGCAGGGGTAGGGTCTTGTTGTGTCAGGAGCCAGCAGGGGTAGGGTCTTGTTGTGTCAGGAGCCAGCAGGGAAGGGTCTTGTTGTGTCAGGAGCCAGCAGGGGAAGGTCTTTGGTGTGTCAGGAGCCAGAGGGAAGGGTCTTGTTGTGTCAGAGCCAGCAGGGAAGGGTCTTGTGTCAGAGCCAGCAGGGGGTCCAGGGGTCAGAGCCAGCAGGGGGAAGGTCTTAGTAACAGGAGCCAGCAGGGAAGGGTCTGCTGTGTCAGGAGCCAGCAGGGGAGGTCTTGTTGTCAGGAGCCAGCAGGGGTAGGGTCTGGTGTGTCAGGAGTCAGCAGGGGAAGGTCTTGTTGTGTCAAGAGCCAGCAGGGGAAGGGTCTTGGTGTGTCAGGAGCCAGCAGGGGAAGGTCTGTGTGTCAGGAGCCAGCAGGGGAAGGTCTTGTTGTGTCAGGAGCCAGCAGAGGTCTTGTGTGTCAGGAGCCAGCAGGGAAGGGTCTTGTTGTGTCAGGAGCCAGCAGGAGGTGTTGTAGGAGCCAGCAGGGAAAGTTGTTGTGTCAGGGCCAGCAGGAGAGGGTCTTGTTGTGTCAGGAGCCAGCAGGGAAGGGTCTTGTTGTGTCAGGAGCCAGCAGGGAAGGGTCTTGTTGTTGTGTCAGGAGCCAGCAGGGGAAGGGTCTTGTTGTGTCAGGGCCAGCAGGGAAGGTCTTGTTGTGTCAGGAGCCAGCAGGGGAAGGGTCTTGTTGTGTCAGGAGCCAGCAGGGAAGGGCTTGTGTGTCAGGAGCCAGCAGGAGGTCTTGTTGTGTCAGGAGCCAGCAGGGGAAGGGTCTTGTTGTGTCAGGAGCCAGCAGGGGAAGCTTAGTGCCTTTTGACACCTGACCTGGAACTTGGGTCTAGGTCACAGGTCACAAAGGGGAGGTGAAGAAATAAGCCTGAGACGTCGACCTGTAGGGTGATGGTGTGTGATCGACCGACCGACCAGCCAACATGACGAGGAAATGGAGCGATCGACCGACAATTTCGTATCAAATGGCCAACTTCCTAAATGGAGAGATATCGACCCTCCCTCCCTTCCCCATCTCCCCAGCCCTTCCCCAACACCCTCACCCCCCAACCCCCCCCTTCCTCTGTCAACCCCAGCCAATACTAACCAAATATTGTCATTACCCCTCCCTTAACGACTAAACTACTCTTAACCACCTCTAACGACCACCGCCTGACGACCGTAACCCCCAGAGAACCCACTCACCCACCCACACCCCACCACACACCTCTCTCTCTCCCCTCTCCCATCAGATACTGGCTTCTCTCGCTAAGACTATCCCTAATATGGGCATTTACAGAGTCTCCTGATGTTTGTGTTTACAGAGTCCCTTGATGTTTGTGTTTACAGAGTCCCTTGATGTTTGTGTGTTTACAGAGTCTCCTGATGTTTGTGTTTACAGAGTCCCTTGATGTTTGTGTTTACAGAGTCTCCTGATGTTTGTGTTTACAGAGTCTCCTGATGTTTGTGTTTACAGAGTCTCCTGATGTTTGTGTTTACAGAGTCCCTTGATGTTTGTGTTTACAGAGTCTCTTGATGTTTGTGTTTACAGAGTCCCTTGATGTTTGTGTTTTCAAGAGTCCCTTAACAACACCCACGAAGAAGACAGAGGATGCACCGAGAGGTCACGTCAGGTCATCTACAAAGTTCATCTCGAGAGGTCAGAGGTCATCCTTTGTGATGGAGGGGTCAAGAGGGGGGGTCATGTGGAAAGTTCATCAAGGGATAGTAGTACTGGGGGTCGTTAAGGTCATCCAAAGGTCAAACTGGAAAGGTCATCCCTGATAACTGATGCTAGGTGAATGGTTGTCTCTCCAGGGCAAAAGTCGCATGTAAAGTTCCAGAGGTCATCGTAGGTCACCACTTGCATTGACCCATCCTCCTCCTCTTCCGATTCCCTCCTTTCTTTTCCCCCTCCTCCCATTCCCTCCTTTCCTCCTCCTCCTTCCATTCCCTCCTTTCTTCTCGTCCACTTCCTCCGGTTCCTTCATTCCTCCTCCTCTT
>NW_024729288.1:375000-385000 GCF_018991925.1 Homarus americanus
ACAAGTAAGGCTTCAGCTGTGCTCCTGCGGGTGGTAGTGACGACACACACACACACACACACACACACACACACACACGGGATTAGTGTCAAGGCCTGCCAGCATCTGTCAGCCACAACCACAAATGGAAGCCTTAAATAATAACAAATTCTTTAGCAATAAAAATACTTAAATAAAAAACACTTAACTAATAATAAAAATCAATAAAAATAATTCAATGACAATAAAAAAATCAACTAAATTAGCTAAGGTGTCCAATCCCCAGGTGAAATAAACTAAGGGGTGTCTATTCTTCAGGTGACCCGTACGTCTGTATACACCCGGCTCAACCTATAGAGCTACCGAAGGCTACAGAGCGAGGATGTAATAGCTCTATGACATACAGTATACCCAAGATGATTATTGTACCCCACCAAAAAAGATATCTTGATCCACCCAGTGCCTGTCCAGTGTCACGGGGTGCTGAAGAGATGCCTCAAGAGAACTGTAATCAATTTCTCTTAACACTCCGAGTATCACCTCCAGCTTCGAGGAACATCTCCCCCTCGAGTGTCGACAAGTGGGAGGCCAGTGCCAGGAGGAGGGAGGCGTGACGTGTGCCGAACGAGTCTTGTGACCTCTTGGCAAAATTGTGTCAAGTGAAACAATGTCATTCATAGCGGTTTATAAACTGTCACACACACACACACACACACACGACATCGCACGCCCAAACAAGAAACCAGATGGTAAAGTATCGGGTGGGGCGGAGTGGAGTGGAAGGAATGGGCGGGCTATGGGAATGGGCGGGGTGTATTGAATCGGCGGACAGAATAAAGTGAATGGGCGGGTGGTGCGGGCGGGACGGGGTGGTCTGAATGGGCGGGGTTGGGCGGGCTGAGTGTGTGTGCGTCAGGGAATCTTATCACAAGTCAAGGCGCGGTGGCGTCGTGACCTCGACGGCGTTAAGTTTAAAGACCTCGTGAGCCTTGTTATCTCCCCCCTCACCTCTCCCTTACCCCCTCTCCCTTACCCCCCACCCCTCCCTCTCCTTCCCTCTGATACTACATCGTACGATCACTGGGACTACGCGACCCGATAAGAGTAACGACACACACACACACACACACACTCGACGTGACAGGAAAATACGACCTATTGCGTCATCCAGTCTTAATTACAACACCGGCCATGACCATAAGAACATAAGGAGTCTGCAATAGGCCGGTTGGCCTGTGCATGGCAGCTCCTGTCGAGAGTTACTACCACTCTCTGTCATCCATGAATCTATCCAGTCTCCTTTTAAAACTGTCCAGCGCCATTCAACTCTCAACTGCACCACCAGACACTTACAACAGCGGCTGTGACTGACTGCCACAACTGTCAAATTAGGAGTAAAAAATGGCACCATAAAATGTCACTAGCTTAAGGGTAGGAGACCAGGTCATCCTAATATAACCTAACCTGACCTGACCTAAACTAACCTAATCTAATCTAACCTAGCCCAACCTAACCTAACCTAACCTAACCTAATCAAACTTAACCTAACCTAATCTAACTTGACCTGACCTGACCTTAGCCAATGAAAATCTGATCTTTATCTGATGGTCCACCAATCACAAACTACGCCGTGCTCACCACACCCCACGACCGAATACTTACAACGGCACCCATGACCAACTACGCCACACACACACACACACACACACACACACACACACACACACACACACACACGGCTGACCCCCGCAGTAATCGATGTGGCCAAGATGCACTGTGACGTCATAGGGTCGGTGAGGTCAATGAGGCCTCCACAGTGCCAGGGGTCGCACAGTCGGTGAGGTCAATGAGGAGGTCCCACAGCCAGGGTCGCACAGTCGGTGAGGCCGAGGAGGCCTACAGTGCCAGGGCCCGCCACAGTCGGTGAGGCCACCGAGGAGGCCTCCACAGTGCCAGGGTCGCACAGTCGGTGAGGGATCACTGAGGGAGGCCTCCACAGTGCCAGGGGTCGGCCAGGTCGGTGAGGCTGAATGAGAGGCCTCCACAGTGCCAGTGGCTGCACAGGCCGTGAGGTCACGAGGAGGCCTACAGTGCCAGGGTCGCACAGTCGATGAGGTCAATGAGGAGGCCTGATGCCAGGCCAGTCGGTGATGGGGACTAGGAGGGGGAAGAGGGGCAGGAGGGAATGGAAGAGAGAAAATAGGAGGGGGGGTGATGAGTTGGAGAAGGAGAGGGAGGAAGAGGGGAGAGGAGGAAGAGGGAATAGGAAGAGGGAGGAGGAAGAGGAAGAGGAAACTACGCCACAAAATATATCCTGACTACTGAGCAGGTTAGGTTAGGTTAGGGTGTTTATTCTTCAGGTGAGCTGGACTGTCTGACGTCAACACAAGAGAGAGAGAGAGAGAGAGAGAGAGAGAACTTACCTCACCTCTCACTTTAAACCAAAGGTAATAAGTCTCATTAACCAGCCGTGACGTCACTTCCGGAATCTTCCTCGACCTACACGTTAAGAAGCACAACAAGGCCGAAAGTTTTTTTTCTTCTGCTGTGTAAGTAACGCACTACTTAGAAGTTACTTAAACCGACTTATATATCACATTTACGCCCGTTCCGTAAGTAGGCGTCACGTGGGCGGCCTCCAGGTGTGATGATCATTACCACAACGCCATTAAATCACATGTATAGGTAACGAGATTAGTAATTAGTAACAAGTTCATATTGGTCACGACGTAATGCATAACAAGTAAATAACAGCGAAAATAACGACTATAATAACACCCTTGGTAACACCGTAATGCATAACAGGAAGATAACGCAGATAACAACACACTATGCTATGTTTCACCTGGATAACGATAACGTAACACAGGACCGTGACACCATGACGCAGTAACCGAGAGATAAGCGTTACCTGAAGATTAGACACCCTGGCGGAGTTGGGTTAGGTTAGCATTAAGTATGATTAGGTTAGGTTAAGTTAGGTTATCTTAGGTTAAGTTAAATGATCATTAACTCAGGTTAGGTTAGGTTAGCATTAAGTATGATTAGGTTAGGTTAAGTTAGGTTATCTTAGGTTAAGTTAAATTATCATTAACTCAGGTTAGGTTAGGTTAGCATTAAGTATGATTAGGTTAGGTTAAGTTAGGTTATCTTAGGTTAAGTTAAATTATCATTAACTCAGGTTAGGTTAGGTTAGCATTAAGTATGATTAGGTTAGGTTAAGTTAGGTTATCTTAGGTTAAGTTAAATTATCATTAACTCATGTTAGGTTAGGTTAGCATTAAGTATGATTAGGTCAGGTTAAGTTAGGTTATCTTAGGTTAAGTTAAATTATCATTAACTCAGGTTAGGTTAGGTTAATCTAAAGGCGATATAGTTTGTCCTTACACTGCACCTCACTATCAGGTAACATCGAGGTATTCCCCTGAGATAACTGATCACAGATAGAGAGAAAGATATATTTATATATAACACAATATGTCGCATTCTAGGTGAGGTCAACACTACAGAACGCTACACTACACTACACTACACTACACTACACTACACTACACTACAAAACACTACACTACACTACAGAACGCTACACTACGCTACGCTACACTACACTACACTACACTTATATATACATTTATACCTAGGGGTGACAGGTGAGACCGTAAATACCTGTGTGTGTGTTATCATGACCTGTTATCTGGGGGTCAGTTATCACGCCCAGACACTTTTTCATCTCGGGGTTATTGTTCGTCAACAAACAACGTCCTGACCTCGTAAGAACAAAGTTGTTTGTGTTAAGGCGAGAGAAACAAACAATCATACATACAAACACCATTATTTGTTTATGTTAGGGCGTAAACAAACACCATTACTTGTTTGTGTTATGGCAGTAAACAAACAGGTCTATGTATTAAACTGGGCAGCCTTGAAGCACTCTCTCTCTCTCTCTCTCTCTCTCTCTCTCTCTCTCTCTCTCTCTCTCTCTCTCTCTCTCTCAAGAATGAGTCGCTTGCACACACCCCCACACACACACACACACACACCAGAAGGAACAGGGAGAAAGCACAAAATAATCCCATGGACGCCTGTGTGCCCGTGTGAAACAGCCCTGAAGGTATACACGAGGGGGGGTGACAGGTGTACAGGGGTGACAGGTGTACAGGTGGAAATTGGCTGGTGTCACAGGGGTGACAGGTGTACACAGGGGGTGACAGGTGTGCACAGGGTGGAGTGTGGTGTGCACACGAGAGAGGGTGGCTGGGTGTACTACGAGGGGTGTGGGTGTGCAGGGGGTGACAGGTGTGTACACGAGGGGTGACAGGTGTACACGAGGGGGGGGTGACAGGTGTACACACAGGGGGTGGCTGGTCTACACTAAAGTATTTTTCACCAGTTTTGTTACACACACACACACACACACACACACACACGTACACACACGAGACAGAAGACCACATTTATTATATATTTACAAACAAACTTTTTTTCCTGTGTTAATTACTTCGCTCTCTATAAATCACACACACACCGTCACTAACATCCACCACACATACAAAACAAACACGACACAAACAAAACAAACACCAAAACACATCGTACACAACCAAGAACATCCACGCACAGTTTCAAACATTTCTTCCCCAAACGACAACTGTAGCAAGATCACCGCTGCGAGACGGAACGAACAGACAGACGTAACAGACAGAGAGACAGACGTAACAAACAGAGAGACAGACGTAAAAAACATACAGACACACAGGACAAACGCTATACCCCCACAGTCTACAATAAAGCACAAAAAAACACCAAAACACCACAGGAAAATCATGGACCTGTGAAGGAAAATAATGAGGGTACCGAGCAACGCCATCTATTGACGTCACTTAGCAACGCCATCTATTGACGTCACTTAGCCCCATCTATTGACGTCACAACATGATCTAGGACACTTGGTGAAAATAATACAAGACTTCTCTTCCTCTTCCTACTTTCTTTCCCTTTCCCCTCCCTCCTTCCTTCCCTTCTCTCCCTCCTTCCCTTCTTTCTCTCCCTCCCTCCTCTCCTTCCCCGGACTATTCACGGGCGTTCATGTCAGTTTTACATCATGCAGCCCCGTGTCTGTGCTAAGGCGGTGCTGTCAAGCGTTATTAATAAGTCATGCAACCATCACCTCCTCCTCCTCCTCTCTGATGACCTGCCCCCCGCCCAATGGACTGCATGACCCCTTGCCCCTCCCCCGCCCGATGGTAGAAATAGAAAGATAGAGGAGGGAGAATAACATGGAAGGTTGTCATGTAGTGTGAATATTGGAAGTCTGTCCCGTATGTGTGTGTGTGGGGGAGTGACTACACACACACACACACACACACACACACACACACACACACACACACACACACACACACACACACACACACACACACACACACACACACACTCTCTCAATTATTTCCCCTTACCTACCCTTCACCACTCTCCTCCTACCCTCCCTTACCTACCCACCCTTCCTTATCTCCCTTCTCCTCCTTCCTCTCCCTTCTCCTCCTTCCTTATCTCCCCTCTCCTTCCTCCCTCCCGTTTATCTTCACTTATCATCCACCTCTCATTAATGTTTATGTCCTTCAGGAATATCATACCCCGTCTCTTCGTCAGGTGAGGGTGGGGTGAGGGTGAGGTGGGGGGTGGGGTGAGGGTGGGGTGAGGAGTGAGGTGAGTGGAGTGGGGTGGAGGGGGTGGGGGAAGGGGTGGGGAGAGGTGGGGAGTGAGGGGTGGGGAAAGGGGTGGGGTGAGGGTGGGGAGAGGTGAGGGTGAGGGTGAGGGTGAGGTGAGGGTGGGGAGGGAAGAGGAGCTAAGTTCCCCTTCATCCATCTCCTCCTTAACCCTTTACCTGGACTTTCCCGACACGTGCCAGGCCTGAGGAAGTGTGTGTGTGGTGGGGGTGGGGGGGGATGGGGGGATGGGGGGTGATAAGAGATGTAGAGTATGAGGGTCAAAGAAATGAGAGAGAGAGAGAGAGAGGAATGAAGTAAAGAAAGAGGAAGAGAGAAGGGAGAAGGAAGGAATAAGAAAACAAACCAACAAAGACGAACGGAGGAGGAGAAAAAATGGAAAAGGAGGAGGAAGAAGAAGATAAAGAAGAAGATGAAGAAGACAAGAACTTGACATCAGATAGTGACCACCTAGAACGAAATGGGGAGGGTGAAGGGAGGGGTGAAGGGAGGGTGAAGGGAGGGAAGGGAGGGTAGAAGAGGGAGGGAGGGGGGCGGGTGTAGCCTGATCTATCCTTGATTACTACCAAGTGTGTTCAAGCCAGATGGTTTGTATCCGGGTCGACTGTCTGCTTGACCTGCTTGCTTGCCTTTCTGTTTGCCTGTCTGCATGTTTGCTTGCCTGTCACCCCTGCTTGCCTATCTGTCTTTCTGTCTGTTGCTTGCCTGTGTACCTGTTTCCTTTCTGTTTGCCTGTCTGCATGTTTGCTTGCCTGTCTACCCCTGCTTGCCTATCTGTCTTTCTGTCTGTTTGCTTGCCTGTGTACCTGCTTGCTTGCCTTTCTGTTTGCCTGTCTGCATGTTTGCTTGCCTGTCTACCCCCTGCTTGCCTATCTGTCTTTCTGTCTGTCTGCTTGCCTGTGTACCTGTTTGCTTGCCTGTTTGCCTCCCTGCTTGCTTCTCCCCTTGCCTGTCTGCCTACCTGATTGTATGCTGGCCAGCCTGTCTGCTTTCCTCTCTGCCCACTTGATTGTCTGCTTGCTTGTCTGCCTGTCTGCTTGCCTGTTTGCCTACTTGTTGTATGCTTGCCGGCCTGTCTGCTTTGTCTGCGTTTACTTTCTTACTTGGTTGTCTGCTGACTTCGCCCTGCCGTTGTCTGCTTTGAAGGTGTGTATGTATCCGTGTGCTTTTCTGCCTGGACGTGTGTGTAAAGACTTATCGCTTGCCTGACCATGGTCGACTGTCTGCTTGAAGGGTTTCCATGCATGCACGTCTGTCTTCCACGAGCAGATGTGAATCCCTTTGTTGGCGAGGCTGGGTTAGGTTGGAGTTAGGATTGGTTAGGCTGGGTTAGGTTGGATTGTGGCGAGGCTGGGTTAGGTTGGGTTGGGTTGGGTTGGGTTGGGTTGATTTGGGTTAGGCTGGGTTAGGTTGGGATTTGTTGGCGAGGCTGGGTTAGGTTGGGTTAGGTTGGGTTAGGTTGGGTTGGGTTGTGTTAAGACTAGGCTGGGTTGGTTGGGTGCAGTCAGGCCTCGCAGCCTAACCTGGCAACCCAGCCTAACCCAGCCCGGCCACCAGCCCAATCCAGCCTGCCCATCAACCTAACCCAGCTAACCCGATCTAACCTAACCCAGCCTAACTCAACCTAACCCAGTCCCAACCCCATTACAACCTAACCCAACCTAACAGTCTAACCTAACCCAACCAACCAGCCACCCCAGATTTATCGCCAGCTTCCCACTTTTTTATCACCTTCGTCAATTTTCGCGGTAACTATAAAAAACTTTACACAAGCGACCCCCCCGCCCCCTCCCTCCCCTACCCCACACACCCCTATTACTGTATACACCAAGGTCAGTGTCAGGGCTGGTAGTATGGGAAGGTGGGAGGGAAGGGAGAGGTGAGATGGGAGAAAAGAGGAAGAGAAGGAAGGTAGGGTGTGTGTGTGTGTGTGTGTGTGTGTGTGTGTGTGTGTGTGTGTGTGTGTGTGTGTGTGTGTGTGTGTGTGCAGAACAAGACCAATCCCACGCCCACATCCACGCCCACATAATGCCCCGCTACAGAGGCCATAAACGCCGTGGCTAAAACTCCCCGCCCACGCCCACGCCCAAGCCCACGCCTTCCCTGCTATCATGACCCCCTTTTATGTTCATTATTTCCCCGCCTCCAGCCTTATTTACTCAGCCAGCACCACACCACACCACACAGCCACACCACACCACACCCACCACGCCTTTATTATGATGCTGTTGTTGGTGCCCTCCTGTTACTGGGTGGTGGTGGTGAGTGGTACTGGTGGTGTTACTGGGTGGTGGTGGTGGTGGTGGTGGTACTGGTGGTGTTACTGGGTGGTGGTGGTGGTGGTGGTGGTGGTGGTGGTGGTGGTACTGGGTGGTGGTGGTGGTGGTGGTGACAAGAGGACAGACAGACAGATAGACAGACAGACACAGACAGACAGACAGACACAGACAGACAGATCACAACATAACAGCAGCAGATGTTGAGAGTGTAACTGGAGCACTGTATCTGGACGTCGTCTTCATCATGCAACCAGAACAAACGCACTCTTCCCCCCTCCTCACTTTTTCCTCTCCCACCTCCCTTCTCTTCCTTTTTCCCTCTCCTTTTACCTCCTTCTTTCCCCTCTTCCTTAACCCTTCCTTTCACTTCCCCTACCTTTCCCCTCTCACCTCTCCCCTCCCTCTCCTTACCCTCCCTTCTCTTCCTTTCTCCCCTCTCCTTACCCTCCTTTCTTTCCCCTCTTCCTTAACCCTTCCTTTCACTTCCCCTACCTTTCTCCCCTCTCCTTCCTCCCTTCTCCCCTCTCCCTTACCCTCCCTTCTCCCCCTCTCCTTTACCCTCCCTTCTCCCCCTCTCCTTACCCTCCCTTCTCCCCCTCTCCCCTTACCCTCCCTTCTCCCCCCTCTCCCTTACCCTCCTTCTCCCCCCTCTCCTTTACCCTCCTTCTCCCCCCTCTCCTTTACCCTCCCTTCTCCCCCCTCTCCTTACCCTCCCTTCTCCCCCCTCTTCCTTACCCTCCTTCTCCCCCCCTCTCCTTTACCCTCCTCCCCCTCTTCCTTACCCTTACCTTCCCATCCCCTACTTCTCCCTCCCCTTCCTCTTATCTACCTTTCCCTTCCTCTCTATCTCTTCCCTTACCTTCCCTCCTTCTCCCCTTCCTTTATCTTCTTTCCTATCCATCCACCCCCAACCTAACCTACTCCTTTCCCCCTCCATCTAACTAACCCTTGCCCACCCTAGATTTACCAAAGGAGTGCCAAATGGGTGCCTGAGGGGTACCAAAGGGGTGCCAAAGGGTAGAGGCACTGCGTAAAGAGGTGGTGGGAAGGGGGGCAATAACACTCTAGCTAATGACCTTTTGTTTTGGTGAGTCAAGATTACACAAGATAACACCTCCTTTGTTGACGGTGGGAGCTGGACGCCCTTCATGTCTCTTATCTCCTGGGGGTGAGGTGAGGTGAGAGGTGAGGTGGGAAGGATGGATGTAAGGAGAAAAGTGAGAAAGAGCATGAGGGTAATATGACAAAGGGATAGGGGTGGAGAAGAAGAGAGAGAGAGAGAGAGAGAGAGAGAGAGAGAGAGAGAGAGAGAGAGAGAACAAGGAGGGAGGCTCACAGGAGAGGTAGGAATAAGGAGGGAAAAGCTAATCTCTTGAGACTGATGGCTGACCTACATAGGTGTGTGTGTGTTTTGTTGGTTAGGTTAGGTTAGGTTAGGTTAGGTTAGGTTAGGTTAGGTTAGGTTAGGTTAGGTTAAGACGTCATCAACAATGAACAACATAAACTTGAAGGTTAAAGGCACATACATATACTAGGAAGAGGAGCCTAACTACGGCGACGGTAAAGAACCCTCCATAACCACGACATGAACAAAGGTCCCCCACACACACGGACCCTCTCTAACCACGACATTGACATTAGAACCCCTCAATACTAAACCCCCTAACCTAACCTAACCTAACCTAACCTAACCTAATACCACTCCTAACCAGACCTAACCAAACCACTACACCACGTATACACACGGGTAGCAACGGAGGCACGGACCCTTTTATGTCTGTCTCCTCGTGCTTGAGTTTCGTAACCCCTCTCCCCTCCAACTCCCTCTCCTCCCTCCCTCAACCCCTCCCCTCCTCCCCTCAACCTCCTCTCCTCCCTCCCTCCAACCCCTCCCCTCCCTCAACCCCTCTCCTCCCTCCCCCAACCTCCTCTCCTCCTCCTCCAACCCCCTCCCTCCTCCCCTCCAACCCCCTCCCACCCCTCCTCTTCCCTCCCTCCCCAGCATTACGTAACACA
>NW_024729288.1:390000-395000 GCF_018991925.1 Homarus americanus
CACACACACAAAAAAAAGCCACACATACACCCACACGTAAACACACACATACACAAACGCACCCCCCCCCCCTACACACACCCAGGTCAGTGTACACCAAAAATAATGTTTGAGAAGGCAATTTGCCCACATTATGAGCTAGTATATAGTAGTAGCTTTCCTGCACACACTAAACACACACACACACACACACACACACACACACACACACACACACACGAGAGAGAGGTTGGCACCTTCATCACTTCCTCAAATGCCTCATCCTTTGGGGGTGGGGAGGGGGTCAGAAGAGAGTAGATGAAGGTAGAAGAAGTACTAGGAGAAGGAGGAGGAGGAGGAGGAGGAGGAGGAGGAGGAGGAGATGGGGGTTTACCTTGCCACAGTATCAATAACAACAACACCACCAACACCAACAATAACAACAAAAACACCAACAATAACAATAAAAACAACAACAACAACACCCAAAATAACAACACCAACACCACAACCACCACCACCAACAACACTGGCATCTGAGACACACAACATACAACACCCACAACAACACTGACGGGGTTATTAGTAAATTATCCAAACAGCCCAACACACGCTACCATAGACGCTCTCTTGACAAGCTTTTCCGTAGATGTGTGTGTGTGTGTGTGTGTAACTAATGGTGAGGGGGTTTAAAGGGTGGAGGGGGTTAGGGAGTGGGGAGGGTTTAAAGGGGGTGGGGAGGGGGTTAAAGAGGGGTGGGAGGGGGAGTTTGAAGGGGGGTGGGGGAGGGTTTGGAAGGGGGAGGGAGGGGTTTGAAGGGGGTGGGGAGGGAGAGTTTGGAAGGGGAGGTGGGGGAGGGGTTTGAAGGGAGGGAGGGGTTTTGAAGGGGGTGAGGAGGGGGAGGAGGGAGGAGAAGACAAATTATAGGCAGGTGACCCAGTTAAAATAAGGTGGCTCTCTCTCTCTCTCTCTCTCTCTCTCTCTCTCTCTCTCTCTCTCTCTCTCTCTTAACATTCACCTGTAAACACAAAATAACTAACAACTCTCACCTCACTGCCACCCGGGCCCCAATGTCTCTGATCTAAATAGGCCCCCTGAACGTACCATAAACCATTAGAATTAGTCTGTGGTTTTAATATATCTTGTCCTAATGGGCCCTGAGATCTACTGGCTAAGTTCTAATGGGCCCCAGTCCTATGTCAGCTTCAGTAACACAAAAATAAATTGACGTAGTAACTTGTGTGAATTCAATATCGTGTCGTAACTTAAATGAAACATATTTAAACCATGGTAGTCACTGTAGCCCCGTCCCATCCCATCCCATCCCGTCCCGTCCCGTCCCGTCCCATCCAGTCCAGCCCCGTCCCGTCCCGTCCCGTCCCATTCCATCCCATCCCATCCCGTCCCGTCCCGTCCCGTCGGTATATCAAATCAGTCCAACATTAAACGTATAATTTTTACAGCCAGGAATTATTTTTCTTGTATAACTCTTACGTAACCTTTATATAACATCACTGGAGGGACCACCTACAGCCTAGGCGAATACTATACCTGACTTTAGTTAAATACCAACATTATGTATATACCTGACTTACACACACACACACACACACACACACACACACACACACACACACACACACACCACTGACTACCATGTAAATAACACAGTCAAGGCAGCCTCGTACCGTCTCTACATGCTACGACGACTTAGGTCACTTGGGGCACCCACGTCAGAGCTGAGGACCATCTACAACGCCTTTATTCTCCCCAAACTAACGTATGCGTCACCAGCCTGGTCGTCTTCTCTCAACTCTACCCAACAACGTCAGCTAGAGAAGGTACAGAAAAGGGCCTGCAGAATCATGCTCGGCGCAGAATACTCCAGCTACACCAACGCTCTCTCCACCCTGGAAATGCCATCCCTCAGTGACGTCCACCACCAAGCACTGGAAAGGTTTGGCCGTGGACTACTGCACCACCCTCGCCACCTCCTGCCACCTGCAGCCCCCCACCCACCTCGCGCAGTCCGCCACTACAACAAAATACAGCCCATAAGAGCCCGCACCGATAGATATAAGAACAGCACCATCCCATCTATTGTTAAAATAATAAACAACTCCTGATTTATGTACTGTACAGCCCTGTAAATGTATTCAATGCATATTATATCATTATGTCTAAATCAAATGTAAGTCTGTATATTTTCAGCCACCGGCTGCAACTCTATTAATAAACCGTTTATTATTATTATTATTATTATTATTATTATTATTATTACTACTGAGGGAGGGAGAGAGAGAGATAGAGACAGAGAGAGAAAAGAGAGACAGGCAGACCAACACAGACACACATACACACAGAGAGAGAGAGAGAGAGAGAGGCAGGCCGACTAAGACAGACCGACAAACAGAGAAAAAGAGACAGAGAAAAATATATATCCGACATGGCAACTCTCGAGTCTCCAATTAAGACTCAGGTGTGTTGACAGGTGGTGAGGGGACGTCTTGGGACTCCCCTCACTTCCCCTTCCTCTTCCTCCTCACTTCCCCTTCCTCTTCCTCCTCACTTCCCCTTCCTCTTCCTCCTCACTTCCCCTTCCTCTTCCTCCTCCCACTCCTCATCCATTTCCGATCCTACTTCTCCCTACCACCCACTACCTCCTCCTCCACCCACCCTCCTCCTCCTCCGCCCACCCACTACCTCCTCCTCCGCCCACCCTCCTCCTCCTACGCCCACCCTCCTCCTCCTCCTCCTCCTCCCAACAATCCTCCCCCTCCTTCTCCCAGCCGCCCTCCTCCTCCTTGCCACCCAGCCGCCCACCCTCCTGGCCGCCCACCACATCGGACCCAGGTTTACATAACCACCTCAGGAAGGTTCTCCTCCTCTTCCTACTTTCTTCCTTACCCTAACCTAACCTTACCCTAACCTAACCTTACCCTAACCTAACCTTACCCTAACGTAAACTTACCCTAACCTAACCTTATCTTACCCTAACCTTACCTTACCCTAACCTAACCTTACCTTACCCTAACCTTACCTTACCCTAACCTAACCTTACCTTACCCTAACCTTACCTTACCCTAACCTAACCTTACCCTAACGTAAACTTACCCTAACCTAACCTTATCTTACCCTAACCTTACCTTACCCTAACCTAACCTTACCTTACCCTAACCTTACCTTACCCTAACCTAACCTTACCCTAACGTAAACTTACCCTAACCTAACCTTATCTTACCCTAACCTTACCTTACCCTAACCTAACCTTACCTAACTAAACAACCTTACCTAACCTTACCTTCCCTAACCCTAACCTTGCCCTAATGTAAACTTATAACCACAACTTACCTAACCTAACCTAACCTAACCTAACCTAACCTTACCCTAACCTACAACACCCTAACCTAACCTTACCTTACCTAACCTTACATCCTAACCCTCAACCTAACGTAAACTTCCCTAACCTAACCTTACCCTAACCTAACCTAACCCAACCTAACCTCCCTATTACCCTAACCTACTTACCCAACCTAACCTTACCTAGCAATTCAATAACAAATTAACAAAACAAATGTCAATATGGACGTAAATTAATTTATACATGAATGCAAATATTAAAATAAATAACAAAAAATATGTAAATTAAGCATAACATACATACACCGTCTACATTACACAGAGTAATCCCATACACCACCGTACACAGGTAATCCCATACCCACTACACACAGGTAATCCCATACACCACCATCACAGGTAATCCCATACACCACCACATACCAGGTAATCCCATACACCACCACGTACACAGGTAATCCCATACACCACCACGTACACAGGTAATCCCATACCCCGCACACAGGTAATCCCATACACCACCACGTACACAGGTAATCACACCACCACGTACACAAGTCCCATACACCACCACGTACCAGGTAATCCCATACACCACATGCACCAGGTAATCCCATACCACCACGTACAGGTAATCCCATACACCACCACGTACAGGTAATCCCTACACCACCACGTACACAGGTATCCCATACCGCACATAATCCCATACACACATACAGGTAATCCCATACACCACCACGTACAAGGTAATCCCATACACCACCACGTACACAGGTAATCCCATACACCACCATTGGGTATCCATACACCACCACGTACACAGGTAATCCCATACACCACCACGACACAGGTAATCCCATACCACCACGTACACAGGTAATCCCATACACCTCCACCTTAAAATAACTTAAGTGGTGAAACCCCAGGTGAAGTGACAGGTGTGTGTGTGTTGTGTGTGTGTGTGTGTGACATAATAACCTAACATTGGGTACTCCCAGGGCACGGTTGGGGCAGTACAAGGGAGGAGGAGGAAGGAGGTGAGGGAAGGGAGGGGACGAGGAAGAGAAAAACAAGAAGAGAATAGAGAGATGAGGCAGTGGGAGGTGGAGTGCGGGGAAGGGGTAGTCTGGCGGGGAAGGGGTAGTCTGGCAGGGAAGGGTAGTCTGGCAGGGAAGGGGTAGTCTGGCAGGAAGGGGTAGTCTGGCAGGGAAGGGTAGTCTGGCAGGGAGGGTAGTCTGGCAGGAAGGTAGTCTGGCAGAGGGTAGTCTGGCAGGGAAGGGGCAGGGGGGGTCTGAGAGGGAGTAGTCTGGCAGGGAGGGTGAGTCTGGCAGGAGAAGGGGTAGTCTGGCAGGGAAGGGTAGTCTGGCAGGGAGGTGATCTCGGGGGAGGGTAGTCTGGCAGGGAGGGGTAGTCTGGCAGGGAAGGGTGTCGACAGAGGAGGTTAGACTGGCAGAGGGAGAGGTTGGACTGGCAGGGGGAGGTTTAGACTGGCAGGGAAAGGGTATAGATTGGCAAGGGTGGGGATAGACTGCCAGGGGGAGGGATAGATTGCCAGGGGGAGGGATAGATTGCCAGGTGGAGGGATAGACTGGCAGGGGCGGCGTCTGGGTGTTTCCTCCTTGTTGTCTGGGTTAAAAATACCCAAGTGTAGGCGACCA
>NW_024729288.1:400000-402500 GCF_018991925.1 Homarus americanus
ATATAGTACAGCTTGGTGCATTGTCTCTCTCTCTTTCTCTTTTATCTATCTATCTATCTATCTATCTTTCTTTCTTTCTCTCCAAGGATATTAGTAGTTATTTTTATCTCTCTCTCTCTCTCTCTCTCTCTCTCTCTCTCTCTGCTTAAACAAGTGTCAGATTCACCCAAGTAACATCATCCTGAGAACGACCCATACATGATCCGGATCTCGAGACGGATTCATCAAAGGTTCGTTTCTATAAGAGTTCCAAATCCGGGTTAGGTTTTTTGTTTTGTTTTAGTACATTTAAAAGTATTCGAACCCAATTCTGGAAACTTAATCGTATAAACAAGAACTCATAACCCGCCCCCACCCCCCCTTCTTTAACTATATAATCCCTAACCACACACACACACACACACGCACACGCACACGCACACACACACACACACACAATGCGGCATGCAGATTACACTCTCTACCTTTATACTGTCACCGCAGCGCCACTACAACCATTGTCTTGAAAGAGGATAAATTTGGCCTCATTGTCACACCCAAGAGAATCGACCAGGTAGGGTGTGCACTCATTAGTGTATTGGGGGGTGCAGGAGTTATGTGTGGGGGAATGTAGGTTCTGTGTGTGTGTGGGGGTGGCAGGTTACTAATGTGTGTGTGGGGGTGGCAGGTGTGTGTGTGTGGGGGTGGCGGTTACTAATGGTGTGTGGGGGGTGGCAGGTTACTAATGTGTGTGTGGTGGCAGGTTACTAATGTGTGTGTGGGGGGGGTGGCAGTACTAATGTGTGTGTGTGTGGGGTGGCAGGTTACTAATGTGTGTGGGGGGTGGCAGGTTGCTGTGTGGGGGTGGCGGTACTAATGTGTGTGTGGGGGTGGCAGGTCACTGTGTGTGTGTGTGGGGTGTGTGTGTGGGGGGTGGCAGGTTACTAATGTGTGTGTGGTGGTGAGTTTGACTATTTGCTGCCCTTCTCTTCCTCTACTCTTCTCTTCTCTCCTCTGCTCCTCTCCTGTGTGGTGGTTTGATTGTTCTGCCTTCTTCCTCTCTTTGTAGCCTCTACCCATTCACCCACTCACCCACTACCTACTTACCCCCACAACCACCCGTTCCTCCACCCCATCTCCACCCAAACCCTCACTAAACCTAACTGAACTTAATCTAACCTAACCGAACCTAACTTAACTTAACCCAACCATACTTACCCAAACATTCAAAGTTACGGTCATATTAGTGAAGCTGGGCCTAGTCTACTTATTCTATATACTCTTACGATATATCTATCTATCTATCTATCTATCTATCTATCTTTCTATCTATCATATCTACCTTAGAACAACAACACAAAAGTTGAGATCGAATCAAAACACACACACACACACACACACACTCACACGCACACTCACACGCACACAAAAAAAACCCGGCCTCGACCACCACCACCACCACAAAAACACAACATAACCTGAACTTTAAAACTGACCAAACCAGCTGAGGGACACCACGACGCCTGGGACCTCTCGCTGCCATACAGTATTTTCTCTTCTTTCTCTCTCTCTCTCTCTCTCTCTCTCTCTCTCTCTCTCTCTCTCTCTCCGTACACTGAATAGCCACCTGTGGTGTTATGGTCAGTATACTCGCCTTTCATAGCAAGTTGTTCCGAGTTCGATCCCCGAGCAGGGTGAAACTACGCCATGTGTGCTCTACCCAGCAGTACTTGGGGACCTGGAAGTTAATCGATTCGTGGATTGTGTTCCGGGGTAATGGTCAGCCAGTGCAGTTGGCGAGTTGTCCGGTCATATATTATTCCTTGACACTGAGTTTTGCAGCTCGTTAACTCAAGGTGTGGGTTGTGGTGTTGGCGACAGCTTCTACAGTATACCTTAAACAAATTCATTCCTGGGTAGTCCTAGCGTCGGCCATCCTCCATCACGAGGGGCGGCCACCATTATTACCCGCTTTTTTTTTTTACATTACGCTGTTATACTCGTGTCTGAATCCCATGGTAACACACACACACACACACACACACACACACACATACAAACTTAACATGTCACGACTAGACTACTTTTACCACTACTACTTATTTTTTTCTCTGGTGGTGAGGTGATGAAGTAATTGGTGATAGTGGTGGTGATAGTGTTGGTGATAGTGGTGGTGATGGTGATGAGAGCTGAGGACGTGACGTAGGTTAACACAGGACTCGGAGGTAAGACAGACAATACGAGTCTAGTGAGATAAAGGGAAGGAGGAGGAGAGACGTAGAAGAACAGACGATAAATGAGGGGGAAGGAAGCAAACGTGACGAGAGAGAGAGAGAGAGAGAGAGGGGCATTAGAAGTAAGTAAGTAAGTAAGTAAGTAAGTAAAGAAAGTAAGTAAGTAAGTAAAGCAAGTAAGTAAGGAAGGAAGGAAGTAAGGAAGGAAGGAAGGAAGGAAGGAAGACGTGACAGATGGTGTACAGGTGTCAGCCAAGGTGAACCATGACGCAGGTAACAGCAGGTGA
>NW_024729288.1:407500-420000 GCF_018991925.1 Homarus americanus
GTTTACAGGACGTTTTTGCGGTTAGTTGACGTCGTTCAATTTACTGCATTTAGTTGGTTTTGAAGATGCCGTTAGTTGATGTTGAAGATGCGGTTAAATGATGTTGGAGATGCGGTTACAGTAGTTGTTGCTGTAGTTGCGGTTATTGATGTTGAAGTTGCGGTTTAGCGACGCTCATAAAACTTCAAGTCCAACTGATGATAGATCACGTAGTTATATCCATAATTCCTGTGATATAGGTGACGTAGCTATATATATAATTGCGGTGTTATAAGCCGTAGTTATTTAATTCCGGTGATGTAGGTGACGTAGTTGATCATATCCCAGCAACAGGTGATACATGACGTGGTTTCTTACCTCCCCAACAGCAGGTGGAGGTCAGTAATGATGTCAGGTACGGGCGCCAAGGCCACCATATACACGGTAATCATGTTTGGTTAAAATCTCTGTTGCAGAATCTAAACACAGCTCCTCGTCGTTACTGGCGGGTGAGAGGGGAAGGGAGAGAGGAGGGGGGGGGATGGAGGCGTGTGAGAGAGAGAGGAGGTGGGTGAGAGGGAGGAGGTGAGGAGGAGAGAGAGAAGGGAGGAGAGAGTGGGGGGAGGGAAGAAAGGGAAGAAGGAAGGGACAGACAACCTAACCTAACCTACCCCAATCTTGCTTGACGTACCCCAACCTAACCTAACCTAACCTAACCAATGGAGCTAATTTGAGATGGTGTGATTGTGTCCAATTAAATAAGGGATGATGAGATATTAAGCAGTGGAAATTTTGTCTCAAAGGAGTCTCCTGTGTGTGTGTGTGTGTGTGTGTGTGTGTGTGTGTGTGTGTGTGTGTGTGTGTGTGTGTGTGTGTGTGTGTGTGTGTGTGTGTGTGTGTGTGTGTGTGTGTGTGTGAGTGGCTTGACAACAGTGAGTCAGTGTACATATGTGTGTGTTTATATCCACCTCACCACAACACTGGGACCACCATAACACCGCAGGCCATGTCATATGACCTCCCCCGCCAAATCCTAAAGCCTATCCTCATCAAACCTCACCCACCTCAATTAACCTCACCTAACCCATCCTCACCTCACCTAACCTACTCCCACCATCCCATTACTCACCTAACCTACCCCATCTCACCTAACCCATCCTCACCTCACCTAACCCATCCTCACCTCACCTAACCTACTGTAGGACTGGAGCCCATTAGGCCTTGTACCTATTAAAATTTAGGACCCACTGAGACCGAACCCCATCACGAAAGAGGTTCAATTCAAACGGTCGGGTTGGATTGGGTAAGACTAGGTTAGGTTGTTTTACGTTAGGTTTAAGTTGGTTCGGATTAGATTAGATTAGATTAGATTGGGTCGTTGATTAGATTAGGTTAGGTTAGATGTTTCTTAAAGAGATTGTGTCGTTTACTCACTGGACCAACCACCGAAGCACAGTTGGAAACCTTGACAAGACTCAACAGGCAAACAGCAGGAAGGAAGAATCAAGAGGTTGACTGACTGATTCCCTCCTTCCTTCCCTTCCTTCTTCCTCTTCCTTCCTTCCTTCCTTCCTCTCCTCCTTCCTCCCTCCCTCCTTCCTTCCTCCCTCCTCCCTCCTTCTTCCTCCTAGCACACACAACCAGCTACAACTGCTCTCTTCTGCTCACTAACTCCAAGACTCTTCATGAAACAGACACAAGCAGCCACTGTCACCACAACCAACTGTATTATTCAACCTCCTCTAAATGACGACTTAACACTGTGAGTACGATGACTTGACACCCTTGAGTACGATGACTTGATACCCTTGAGTACGATCATTTGATACCCTTGAGTACGATCATCTGATACCCTTGAGTACGATGATTTGACACCCTTGAGTACGATGACTTTTTACCCTTGAGTACGATCATTTGATACCCTTGAGTACGATGATTTGATAACCTTGAGTACGATGATTTGACACCCTTGAGTACGATGACTTGATACCCTTGAATACGATCATTTGATACCCTTGAGTACGATGATTTGATAACCTTGAGTACGATGATTTGACACCCTTGAGTACGATGACTTGACCCCGTTGGAGCATTAGAAACGGAGTCTTTTAAAGGAGATGTAGGACAGAGATGAGGGCCCACTAGAACAAAGACGAGGGCCCACTAAACGAACGAGAGGCCCCTAGAACAAAGACGAGGACCCACTAGAACAAGACGAGGGCCCATTAGGACAGAGATGAGGCCCACTAGAACAAGACGAGGCCCACTAGAGAACAAGACAGGGCCCCACTAGAGCAAGAGACAGGGCCCACTAGGAAAAGACGAGGGCCCACTAGGATAAGACGAGGGCCCACTAGAACAAAGACGAGGGCCCACTAGGATAGACAGGGGCCCACTAGGATAAAGACGAGGGCCCACTAGAACAAAGACGAGGACCCACTGGGATAGACGAGGGGCCACTAGGATAAAGACGAGGGCCCACTAGAACAAGACGGGCCCACTAGAACAAAGACGAGGACCCACTAGGATAAAGACGAGGGCCCACTAGGACAAAGACGAGGGCCCACTAGAGGGCAAAAGACGAGGGGAACAAAAGACGAGGCCCTAGAACAAAGACGAGGCCCACTAGGATAAAGACAAGGCACTAGGATAAAGACGAGGGCCCACTAGGATAAAGATGAGGACCCACTAGGATAAACGAGGGCCCACTAGGATAAAGACGAGGACCCACTAGGATAAAGATGAAGGCCTCCCACTACGGCCAACCACTAGTAGGAACCAAGACCAGGTTACCACCATACAAAAGGAAGGAAGGAAGGAAGGAAGGAAGGAAGAGCCCGTGTGATACTGAGGTGGTCAGTCACTAGCATCATCTGAAGGTGAAAGTCTCAAAGGTGGGTGGGTGGGTGGTGCGGGATGTTGCCGAGTGGGGAGGCAGTGGGCAGGGCAAGGCGAGGTGGTTGGACGGAGGGGCGGGGTGATGATGGGAGGGTGGATGGGGTGGTTGGTGGGGCAGGGCAGGGGTGGCAGTGGGCGGGGCGGCTGCTGTTGAACTACGCAGTTGGCCCCCAAAGGTCTCTCACCTTTATCCTGGTGGATGATGGTGCCAGCTCTCTCTCTCTCTCTCCTCTCTCTCTCTCTCCTCTCTCTCTCTTTTTCCTCTCCCTCATCACCACCAACACAAAATTCGTTTCAATCCAAACTACTAACCTCTCTCTCTCTCTCTCTCTCTCTCTCGTCATCCCAGCATTCTAAACAGGTATATAAATCCTCCCAGTACCTGAGTCTTACCGGTACAGGTCCAGTATCTCTCATTACCGAGGCCAGTTCTCCTTTAATTACCTCCCTTTACCGGGATTTTAAAAACCTCTTCCTAAATAAAACAAAAAACAAAAAGATAATTTATCGGTTTAATTTTTTATTCTCCGTAATGACTTGGTCCATTAATTACGTTCATGACTCCTGGATAACTCATGGCAACACGGACATGACTTACACCCCTCATGGCAACACGGACATGACTTTACACCCCTCATGGCAACACGGACATGACTACCCCCTCATGACCGGACATGACTTTACACCCCCCTCGCCTTGCACGGACACGACTTACACCCCCTCAAGCAGCAACACGGACGTGACTTTACACCTGGCAACACGGACATGACTTTACACCCCTCATGACCAGCACGGACATGACTTTACACCCCTCATGGCAACACGGACATGACTTTGAAACCCCCCTCATGGCAACACGGACATGACTTTACACCCCCTGATGGCAACACGGACATGACTTTACACCCCCTCATGGCAACACGGACATGACTTTACACCCCCCTCATGACAACACGGACATGACTTTACACCCCTCAGCAGCAACACACATGACTTACACCCCCTCATGGCAACACGGACATGACTTTACACCCCCCTCATGGCAACACGGACATGACTTTACACCCTCATGGCAACACGGACATGACTTCCCCCTCATGGCAACACGGACATCATCTCTCCTCCACACAGACACGGACATCCCACTACTTCCTTCTATATCATTACCCTGTGTTCTCTGACTGGCACGTGTCTGTGTATGTCCTTGACCTGTATGTGAATATATATAATCACACATACATAGTTAAACACACACACACACACACACACACACACACACACACACACACATACCTGTACATAACACCATCATCCAAGTAAACACACAAAAATATATATGAACTCGTGTGTGTGTGTGTGTGTGTGTGTGTGTGTGTATGTGCCACCTCCACTACCCATCCTAGCCCAGCCACCATTCAGCCCTCCCTCCCCTCACCGATGGGTCCACACTGAGGTAACAACAACAGTACCTTAGAGATGTCCTCGTTCTATGCCAGCAAGTTAGGTTAGGTGTCGGAGGGTTCGTGGAAGACTGGGGTCGACGGTTCGAGTTCGTAATGACTACTGCTACTAGAACACATCTCCGAAATACACACACACACACAAACACACACGGAAAACTTACGTAACAAGTTTTCCTGTAGTTAAGGATATAATGTTTTATGTACTCATCAACAAACCGTAAATTATTATTATTGTTGTTGTTATTATTTGTTGTTGTTGTTGTTTATTTGTTGTTTACCTAGAGGCACCAAAAGTAAACTGGTGCGCCTCCCTTGCCCTTCACACCCCATCTACTCTTAATGACATTCTTAATCAGTTCTTCATCAGGTGAGCAGTGGTTGGTTCACCTGCCTCCCCACCACCAGGTGTGATAGGCGAGTTTATTCCCCTTGCAGTGCGCAGTTGGCTCTCTACCTCCCGGTTGCGCAGGTACAAATTGTCTTTTCTCCTTCCCTCCCTTTCCTTCTTTACTCTCCCCTCCTTTCTCCCTCCTTTCCCTCTCCCTCTCTTCCTTTCTCCCCTCTTTCCTTCTCTATCCTCCATTCGCATTTCCATTAGCTCCCCTATTCCTATCTACCTACTGTATGATTCCGGGACTTAGAAACCTTCCATATCAGGATAGGTTAAAGAAACTGAACTTGCATTCCCTAGAAAGACGAAGAGTGCGGGAGGATATGACGGAAGTATTTAAGTGGGTGAAAGGAATCAATAAGGGATATAGATAAAGTTCTTATAATATCGAGCAGGATAGGACTCGAGCAACGGTTTAAGTTGGATAAGTTTAGGTTTTAGGAGGGAGATAGGAAGGAACTGGTTCACAAATAGGGTGGTAGACAGGTGGAACAAGCTTGCAACTTTGTAGTAAGTGCTGGAACGCTGGAAAGTTTTAAAAGGAGGCTAGATAGATTCATGGATGAAAGAGAGTGGTAGTAACTCTCGACAGGAGCTGCCATGCACAGGCCAACCGGCCCTGTGCAGACTCCTTATGTTCTTATGTACTCCTCCTACTTACCACCCCTTATCTTACACCTCCTCCTCCACCCATCACTCCTCTTCCTCCTTTTCCTCTATCCATCACTACCTTTCCTCCTGCCCCTCTTCTTCCTCCATATATCACTACCCCTTCTCCTCCTCCCCCTCCCCCCACATTTCGTTCACGTTCCAACTCTTCTCATCACTGGCAGGGAGAGGGAGGGAAAGGAAGGGTAGAACCAGGGAGGAGGAGGGAAGGAGGAGGGTGGAGGTCAGGAGGAGGGGAAGGGAGGGTATGTGCCCTACAGTCATTCATCTGTCCCTACTTCCGCCCCTCAACACAGGTGCCAAAAGTTACCTCCACACACACACACACACAGGATTCTACTAACTCTCTTATATCTCAGTTAAAAACATGTAGGAAAGATTAAAAGAAGTTATGTAGATTAATTAAAGGTCAACCCCCTCCAGTCTATAAATGTAATATTGTTATCATTTTTCAGTTTGGAGTTTCAATTGATAAGAGGGAGATAGGACCAGGATGTGTGTGTGTGTGTGTGTGTGTGTGTTTATCAGGGGTGGTGTGATAACTAATACTGGTGTCACTAACCACTACTAACCACTCACCACCACTACTACTACCACTATACACCACTACTAACCACTCACCACCACTAACCACCATGGTCCACTGTAACAACACTACTATACTAGCACCATCACCATCCACCGCCCGTGTAGATAATATATTAAGTTTTGTCAGCTCAAACCACCAAGCCAGTGGACAAACAAACAAACATACCAGTATCTATGAGGTTATTGTTTGTAGAATGTGAGATTGCATTATCGCTTCAGAAGCTATTCTAGATACTGCACATGATATTAGAGTGGGGTATGCTATAACGAACGGATTCTACTACGAATATTCCTATAACGAACGGTTTTACCTATAAAATTGAGAATGCTATAACGAACGAAACTCCTACAACGAACAGTATTTTTTTTTCACTAATTTATTATTTTTTATTACAAATATTAATGATATTCTTTATTTCAGGAGTTTAGATGCATATTTATGTACTTTTTTACAATTTTATAATTTTATATTATATTTTTCAGTGTTAAGTGGTTGTATTTGGGGGCCTGGAACGGATTAATCCTATAACAGATGCTATAACGAACAAGGTTCTAGAACCAATATGCGTCATCAGTTCTCTGGTATGGAAGCTTTGGTCTTGGAGGGAGGTGTATTGATTGTTTATCAGACCACAGCTTACACCCTCGAGAAGAACAACACATATAGCAGTGCCCAGGTGTGTACACCCTCGTAAGTTGACCCACCCTTCGTAATTAAAGTGAGATTACATGACCTAAAGTCGCGGTCACAATGAACCAGAATTCTCACCGCCCTTTTCAATAGCTAACCCGGCGACATAACAGTGTTACTCAAGAAGCTACCCCCCAGCCAGTACACCTGTCACCTGGCCAGACACACCGAGATTAGTGACGACATCTTCCGGCTTGTCACCGCCAATATAAAGAGCTCGCAGCTCCTTCAATTAGCATTATAACAGGGAAGGGGCCGACAGCTCCTTACCAGAGACAGAACACAGAGGTGGACGGAGCCACGCTTGTCACTAGTCAAGGTCGGGAGGAAAACTTCCCTCCCCAGCTCCGAACTTCCAGCTAGCAGAGTCTCCCACAGGGGCCAGAGTCTAGCAACACCTGCAGACCTTCCCCAGCCGCTGGGCCTCCCTCAGGTCACACGTGAGTTACCTACGGTGGGAAGTGTATCCATTTCATGTTTGTGTCCGAGAGTCATTGTCTAATAACTTCGATATAATGATTTATTAATGTGCCCATGCCATTGAGTATAACTAATCATTAACTGTACTTAGAACTGGCGTTTAGAGACTTTTCCCCTAAGAACATATACTAATAGTTAAAGAACTAATCGGCCATGCTACCAAACTTCCTCCTCACTCTACCTAGGCGTGAATTTGCTTAAGGTGTAGAAGCTGTCGCCAACACAACAACCACACCCTGAGTTAACGAGCTGCATGACCCTTTGTCAAGGAATAGACCGGACAGCTGCGCTTCCAGTCACTGCTATATGTGCTGTTCTTCTCTGGGCTCTAAGTTGTGGTCTGATAAACAATCATTACAATAACAACCATAACGTCACTATATACTGTACACCTCACAATAAAACACTACAACAATGATATGTCAAGTGACGTCACAACACAAGGTTGACTCTCGCGTCCTGTCCTGTTGTGAGGCGGCGTCCATGGGGGGGAATAACAGACCAAGCCACACCATCCACGAGAATCGACAACCCCATAACAGTGTACAGGTAGAATCATCCTTCAGGTACAGGTGATGGAAACAAGTGTGAGTAGGAGGTGAATATTACTTAGGAACAAAACGCTAGACTCATTGACCCTAACAATGGTCCGCCACACACGCCAACATGGACGGCCATTGTGGCGACACCAGGAGCTTAAATGGCCAGGTGGTGGAGCCTCGCCACCACCACCTCTATCACCACCTCCTCCATCAGTTTCAACACCATTTTCACCTCAGCCACCACATCCACCGCCTGCTCTCCATCTCCACCACCTCTATCATCCCCACCCTACCACCACCACCACCACCACAAACAATTTAACCGCATTATGGCTTAAAAATGGTGAAAAAAATATCAGGGTCTTGTTACAAATATATAACTATTCTCTTTTACATGAATGTCCGTGACAGACAGACAGGCCGGGAGTACATCATTCACAAGGTCAGGTCTGAAACATACTACCGAACCCACGAACCCGGAACCCATGAACCCCTAAACCCACGAACCCCGGTTTCGAGGATTTAGGAAGTGGGAGTTAAACCTGACTAAATCGAACCCTGAACACGAGTAGACCCCCTTCCCATAGTGAGCCAGGTGTGTGTGTGTGTGTGTCAGGAGGTTATCATGCACCACACCTACCTGTTAATTACCATATTTTATAACACAACAACAAATTAATATGAACCGACATGAAAGAGTGATTAACATGACAAACAACAGCACTGAACAATATAATTAACAGCTGCTTTATTAAACCATTCACCTCTCTCTCTATACAGATGTTTTATACAGGTGTTTTATGCAGGTGTTTTATGCAGGTGTTTTAAGCAGTGGTTTTATGCAGGTGTTTTAAGCAGTGGTTTTATGCAGGTGTTCTAAGCACGTGTTTTAAGCAGGTGGATATACATTAACTTAACCTTTTTTATCCCCAATATATGCTTGGAGAGGGAGGAGGAGTTGTCAGTGTCCACGGTATATACAAGTCGTGCACATTATATATATATATATATATATATATATATATATATATATATATATATATATATATATATACCAGCCAGGACTCAGACCCTCGACCTTATGCGTGTAACTGTCCTTGTCGCACGTGGTGCAATCCTGGTCACATAGGTCGAAGGTTCGAGTCTAACTAATGAGATTATTGATATATATTAATCGCATGCATATGGACTATGATATATATATATATATATATATATATATATATATATATATATATATATATATATATATATATAATTATATGCACGGTGTAATATAGGTCGTGCACGGTAATATAGGTCGTGCACGGTGTAATATAGGTCGTGCACGGTGTAATAGGTCGTGCGGTGTAATATAGGTCGTGCGTTATATAGGTCGTGCACGATATATAGGTCGTGCACGGTGTAATAGGTCGTGCACGGTGTAATATAGGTCGTGCACGGTGTAATATGGCCACGGTGTAATATAGGTCGTGCACGGTGTATATAGGTCGTGCGTATATGGTCGTGCACGGTATAATATAGGTCGTGCACGGTGTAATATAGGTCGTGCACGGTGTAATATAGGTCGTGCACGATATGTCGTGCAATATAGGTCGTGCAGTATAGGTCGTGCACGGTATATATAGGTCGTGCACGTGTGTAATATAGGTCGTGCACGGTGTATATAGTGCACTGACTGTGTAATATAGGTCGTGCACGGTGTAATATAGGTCATGGTATAATATAGGTCATCATGTATATAGGTCGTGCACGGTGTAATATAGGTCGTGCACGGTGTAACAGGTCGTGCACGGTGTAATATAGGTCGTGCGATAATATAGGTCGTGCACGGTGTAATATAGGTCGTGCACTGTGTAATAGGTCGTGCGGTGTAATATAGGTGCACTGTAGGTCGTGCACGGTGTAATATAGGTCGTGCACGGTGTATATAGGTCGTGCACGGTGTAATATAGGTCGTGCACTGTGTAATAGGTCGTGCACGGTGTAATATAGGTCGTGCACGTTATGTCTAGTCGTCACGTGTAATATAGGTCGTGCACAATATAGGTCGTGCACGGTGTAATATAGGTCGTGCACGGTGTAATATAGGTCGCACGGTGTAATATAGGTCGTGCACGGTGTAATACGGTGCATAATATAGGTTGTACAGTGTAATATAGGTTATTATGGAGTCGTGCACTGTGTAATATAGGTCGTGCACGGTATATAGGTCGTGCACAGTGTAATATAGGTCGTGCACGGTGTAATATAGGCCGTACTGTAATATAGGTCGTGCACGGTGTAATATAGGCTGCATATGTCGTGCACGGTATAATATAGGTCGTGCACGATTATATCCTCGGTCGTGCACGGTGTAATATAGGTCGTGCACGGTGTAGGTCGTGCACGGTGTAATATAGGTCATGTGCACTAATATAGGTCGTGCACGGTGTAATATCGATCTGCACTGTAATACAGGTCGTGCACGGTGTAATATAGGTCGTGCACAGTGTAATATAGGTCGTGCGGTGTAATATAGGTCGTGCACGGTGTAATATAGGTCGTGCACGGTGTAATATAGGTCGTGCACTGTGTAATATAGGTCGTGCACGGTAATACTCGATTATTAATATAGGTCGTGCGATTGTAATATAGGTCGTACGGTGAATATAGGTCGTGCACGGTGTAATATAGGTCGTGCACGGTGTAATATAGGTCGTGCACGGTGTAATATAGGTCGTGCACGGTGTAATATAGGTCGTGCACGGTGTAATATAGGTCGTGCACTGTGTAATATAGGTCGTGCACGGTGTAATATAGGTCGTGCACGGTATAAAATAGGTCGTGCACGGTGTAATATAGGTCGTGCACTGTGTAATATAGGTCGTGCACCGCATATAATAGGTCGTGCACTAACACCTGTCAAAGGCATCTGTCTCAAGGGCGACTGATGCGTGAATATGCCTGGCTTTTGTATTGCATCGGACACCTGTAATTAAATACAAACAGGTGTTCCAATTACCATGACACGTGTAAATAATTCAGGAGATCAAATGGGCCCCAAACCTGATCCCTGCCCCCCCCCCCTCCAGCCGAAACATCAAGATTGGGGTCCGTTTTGGGGGTCCTTAGAATTGGGGTCCATTAGAACTTGGGGCTAATATAGGTTGAGGCTCTTTGAATTGGGTCTGATTAACACTGGGGACTGATGAGAACTGGGCCCTAATAGAGTGGGGTCCTTAGAATTGGGCCTGATTAAGATTGGAGCCCTATTAGAATCCCGAACCGAATAAGAACTGGGACCCATTAACTCAAGACCCCAATCTTAAGGGTTTAGCTTAGATCTGCGGCCTAATAGAACTGGAGCCTCAGCTAACTGGGGCCTAAAAGAACTGGGGCCAACAAAACTGGACCTTAACAGAACTGGGGTCTCATCGAACTGGAGCCTAATACAACTAGGGCCTAATAGAACTGGGGTCTAATAGAGCTAGGACCTAATAGATCTGGGGCCTAATATAACTGGGGCCTAATAGAACTCTATTTCCATCAACTTTCAATTAAACTCTCAATGAAAAAAAACTGACAGGTGTTCCATTTACCTTGATACGATTAATTAAGGAACCAGACTGTCACCTGGAGTGCTTGTTTAATTAATCGTCACTCCAGGTAAACATGGGCCTAAGCATCTCTAGTCTGTATTTCTGTAACCTAGTGTACTATTAAAGCTTGTATCACTGTACCCGTGTTTGTTGTTATTGCTGTTATATAAGAAACTGTATTTAACTGCATGGTTATTATTATTATACATACTACTACTACTACTACTACTACTACTACTACTACTATTACTGTGGGAGAGACAACGAGAAAGCAAGAGAAAAAATGAGAGAAAGAGAGAGAGAGAGAGAGACCGTAGGATTCACCCACACCCCTTGTAAGGATAATTGAGCAGGATGGCGTAGGACCCCCCCCCCCCTTGATAACCACAAAAGTGACCCACAAACTGTTATGACCACCACAGCACAGTACAGCACAGTACAGCGTGCTGCAACAGCCTTGTGTATTACTGTTCAAGTCTGTACTGTGGTTCCATGACAAAACCCCAACGGGGTTGTCATTTATCAACACTAACCTAACCTAACCTAACCTAAACAAAACATAAAAGTGTTTTATTTTATATATGAGACGGGTTTTGTCCGTTGGGGTTTTATCCGGTCACCCTGTACTGCGTCGTAATGTTCGAGGTTATTACTGTTGTTGTTTTTGATGTTATTGTTCATGTTATTGTTGATGTTATTAGTGTTGTTATTAATGTTGATACTGTTATTATTATTGTTGTTATTGCTGTTATTATTAATTATATTAGTATTTATTTGATTATTATTAAAAGTATTATCATTATCGCTGTTGTTATAATAATAATAATGATAATAATAATAATAATACTATTATTATTATTATTTTTATTATTATTATTAGTATTACCCTTATTACCATTATTGACTAAGCAAACTCTTTAAAATAATTGCTGCAAAACTCACGTGACGTATGATATAGGTTAGGTTAACTTTAGTGAGGTTAGCGTTGATTAGCTTAGCATTAGGGTGTTCAATCATCAGGAGAATAAGGCAACGAGGAGGGGGGTAGGGAGGGGTAAATCTTCAGGTGATCCGTTGAGTCATCTTAACAGTACCAAGATACAATTATGATGTAGAGATGTTATAGTACAGAACTGAGAAACATTTAAGGGAACTGAGAAACGTTTTTAAGGGGCCTGAGAAACATTTTAGGGAACTGCGTAGTGCATCTCCAGTTTC
>NW_024729288.1:422500-587500 GCF_018991925.1 Homarus americanus
CTGACTGTTTTCCGTAGCCCCAAAAAATCAATTTAATTCATCACAACCACCATCAACCATAACCAACCTACCATAACCACCTACCATAACAACCACTTACACACTCGCTACTGTTAACCCCACCTCAGCAACATCAAACCACGGCTCTATCACCATCTCCATCCCGATATAAAACTACGCAGGTAAAAGAAGAGAAAAATGACGCCAAACTGCTGTAAATTATAACTACGCAGGTAAAAGCCAGAGACAAACTACTGCCAATACACCATAAGACTACAGTATAGGCTATATATATTTTAGCTTCAGTGTATCTACATATATCTGTAAAAATAAAATAAAAAAGTTCTCTCAGGATAAGAAAAAAAAATGGCCACAACCGTTCGTCTGTGTATAGAATTGTGGCGCCCGGTTACCGTACTTCGCCTGGGGCCACCACACATACCACACCACCACTACCACACCACATTCCTCGACACCAGTCACAACAACACGGCAGCGTCACACTTACTACCTTCCCCTAGGCTACTCCTCCTCTTCTTCTTCTTCTTCTTCCTCCTCCTCTTCTTCTTCCCCCTCCTCCTCTTCTCCCTCTTCCTCCTCCTCTTCTTCCTCATCTTCTTCCTCCACCTCTTCTTCCTCATCTTCTTCCTCCACCTCTTCCTCCTCTTCCTCCTCCCCCTGCTACCCCTCCTCCCATACCCACACTACCCATGTTATATAAAGGAGTGTTGCAGGTCTGCCCTTCACCCCCGATCTCCCTCCCTTTCATCCTCCTACACTACCCTGGCTACCCAAAGGATGTGGTGAGGGAGGGAGGAGAGAAGGAGGGAGGTATACGAAGAGAAGAGAATGATGAAACAACACAACAAGTGAAGAGAATGATGAAATAACACAACACAACACAACAC
Organism: Homarus americanus; assembly: GCF_018991925.1. NCBI lineage: Eukaryota > Metazoa > Arthropoda > Malacostraca > Decapoda > Nephropidae > Homarus > Homarus americanus. The sequence goes on from NW_024729288.1 coordinate 423,409, forward strand.
AACACAACACACCCCCAGCCACCACCACCACCTACCACCATCGGCCTTGAGACCATGACAATACCCTCACCACCTGACCATGCGTTCTGGCTCCATCATACCTACCAATAACCTATCTGGCTATCCTGGTAGTTTACGGAGTATTGCCTAACTCAGTGGGTCAGGTCCTGGTGGGGAGCTGGGAACGAGGGGGAGGTTAAGTGGGGAGAGGGGAGGATAATTGGAGAAAACGGGGTCAGATGGGGAGGTATGTGGGTTAGTTAAGGCTGGGGGGAGGTATGGGGAATGGGGGGTATGTGGGGAGAGGGGGAGGAGGGCATGAGGGGGGGACAGAGTGGTGAAGTGGAGGGAGAGGAACAAGGATGAGGAGGAGGGGGGGAACAAGTTAAATGGGGAGGAACCAAGAGATAAAGGAGGTAGGGGAGGGCTTGAGAATCAGGGTGCAAAATTACACAGGGGGGAACAAGGAGGTACAGCGAGAGAACACACATTGAGAGTGCAAAAGATGCAGGAGAACACACAGGGAACCAAGAGGTACAGGGGAGAACACAGTTACTATATGTCTTGTCTCACTTATGTCCTTGTATATTGTTGTAGTGTATTCCCAAATATGTAACTGTATATTTCAGCCTTCTGAACATGACTCTTTCAATAAACCGTTAATTATTATTATTATTATTATTATTATTAAGAGGTACAGAAATTAAAGCACACAGGGAATACACAGGGGGAACAAGAGGTACAGGGGGTAGAACACAGAGGGGAACAAAAGGTACAGGGGATAGAACACACAAGGGGGAATATGAGGTACAGGGGGTAGAACACACAGGGGGGGAACAAGAGGTACAGGGGGTAGAACACAAGAGGTGGGGAGGGGGGACATGTAGACTGTGGCGTATTAGGTGTTGGTGAGGACCGGTCAGGTTGCCTAACACAACAGTCTTCAAAAGTTGCACCACCGCTGCACTATTTTTGGTTCCCTGGCTAGCAAAAGATAGGCCAGGGGAAGGGGGGGGAGATCCTACACACTCGTTAGGACCCGCCACCATCACCTCCTCCAGAGTTCCACGACAGCCCCTGTCCGGATATCCTTTCACCCTTCCCTTCCTTCAACACTAAGATCCTGTTGCCTATAATTCATATCCAGGTAAATCAACATCCAATGCGGTGCAACAGTAAACAAAAACAAAATCAGCTCAAGAACAGTGCTTTTACCGCACACACACACCAAGGACGTCTGGGGGCGAGGAACCTGGGATTAACGAGAGATAAAAGGGGGGTAATATACCCCACCCCAGGGGTTTTGTGACGAAATCCAAGAGGTAAGGAAGACAGGCGATACCTCTTAAGTAAAATCCGTATTATTGAAGAGACGGTATACACACTGTCAACACGAAACAAAATACTGGTGCGTACACACACACACACACACATGTCCACCTCCACCCCCGCCCTCTGAACCAAGTTTGTTTTGATGACATAACAGAGACGATCACCCCCATGGCAGTATCTCCCAGGACATACCTCTATCTATCTATCAGTTCTAAGGCCAAGGTTACCACACACTGACCAATAAAACATCCTTATATATTTTGTTCCCGTGTGTGTGTGTGTATTTGATCGACTCTACTACAGAAATATTTACAGTTTTTAATACACAAATACAGGACTCTGGGTTATGGAATAGTTACTTGTGTGTTGTTATGCGGAGTCCGTAGAATATGACTACTACCATAAAGGTATTAAACATCACCTGAAGATTAGACACCCCAGTTTATTTCACCTGAACATTAGACACCCCAGGTACCGAATGGGTCAGTGACCTGTGCCCGGGTGGGCTAATCCCCGTAAAAAAAAAGTCTATAATGTCACAGCTCGTAGTTCATCAGTTTTGTCTGTCTCACGGGCGGACCAAAAACGTACGTGAAGCGCGTCAGTATTCCGTTACACTTCGCAGCAATTTAAGCATCAACATCGTCTACGTGTACACCGCTTTCAGCATCACGTAGTACTTTGGTGTTATAAACACAAGTGTAGTGACGTGTGGTGTTCTGTAGAGGAGCGTGCTAGGATGTAGGCGACCAATGTTCCTCAGCCCGCGTCGATTTGAGGAGATGATTTCACCTTGTAATTGGTTCCCTAGCTGTTAGTTGCGGACCACACACTGGTCCTCCCTCCCGCGAATTTTATAATCGTAAACGACATAGCAGTAGGGGACTTCAAAACATACCTGGCGAGTGAGATACATTAAGTCATGGATGACACAAACGCCAACACGAGTAAACCTCCTGAAGAGAAATTACCATTTCCTTGGATCAATGATAAATATTTTTTGGTAAGTTGTGAATCATCGTGTTAAATAAAGACGACCAGAGGCTTAGTAAACAACTGTAATGTCTTACTACTATCTGGGGGTTTGCTGTTATTACACCATTGGTATACTTAGGCCTGCACTAATTACACCTGTGTATGGAGGCACTTACTAAAGACCCAAAAATCATTAAGTGAAGCTGTAACAAATACATCCATAGAAGCCATTGGCTCGTTATATACTGTAGATGTCTGTTAGTGTGGCGCGAAAATGTTCCTCTACACCTGAATCTGCAAGAGATTAAAAAAAAATAAGAATCAAAACACGAGTTTCTGGTATATAAACAACGATTCAGGGTCTAAAACACTAATATGGTGGTATTGTTTATGTATAAAAAATCAAATCCTGTTATTCTGTCGCACTGTTATTTGGACAATAGAGAGGATATTTACGTTTTGACTCACCACATGACGAGGCTTCCTTTTATCACCACATTCCCACTCATGTTCTTGGATATCGTGACTGATGATGCCAAGTGGCAGTCAAACTACGAGAAATTTAGAAGTAGTAAACGACGCGTGAGGGCGACCAAGCCAAAGAGTTGCTTGAAGTACCTCTTCCAAACCAACTACAGATGTTACTACAACAACAACTCATGCAGGATAGATTTTACATCCTTCAGATATACCGAATGTCCAGCTCAAGTTACCCTCATCGAGGAGAGAGACTTCGGAACACAAAGCAGGTTAATTGGTGACCAAATTTGACCACTATTTTCTGGATTTACACTTTAATAATATGCAAAATCAGTCATCATTTTATTTGAAGGCGACTTACGACACTCCCCGGGAAAACATGTTGTACACTCGCCCACGGGGAACCGGATACGACAGTTTTCTGATTATTAAAGTATGTCTTTCATTAATAAAGAATAAGTTATCAAACAACATTAATGTCTATATTATATTGTGAAACTTTAATTCTTGTCTAACAAAATATAAATACCTTGAAAAGGAAAAAATGATGCGCATCACCTCACGACTGACGGGCCAACCTGAGCCGACTCAGCTGAGGCGAGGGTGTGCGACACTACCCGACTCAGTCCGAGGGAATCACGTGACAAACGCTCAGTTCTCTGTCTTCCACACACTCGTGAAGGCCGATGTGTAATACATTAGTGCTGTGGTATACGTCGCCGCGCTGTTCATTATAACACAGGCATCATCTATTTGAATACGTTCTTCTGTATCATATATAACTTGGAAGAACAAACAGAAGTGTAGTGAGGGCCTGAGGGGTATGTGAAGTGTGGAGGAATGAATGGGGTGTAGAGAGTGAGGATGTGAGCGACCGACGCACCAGGCGAGGCTGCTCCCCGGCCCGCGTCGATAATATCCCGGCCCGTGATTGGTCGTACGCGTCCGCCTGCCACAGACGCTCGCTCCCTCCACCTCCATTATAGACGTAAACGCACTGCATCAGACTAATCATGTCACACACCAGCCAATTATGTGAGGCTTCCCTGATAGTCAAGGTGAAGGAACATCCTCACCTCTATGATATCCACCACAAAGACTACAAAGATTCACGTAAATGTATCCAAACGTGGACGTTGATAGCCAGAGACCTTGGATGCTGGGGCGAGTGGAAGATGTGTAAGGAAAGATGGCGTACGCTGCGGGACGTTTACGTGCGCAATAGGAAGTCCATCATGGTGGGTGAAACTATGAGGAAAAAGCCACGTTGGAGGTTCTTTGATCAGATGAACTTCCTGGATGCTTACGTCAACCACAGACCTCCAGACCCTGAGGTGTACGCCATCCTGGCCAGGTGATGCCCGACACTGTCCCTGCATGTCTCTAGCCTTAAGTAAGGGTATGCTCTACTGTCAGGGATGTTGGTGAATTTCTACTAAGTGGAGAGATAAGCTATTGTACACAAGTGACCGTCAAAATAACCCAGAAATTACACTGTAGCTAGAAATGTTTTATCTGCCAGGGTCGTATGGCGAGGGATAAAGCACGATGAAGACTAACAAATAACTTGGCATTTGGAGGGAATACTTTGTGTATACTGTACTGTATATCTCAGACGACCTCAGTTACTACACATTAAACTTTGCTGTGCTTCTGTTGAGGTCTTACCATTATTAGTAGTGTGTTGGATAGCTTCCTGTCAGTCGGACTGTTTTGGGTTTAAGTTCAGTCTGGGGAAAAACTGCTCTGGATATAACGTGCTTGTAGTTTGTGTTAATCTGAAGACACAATAAATATAAATAAATAAACAAATTGTCGTTTTCCATCAGTACTTGGACATCCCTGTTTCTTGTCATTTAATTCCTGTTTGGGTTCCGCCTCCATTTAATAGGTTTTGTTGGGGTTTTTCCTGCATCACTCCACACTCCGCTGTCTCCTGCATCACTCCACACTCCTCTGTCTCCTGCATCACTCCACACTTCTGTCTCCTGCACCACACCCGCTGTCTCCTGCATCCTCCACACCCTCTGTCTCCGCAACACCCCTGCATCACCAACTCCCTCTGTCTCCTGCACACTCCACACCTCTGTCTCCTGCATCACCCACACTCCTCTGTCTCCTGCATCACCACACCTCTCTGTCTCCTGCATCACCCACACCTCCTGTCTCCTGCATCACTCCACATTCCTGTCTCTGCATCACCCACACCTCTGTCTCCTGCATCCTCCACACTCCTCTGCTCTCCTGCATCACCCACACTCCCTCTGTCTCCTGCATCACTCCACACCCTCTGTCTCCTGCATCACTCCACACCTCTGTCTCCTGCATCACTCCACACTCCTCTGTCTCCGCATCACCCACACCTCTGTCTCCCGCATCCTCCACTCCTCTGTCTCCCACCCACACCCGCTGTCTCCCCATCACCCACACCCTCTGTCTCCTGCATCACTCCACACCTCTGTCTCCCCACCCACACCTCTGTCTCCTGCATCACCCACACCCTCTGTCTCCTGCATCACTCCCCACACCTCCTGTCTCCCTGCATCACCCACATTCCTGTCTCTTGCATCACCCACACCTCTGTCTCCTGCATCCTCCACACTCTCTGTCTCCTCCATCACCCACACTCCTGTCTCCTGCATCACTCACATTCCTGTCTCCTGCATCACTCCACATTCCTGTCTCCTGCATCACTCCACACCTCTGTCTCCTGCATCACCCACACTCCTGTCTCCCTGCATCACTCCACATTCCTGTCTCCTGCATCACTCCACATTCCTGTCTCCCATCACTCCACACCTCTGTCTCCTGTATCACCACACTCCTGTCTCCTGCATCACACACTCTGTCTCCTGTATCACCCCACACTCCACTAAAATAGGACGTGTTATTAAATCTGACGAGGACTCCGCAAAACTACAGGAAGATCTAAACAAATTTTTCGAATGGTCTCAAAAATGGCAGATGAAATTCAACGTCGACAAATGTAAAGTACTCAGTATCGGAGATGTAAACAGGAAAACCAGATACCAGATGAACAACGATGCCATAGAGAAATCCGACTGTGAGAGAGATTTAGGAGTAATTATAAGTAGGAACCTTAAGCCAAGTAAACAATGTGTTTTTGCTCGTAACAAGGCTAATAAAGTGCTTGGGTTCATACAAAGGCGTGTTAGTTACAAGACTAGCGAGGTCATCCTAAAACTGTGTCTTGCGCTTGTGAGACCACACCTGGATTACGCAGTTCAGTTCTGGTCACCGTATTACAAGATGGATATAGAATCATTGGAAAGAATTCAGATGAGAATGACAAGACTAATCCCGGGCATTAGGAACCTTGAGTATAGAGACAGGTTAAAGCACCTTAATTTGCACTCCCTCGAGAGACGTAGAGCGAGAGGCGATCTGATAGAGGTGTATAAGTGGATGTCAGGGCTAAACAAAGGGGACATTACAAAGGTACTCAAACTATCCAACCAGGAGCGAACTCGTAACAATAGTTTTAAATTAGACAAATTTAGATTTAGGCGCGAGATAGGTAAACACTGGTTTGGAAACAGAGTAGTGGATGAATGGAACAAGTTACCAAATACCATCATTAACTCGAATACGCTGAATTGCTTCAAACATAGGTTGGATGCTCATATGAGCAATAGGGGTTGGGTGTAAACGGGACTGCCCAGTATGGGCCAATAGGCCCGCTGCAGTTTCCTCCATTCTTATGTTCTTATGTTCTCTGTCTCCTGCATCACTCCACACTCCTCTGTCTCCTGCATCACTCCACATTCCTGTCTCCTGCATCACTCCACATTCCTGTCTCCTGCATCCTCCCACCTCCTGTCTCCTGTATCCTCCCACCTCCTGTCTCCTGTATCACTCCCACACTCCTCTGTCTCCTGCATCCTCCCACCTCTCCTGTCTCCTGCATCACTCATTCCTGTCTCCCGCCATCCTCCATTCCTGTCTCCTGCATCCTCCCACATTCCTGTCTCCTGCATCCTCCCATTCCTGTCTCCTGCATCCACTCCTGTCTCCTGTATCACTCCACAGTCCTGTCTCCTGCATCACTCCACAGTCCTGTCTCCTGCATCACTCCACAGTCCTGTCTCCTGCATCACTCCACACTCCTGTCTCCTGCATCACTCCACACCCTGCACGGCATCTTTCACCTTCCCGGTATGTTAAATGATGAAATTACTAGTTATCGTGCGGAACTTGGCGGCGCCCTTCAGAGATAGAACAATACCAAATGGATTGAGAAGCTGTGTGTGTGTGTTTTCTGTGGGGTACATCTAAAGTCATAATGTAGGGTGTCCGTTAGTGTACTTCTTACCGGTGTAGCAGCCCACATTAACCCCCCGCCAAACTATACCCGGGGTTACAGTGGGCTAGCCCAAAATATACCCCGGGGTATAAAATAGTCCAGGCTATATTATACCCAGGGGTATATTTTGGGCTAGACCAGACTATATCTCTCCTGTCCAGATTATACCTCCATGTGTTTTTCATAAATAAGGTAACTCGGGGGAATAATATACTGGATTTAGTATTAAGTAATAGATAAAATACAATTACAAATTTAGAAATTGGAGAAATATTAGGAAATAGCGATCACAAAGTCATCAGATTTGACCTTAACTTAACAAATGAGAAGAAAGAAAATAACATAATTATAACAGACTTCAGAAAAGCAAATTTTATAGGTTTAAGAGATAGGCTAAGGAATGAGGTGTGTGGTGGTATTACCCGACCAGGGCCAGAACAAGTGAATTTAGGTCCCGTGGGAGAGGTCGGATTATTTCAGAATGACCAAGAAGGAAATACGTCGGGTCGTGAGGATGAAGCATCTTATAGGCATTAAGAAAGGTATTTATAGGAGATTAAAAAGAGGGGAGGAGAATTTGAGGCAGCAAATCTAAAAGAAATTACGAAATGAAAATTGCTAAGAAATCGAAATTAAATCTGAAAATTACTGAATACTTAAGTTTTTAAGTTAATTTAATTCCAAGTTTGTAACACTATGAATTTATATGATGGATTTTATAAGTTTCACAATGTGTTAATAAATTCTTTGTTCAAACAGGGCAAAATAAAGAAAGCATTATCCCTCTGTAAGGTGTAATGTCAGGTCAGGTTAAGTGTGAGGTCGTCAGAGGGTAGACTGAGGTGCTCTTGCTTTTGTCTGTCATTGTGCCTGAGGCTTGTGACTGGTGTTGTTCTGTCTCCTCTAATTAGTGTGCATATTTTTTTCAGTTTTATTCATAATTTTTTCAAACTTTCACAAAAAAATCTCTCATGGATGATCAACTGTACAACCAGATTTTGAACTTCTACTCCAGCGCTGACCGAAAGTATCCTCAGCATGTCTATGACCTGGATCCTGCCAAGCGTGTGAATGTAAAGTGTCAGTTTCGTCAAACAGCAAAGCCATTTCGTGCTGACAATGGCTCTCTCTTCCATGGAGACAAGGAGATTCTTGTCAAAACCCGTGTGCCCGGCATTCTGAAGGCCTGTCATGATAATCCAGCTACAGGAGGGCACTTTGGCAGAGGTAAAACTTTCCGTAAAATATCTCAGCGATATTACTGGAAAGGTATGAAGAAAGATGTACAAGAATATGTGAAGGCATGTACGAAATGTTTCGTCAGAAATCCCAAAGTCAGCAAAGAAGCTCCGTCACTCAACCCCGGGTACAGTATACAGTAGTGTGGGGAAGGGTATGTTTGGGCGTTACACCGGCACACTCCGGGACTTACAGTATCTCCTCACTAGTCTGGTCTGGGCCGGTCCACATTCACTCTTATCCATTATCAATCAAGTGTCTTTACTCAAATCCTGTATTATTGTGTAGTGCATGAAGGGATAGAGACTTGAAAAACAAGGGGGGTGGGAGAGAGTGTAAGTGGTTGACATAAGTCAAGTGTAGACCAACAGGGAAAGGCTTTGACAACATGTTCATATTCACCACATATTTAACTTAGAATTATTTTGTTGATATTTAATTATCTTTGTGTTTATCTGTTAATGCAAAAGCAATTGATTATTTTTTGTACTCGACCACTTGTATTTTGTTTTCCAATTTTTTATCCGTTATCTTTATGTTCAAGTAAATTTGCATTTACTGTTTTGTTATACTGAAGAGCCACTGGACTTTGTTGTGTAAGATCAGATACTAATGTAAATAGTTTCGTTTACAGTGGATTAACACTATACACCTTGTCCTCCAGTCAGTGGGTGGCTCCGGGAGACGTGGAGACCGTGTTGTGTGAGGAGAACGACGACAATGACAACCAAGACGCCAACTCCGACTCCACGTCCTTCACCACCGACCACCTGGTGCTCACCACCGTCGACGGCAAACCCATCAAGGAGGAGATGGTGGAGTGGATGGACGAAGAAATTGACGGCAGTGAGGCGGCGACGGATGGTGACACCGTGACCTTAGGGCGTAATTCTTCTGCCGCGGCGACTGCCTCTACTACGCAGTGGAGTGAGAAGAGCCCGAGAAGTGAGTCTTTTGTTTATTTCTTCTCACTACTTCCAACGTTCTCATATTTCTTACCTACATTATTTTTTTTCCTCTTCCATGAATGACCATGAAAAAAATATTGTGTTTCTCTTTCTTTTCACAAAACTTTCACTGGTGTTAGATTTCTCACACAAACCCACAATGATGTTAGTTTAATGCATCCACAACCCTGTTTCCCCTGCAGGATTCGAACCCTCACTACCTGAGATATCGAACGAGGACACAACCAATTGGACCACGAGTGTCTGAAAGTCACTTGTACTGTACCTGACTTGTTACTGCCGGTCCAGAAACTTAACCTGAACCTCATCATGAAGTACAACATGTAGGCTTTACCAAATATAACTCTACAACACTTGAGGAAATAATGTAACGAGATGAACATTTACTTTCTGTTTCTCAAGTGATGGCAGCAGGTAATTTGGTGAAACATATCTACTGTACTTTATATTGGTGGTTCAGCTGGAGTTCCTTGGTCGGCAGCATCAGGTCAGGTACAGGTGATTCTTTGGCCATTCGTGGTACAGGTGGCAGCGCCCTGTTTGTTATTTGAGAGGTCTGGGTTTGAAACAGCCAGGGGTGATGGTGTTGTTTGTGGTGTGCATGGTTATATTTCCATGGCGCTCTTAACACTCCTGATTAACAACCTCCATCATTCCAGGAAAAACGAGAAAAGTCCACCACAAGCCACTTGACAGTCTGCCAATCCAAATAAAAAATGTATCTGGCAGTCAAGGTCGAGCTAGGGGACCAGCTAGTTCACAAGACCACAACAAAGACCAAGAACATTCCTCGTCAGACACTGGCGAGTCCACCTTCAGGGTCCGAGGTGCTGCTGGTTGTCACACTCCGGACACCAAGCCAAAAGTCTCCATGAAACATGAATACGTCATGAACGAGGAGGAGGAACTCTTCGGCAGGTATATAGCGGCAGCCATCAGGAAGCTAACCAACAAGTCAAAGTCTCTGGCCAAAATGAAGATCCAAGAAGTTCTTTTTAACTTGGAAGAATTGGACAGAAACGCCCAGGAAGAACAGTAAAGACTCACAAAAGATGGTGGAATGATGACAATATACTGTACAGTGAAACATCTCAATGGTGACAGTTTATAGTGTAGTGGGTAAACACTGCAGTGACACTTAAGAGAGAAAATTGTCAGGGTTTTTCTCACACCAAACATTGAAATACTGTAATAACTATATAAAAAATTAACTTTTAATTATTTTTTTTTACAATATAAAAGAAAATTCAGTGTTGACAAATGTATAAGTAAATCCTCTTAGGGACAGAAAGTACGAGTTTTAAGTTTTAATTTTGCCAAGACCGCGACAAAATAAACCCCTGAATATGATGCAGTATATTTCTTAATTGAATACTGTAATCAATCTCTTTTTTTATTTATCATATCAGTACAATACAAGGAATTCCATACAACTCCAATGAACTTGTCACTCATTAGTCCAAGTTTATACATACTGTACACGAACTTGAGTAAACCCTGGACCTAATGAACTGTCAAGTTTATTAGTTGGAAGCATTCAACCGAGCCATATATTTAAGGAATAAAATATATTTAAAACCAGAATGCATTTCATAAAAAAATCAAAATATACAGCACAGAATTATTTAAAATCTTTAAACGGCAGACACATACATTTAGTGAGGCGAGTGAACACATCTCACCGATCTGTTCAGTCACCACCAAACTCCTTAACACCAGAAACCTGAACCTGACCAGAAAACTCCCCAACAGAAGCAGCAAAAGTAACTAATTACTTTACCACCGAAGCTTAGGGGAGATAGCTGTAGTTTTAGTGTACAAATACAGTACAGTTCAATGCAACTCCCACCCCCCCAAGTAGTTACAAGAACGGTTGACACTAACGTACCTACATACATATTTTCCGGGAGGCTCGTAAATTCTACAGGTATTCCTTCTACAGTATGAGCTTCTAATCTACACTGGCATTTCCTTAGTTTCCTCACACTAGTCTTTATGATAATGAGGAACACAAACAACACACCGATGAGAATATACAGTACACACACACACACACACACACACACACACACACACACACGCGCGCGCATACAATCATAAACACATGTAAAGCATATTTGATATTCTTGACTGTACTTCCAATGTGTTTTTAAAACTTGGGACAGTACAACAACAATGACCAAGCATTAATATACCCTCTTACTCCTCTCCAACAACAAAACCTGTACCTCCTCCTCCTCCTCCTTCATCCCCCTAACCACCCATGTTTACACCCCTTACCTCCCCCCGTCACCCCTAAAACTATCCCTCCCCCCTTCCCACACACCGTCCTGTCCTCCACTATCACGAAGTACAGTAAACAAACGCTGTGGACGAGACCTCCTTATACTCGGCTGCTGAGAGGTACACATAAATTAGGTGACACAGCTCCACCCGACTGGTAGTGTGTTATGACTTAGTGTTAAGACGTGAGAAAGAGAGATGGTGGGGAGGTGACAAATATCACATAAAAGACAAAAAGTTAAATAAAACAAAACTTAAAGGGACGGTAGACAAAGAAATTGAAAATAAACACAACACGGAAAGGAAATGATTCATAACAAAAGGAAAAGGAAACTAGAGAGAAGAGAAGACAATGAAGGACTAATAATGATAGGATACAGGCAGTAAACGTGTTCGCCCAGGAAGCTAACATCATTTTAAACACAACTTCTTTAAATTTACTAAATGACCAGCCATTACCCAGGAAACGACAGATAACGTCTAATCACACACACACACACACAGTTAAACGAGGCTTCTCACAGCTGCTGTCAATATCTTAAAAAAAACGAAATTCAAGATGGCTGCAGGGTGACGCAACTATATAAAACAATTCTAAAATTTGGTACATAAAAAATCAAAGTCTGTAATCTAAGTTCAGCGTGACACAGATACACTTCACTAGTACTTGACTCAACAAACACACACACACAAAGGCACGCGGTTTAAATGTATTTATTGAAGTTAATTTCATCATAATTCTCAATCAACAGAGACAAACACTAATTTGGTGACCGTGACCTTTTACACCAGTCTCCAGGTAACTGGTTCATGGTGTGTGTGTGTGTTAACTACCAGGGTTATTAAACAGCGCTGATGACATGTCCTGCGTCCTGTAATTCAATATACAGTAACTCAGATCTACCGTTGTAACCTCCCCCCAACACTGACACACACACACACACACACACCTACACATGGACCCTCTGAACTTGCATGAAGCGTCGCATATGTTTCCTGATTTTTATTTATATATACTTTTTAAGAACACCGGCAAGGACAGTGGCAGCTGTGACCCCTGGCGTCGTCCTTGACAACCTGTTGGAGGAGGCCACTGTACCCACCTTGCTCTGTCCTGTACCAGCTCTACCCCCTACTGTACCCTGGCTAACCTGCTTTCTATACCTACCTCGCCCTTTCCTGTACCCGATCCGTCCTATCTTGTACCCTCACTGCCTTGTACCCAACTTACTCTTTTCTGTACCGTACAAATACATCGCAGCAAATTATCAAATATTTATAGTTAATCCCAACACCCAGAAGCGTACAAACACCCTCCTTTCTCACCCCCTCCGTCAGAAGACCTCACCGTCGTAGCCAGGACACCCCCCTCCCTAACCATCCTCCCACAACACAAGGTCACATATACCCTCACTTTCACAACACTCATCCCTTATCTTGAGCTATAGATCAGGTCCTCCGTGGTGGTGGTCATTGTCGTCCCTCGCAGGCACAACACAGCACGCGACTACCATCATCTCCCTGACGTTATAATCTTCAGTAACCCCCCCCTCCCCCCTCGTTAAGGCCGCGACCATATAGCAAGACTCACATGTGCCTCTTAGCATCACAATTCATAAGACTTAATCCCAGCACCATCAAAATCAACAGGATTCTTAACTTCCCTCATCGATGATTCAGGTAAAATTTGGTGACGCTACATGACACCACTTAGGGCCTAGGCTGTAGCATACACAGGATGGATTGTAACAGAGAACAGATAGGCGCACAAACCTTACCTTCAGTGTCGCTAAGACCTTAATCCCTTATCAATCACGAGACTTCCTGAAGACAAACTACACAAGTCACGCGTCTCTCTCCTTCACCCCGCCTACAGGAGTGACTCTCAGTATATAGCTGAAGTGTTCGTCTCTAAACAGTGGAGCCGCAACAAACACGACAAAATAAACGGCTTTTTGTAGTGTAAATTCAATGTGTTTTCTTTTACAGTCAACGATAACCTTACTATCAATAAACGGTTTCACACACACACACACACACACACACACACACACACACACACACACACACACACACACACACACACACACACACACACACACACACACACACACACACACACACACACACACACACACACACACACACACACACACCATCATCTGCTGTATACTTTTGTTTGTTGTGGTGTGGTGTGGTCACTCGGGTCTTTGTTCAGCTGACTTACTAAGAACACTACTGACTCTAGGAAAAAGAAGCCGCATTATCATAACATAAAAGATTATATACTGTACCAAGACGCCACACAAAAATATACATCACACAACCTAACAGATTTTCCGTGGAGATCGTGTGAATGTATAAGTCACCATAGGTCATCATTATGGCTCACTTATTGATGCTCGAGATCTCTCCCCAAGTAAAGGGGCCAGAGTTACTGTTGTCATATAAACAGACACGCGATCTCCACGGATATCTGTTAGGTTGTGTGAATACATTTTATGGTAGAGGCGCAGAGGAACACACACACACACACACACACACACACACACACACACACACACACACACAAAAGATAAGATGTGGTTTGTTGTGAGGACACCACCACACACGGGGCCCTGGTATCCTGTCCCGAATGTCAGACAGGGACGGGACGGGGTAGAGGGCCCCCGAGGCCACATTATCACCACCACTACAACAGGAAACATTCAATCTCTTTTGTCTCCCTGATGAAGATAGAGATAGAAGTACGTCCATTTGACCCGTCTGTCATCTTTTCCAATCACCTGAAGGAAGATTAGACACATACATGTAACTTATCTTAAAAAAAAACATAATTTAACACTGTCATATAAACACGTATTATGGTGTATTAAAAATAATCATTTCACAGCAACAATACCCCCCTCCCCCAACACACAAAAATATCCAAGCATGTTAGTGGAGACAGTCTACCCCCACCACCACCACCTAGTGTACGGGATCCTCTCTGAGCTGAATAAAATCGTCTGACGTTAACCAAATACAAAAATGCAAATAGTGTAAACAAAATAAATAAATAACATACAGCAATAAAAGAACAAGTTGATTTACTGGTCATTAGTGGTTCTCAGTGGTGCCGCCCTCACTTGCCATCAGAGTGTGTGGGTTCGAATCCTACAGGTGAAGAAAAAAAATTAAAGAATGTCGTTTGCGGAATTCACTCCTCAGCCCACCTAGGTTCCTGTTTATTCCACCACCACCATCACCCCCACCTCCTTCCCTCACCACCACCACCACCACTCCCTCCCTCCCTCACCACCACCACCACTCCTCCTCACCACCACCACTCCACCACCACCACTTCCTCACCACCACCACCACCCTCCTCACCACCACCTCCCTCCCTCACCACCATAACCCGTGACAGACCAACACAAAAACTTAACAGCTACAACACTACACTACACTACACTTATTAGGTGGGGGATTAACTGTTCTTACGCCTCTCCTGCATTACTTACCTTGCTACCTATCTTTGTCTGTCTGTCTGTCTGTCTGTCTTTCATGGCTTTCTACCCTGATACAACTGTGATCCAACGCTTGATACTGTCTTGAGACCCTCCCTTACCTGACAGTGCCACCCCCTCTACCTCATCCCTACCCCCTACCCTTACCTTACACCTTTGCCCCCTACCCCTACCTCACTCCTCCCTCACCACCCCTACCTCACATTCTACCACCCACCCTTCCCCTACCACCCACACCTCACACTCTTCCCTCACCACCCTCACCACACACCCCTCCCTCACCACACACCCTCCCCACCACACACCCCTCCTCACCACACATCCCTCCCCCACCACACACCCTCCCCACCCACACCACACACCCTCCCTCACACACCTCCCCACCACACAGCACACACCCTCCCCCACCACACCTCACCACCCACACACACACCCCTCCACACCACACACCCCTCCCCACCACACACCCCCTGCACCACACACCTCCCCACCACACACCTCCCCCACCACACAGCACACACCCCTCACCACACAGCACACACCCCTCACCACACACCCTCCCCACCACACCCCTCCACCACACCCTCCCTCCACCCCACCACACACCCCCCCCTCACCACACCCCTCCCTCACCACCCCTCACCACACACCCCTCCCCCACCACACACCCCCTCACCCCCACCACCACACACCTCTCCCACCACCCCTCACCACACACCCTCCCCTCACCTCCCTCACCACACACCCCTCCCTCACCCCCCCCCTCCCCACACACCCTCCCCTCACCACACATCCCTCCTACACACCCCTCCCTCACCACACACCCCTCCCTCACCCCACTACCAGCACTTCTAACACTACGGACACGGGCCTAGCATTGGGCGGAGCAGCTCTGGAATAATTCTGCGTCGTCAGACAAACCCGTTCAAAGTCTTGACTACAACAGCCTGTCTGCCCGACGCCCAGCCCTGCCCCGAGGTCCTCTCACGCCCACTACGCACCATCCTTATATGTAAACAACCACCACCTCAACACACAAAAATAAAACATCTAGCGGTGCTTTATAACTAAACCTCTAAGCGTACGAATCAGTTTATCGAGAAAACGACCGACAGAACACATGGGAGACAATAATGATAATAAACACAGTTCCTCCAGACAAATGGGAAGAAATTCATATGTATATAAAAAGGATATTCAATTATCTCACTTAACCATCAACAAAGAGAGAAACACGTTAATATGATCTGATGCGACAAAGAAAGATAGAGAGAGAGAGAGACCCATGTTATTGTGTAGTGAGGGAACCAGAGCCGTGGCCAGAGGTCCACCTAAAGACAAGGAGTCACACCACCTCCACACACTTCACCCACCTTCCTACTCTACAGTGCTACTACACTCCAGTCCTGCCATACCACCCACTCACTCACTACCATGTTCGAAATACTTTTAAAGTTGAAGATATATGTGTGTGTGTGTGTGTGTGTGTGTGTGTGTGTGTGTGTTTTATCCTTACGCGTTGTTTTATGCCTTTTTAAGTCTTACACAACTCGAATAAACCAGTCTCCCCTCCACCTCTGTTGAAATTTCCTTTTTTTTTATCTAAACTTGGCAAACGCATATTATAAGTTTATAACATTAAATACCCACTCAAAAGACCTTTAACAAATATGGCTTGATATCGTAGATCTTAAGATATCATAGTACTGGAAGTAGCTAATGAATCACATCCACAGAGAACGGACAAGCAGGTGATCATTCGTTCAAATATTTCCTCTACTACCCGGTGACAAAACGCTATCGTCCCTGGTGAATGGTCAACCTGCCCCTAGTACTAATGAGGCCCTAGTACTAATGAGGACTTAGGCCCTAGTACTAATAAGGACAAGTCCTAATAAGGCTAAAAATTTTGAATAAGACCAAGTCCGAATGGTGCCAAACCTAAGTGTCACGACAACTGTACTGAGCAGCAGCAAAGGCCGACAATTCAGATACAATATTCAACAGCTGAGACCGACAATCATAAACAGAGGTGGTCAACAACTGCCTTGTCAGGAAGAAGTAATGGGAGGGAGGGGAGGGTATTGATGCTGTCATAAAAACAGCAAGGTCACCACTACCTTTACTGCGCATGTGCACAAGGACAACACAAGAGCAGTAACAAGGTGGTGGTCGCGCGCTGCATTGGGGTACAGTTCCCATTAACCTAAACTGCATCTTAACCTATTTCGTTTGTGTCAGTTTCTTAGTTTATTAATTTCTTCTTTTTTTTCGGATCACTTGAATATTCGCCCCCTCAGTTTATTTCATCTTAACACCCTAACGCTACCTGTAGGATTAGGTTTGGTTAGATACGGTTAGGTACGGCCAGGTTAAGTATGGTATGGTTAGGTTAGATAAGGCCAGGATCTGGGTTAGATAAGGTTAGGTAAGGTAAGAATAGGTAAGATTAGGTTAGGTAAAAATAGTTAATCTCCATGTAAAATAAGCTGGAGCGAATCTTCAGGTGAACCATTTTTTCTTAATACTAATCAAGGAAATAATTTAAGTGTAGCGTAGTGTAAATCAACGTCAAATGAAACAGCTTATAAACTTAAATCCCTTATGTTAATTATTCCCATGTTTATTCAATCCTCTTTAGTTAGTTATATACCAATGAGTTAATTACTCTCGAGCACAAAATGGTACTGTAGTAATAAGTGTCCAAAACATAATAAAAAAAATCTACACCTCTTATTTTGATTTATAAACAAGAAGCACAATAACTACTAACGATGTACTGCACCAGTAACATAACCACACTGGGATAAGACCCGCTGCTTCCTTCACCGTAAACTTTAAATACCACGTTAGGAGTTTTACACGACAGGAAATGCCACGACAGCCACAGCGACACGATGCAAGTGCCAAGAGATGACACCCCCCCGACAAGATCAACAGGCATCGAGTCCTCAGAAGACATCACAAGGCTTTATTAACTCTCCCTTCCTCCCCGACCTTCATATACTGTACACCAGCTTGCCTGAGATGCATTATAATTCCTGATTTCCCTATTGACTCCTGCCAAAGATTCGTTCACTTAACTTCTCTTACAAAGTTAATCGCTATTACCTGGATATTTTTTTTTCTGGTAACGGCAACAGATATCTATTTCACTGTCAAGTTGTAATTCCTTAACTGTCAATTCATATTCGATTTACTGCAGGAATTTGGCGTGTTTAAATGTCAGAGGAGCTTGGTACTCCCGGCAGTGTGTAAATGCAGGTGAAGAATCGGTGGCCGTCAAGCCTTATTAGGGTAAGCGACCGCTGCGGCCTTCGCTCATGAACACACCACGCGGAGCTCTACACCACCACCACAACAAAAGCTCTCATACAAATCAGGCAACCACTATGGCACGATAATACTTTATACAGCAGGTGTCGGAAAGAGCACACAAACACGAGTATCTTTAAAACTGTATTAAAAGTCAGTATCTACAATGCATAAGTGCGAAATTTAAGATTTATGCCGTATCATCCATCACTTTCCGTAAAATGCTACAACGTTGCTTCGACACACCAGTTAGTCAACCTCCAGCCACCCTATTGCTTCCTTAATAAACACCTTGTGATCCTGAGAATACAATAGAGGTCACCGCTGACAAATAACTTACACAACGCTGCCTACTCATCAACAACAGACGGTGTAGCCTACTCACGACAAACGCCAATACATCAGCCATTTCAAAAGACGAGACACCTGCATCACACCAAAATACAATTAAGACAAAATGTTTCTCTTGCGGATTCAGCATTAACTATTTACCTCCTGTTCGTTTTGTTACAGCAGTTATACCGGATCCCAGCGGCAAAATAAACTACCATAACGAACGCTGTCTGTGTGTTATACAACTATGACTTCTTGCATGTCCATGTGTGTGTGGAGGGGGAGGGGGGGGTGCCATGAGTCCATTTCAGGGTGTCTGTTATGGATTTGTTGTCAGGATATCTAAACTTTTCCTCGTCCGAATCGTAACTATCGATACAAATCACAATACAGAATTTCCACAGAAATACGCATGTCATCAGATCAAGCGACGAACGCCGCATTTAAGACTTGAAATGTCAAGAACACAGCCGAAGTTCAAATGGTCAAGTAGGCGTATTATGTGAAGTTTTCTGTAATTCTATTTGCATTACAAAAAAAACAAAGCATCATTCAGTGACCTCGTATACTTGTGCCAATTCGGTGTTTACAAAGACACTCGACACTTACAAAGACAAATTTTTAAGGATAAAATTCAAGTCGTATACCCAGTGAGTATTGGAACAAAAAGAGGCTTTATTATCAAACCTAATGTCAACAACCTTGGCGTTCAAGGACCAAAGCGATGGATGTGGTAACCTCAATTATAACAGTGCAAAGTTTACGAGAACAAAACATGGCGTACGGCAAATGGCAGAACAGCCTTGGGTGAAAAATGGGACCCACGGACAGTGCAGATTTTTTTTTTTTTTAGGTTAAGGTGGGGAAAGGATGGAAGGCATGCTGGGGCTCAAGGCACAGCCAGACATGAGGGATAGAGAAGTCACAACATATAGTCGTGGGGGGAAAGGTTGGAAAAGAAGTTTAATGAGTTAAACAGAGTGGGACGACACCCCTTGTTTTACATATTACAGAGTTTGTTGGCTAACTAAGCTAACCTAGGATTTAGAATGAGGTTGCACAATGGTTATTTTAGTAGACAATGACTAGATTGATTTTACAATTACAAGTTTATTAACATCGTATACTGTATTACGTTATGGATTCACTTGATTGTGACTTGTTAAATGTGAATTTACATCATCCAAGTTTTAATCTAAGGTGGATCACTGTGGCGGACATAGATGGTCGCGGGTTGGGTTGTTGTAGTGCGGGCAGACTCCGGGGCCACCAGGCGTGGGGTCTCCCTCCGTTGATGTCTTCCCCGCGTAGGTGGTCTGGGCTGTGAGGATCGTCCAGGAGCTTGTCCCAAACCTTCTTCCCTAGGCGATGGAACCTGAAGTTGAGGGCCTCTGTTTTATTTCTTAGGTGGATGGCTTCCACTGTCTCCTGGTAGGGTGGCGCTTGGCCACTGGCTGACCTCAAACACTTGTTTTGGAAGCTCTGTAGTTGTTGTAGTCTAGTCTTCCCGAGTGTGACGAGTGGTATAGATGGGTACTCCAACACAGGCCTCACCAGCGCCTTGTACAGGTGAACTTGTATCTTCTCAGGCATCAATTTCGAATATTTTGGCAGGTACCTCTAGCAGCGATATTGGTCGAAAGTTTTCGACTTTGTTTGGAGGCTTCCCTGCTTTTGGTATGAGGCGAATAACGGCAATTTTGAACATCTTAGGGAAGTATCCAGAAGCGAGGCAGGCGTTGCATATATGAGCAAGCCTCTCTATCATGTTGTCGGGGAGTTGAGCCAGGATCTTCTTGTTTATGTGACTTTGACCAGGTGATTTGTTTCTAAACCCTTTTATGACGGCTGACACATCTGCAGGAACTATGCACTCCGTCAGGTAGCTTCCGTCCACCAGTCTAGTGAAGTCAGCCCGTGGGAGCGGCTGGAGCAGGTGCTGATGGTCCTGCAACTGACCTAAAATGTCCTCCTCAAACTCCCTGTCGAAGCCCTCGTTAGATTAAGCACGGTGAATACTGATCCTCGGTACAGGAGTTGGGTGGACTGGTGGGGGTTAGCCAGCTGCAAACCAGCGATCCATAGCACACACCAGACGCGAGAGGTGGCATCTATGTGGTATGTCAAAGTACTGCACCGGTAGAGCTAGTACGGCACATCAAAGGTATATAAAAAATTAATTATTACAGTTCGAAGCTAAGTAGCAGAACAAAACTGAACGGCGTCATAAAATATAACGGCTCTACTACACATGACGGAAAAATACTATTTGTGAAATTAACAGAAGAGCATTAAAAGCACATCAGGGCAGAGCACTAGGATCCACTGCAAGCTTGCCGTAACAGAAATGCATTACACTACAGCAGCATACACAGCTGAACATTCAATCACACCATATTTCGAACCTGGAAACCCACAGCACAAAATGGCGAGTTTTATTATTTATTGTTTACATTACACAATCAATGAATGGCCCGTCGTTAACAAAAACATAAAAAGAATTCCAGACGGAACGTTCAGAGTGAGTGAGTGCTGCGGTCTAGTGGCGTCCGTGTAAAATAATTCGTTCTCTCTCAAAATCAAGCAATCATTTTACAAACCTTACGAGCCTACAGCACATTCAAATGATAACTTGAACCGCCCCCAAAAAATAATACTGTTTGAGACACTTGGGGTTTCACGTCCCATCTTTGATCCGAGGTCTTAAGAAGACTAATTAACGAGCCGTGCGAGTTAGACATATGCATACCTCTTGTGTTTACGTGCACAAGTTGTGGTTCAACATGGTTCACTGCGCCTGATTCCTGAATGATGTTAATTTGTTACCACGCTAGAGTTTCTGCATGAGTCAGGCCTGTTGTGTATTTGTAACATGAAACTGAATAACATTCACTGTGCTCTGGTGCCTTTACTCACAGCAAAGTACAGTACCATGCGTAGTGTATAGGTGGATAAAAATCCCATCTTGTACAGTATTTCCCATCTCAAACCTATGTAGAAAAAATTCCCAACGAACCAAGCTTCCCCATGGCCTGATAACATGCTAGATTTAGCAGGTTGGAAATAGTCTTATAATAAGGACTAAAAATACCCGTATTTTCCAGACATATTTGACATACATAATTTTGTAAAACAATTACTAACATTCAGTGTACAAAACATAAAATTACCAATGACACAAAAAGATCACCTAAAAAATATATATATATATATATATATATATATATATATATATATATATATATATATATATATATATATATATATATATATATATATATATATATATCATCGTAAAAATATACAGAATATGATTCAGCTACCTTGTGACCGACCTACGAGGCTTGGTAAGTGACGAGCTTCACGGGTTGTTCCCCTCTTGCATTCCGAGGATTTCAACTAGGACTGATGGACTGACAGTTTTGCGTGTATCAGTGTGAAATGAGTCCTGACCTATCACTATATTATACAATGGTATATATGTACAGCCGTTATGTACGTTTAGTTGTCATCCATGATCTACGATAAGTTCACATTTACAAGAAGCACTGACATTTAGCAGCAGTCTCACAGGTTCTCCCTGACCAAACATTCTAAAAAAAATAATCCTACGCGTAAAATCCTAAATAGCAAGCTTTTCGCATAATTCGGCATACAAAAGCGTTAGAGCTCGTAATATGCTCCTACCACCACAATAAGCAAACAATTTGCCACATTGAAGGGCAAAACTGAAACTAACCTTGCTGGCTGGTGGGGTCCGCATCTTCTAGCGTTGCCAGACAAATAGGGTCAGCCTCCTCCCCTGGCCTGGACGGGGGAGAAGCATCCACCAGGTCTGCCCAGGACTCGTTGACAGCGTCGTGGTCTTCAGGTCGGTAATCCTTCAACAGGGAAGCCAGACTCTTGAGGCTTATGTCGTCGTCCGGAGGTCCAGAAGCGGAAACCATTACAGCCTGATCAACGAACCCGTGTACAGAGGACGAATTAAACGACACATCAAAGAAAGACTCGCGTTCCGACGACACTCCTACACTCCTGCCTACACGTGGTAGTGCGTAGGAGTCCTCCACACGTGGTAGTGCGTAGGAGTCCTCCACACTGCCCTGGGCAAGCGACACTTCCTCCATTCTACACTGCTGAAAGACAAGATTAAATTAGTATAGCTCTACTGGAGTCTGTTATACACATGCAGTTTAAACCTCTAAAACTGCACATTTAACATCCCATTACAAGTTGCTTTCATGAGAATTAAAAATACACAAAAAGTATAGTTCAGTGGGTAAAATTGCAGTTTCGCTACCAATTGGTTTTTGACCAGAAATCTAGGTTTTTCTCCATGGTATTTGGTGTGATTCATTCGAATTTGACCTTCATTTCCGTCGAAAATTAGTAGTTTTTAAGTTATCACCCCCCATAGAACCTGACCTAACCTAACTTCCTACCAGGGTGCTCCGCCCCCCAGACCCCCGCCATATTAAACAGAAAGTACTTATTTTGATATCTGGTACCAATGAAAGCAACTTTGTTGACGCATCGTGGTGTAATTTTACCTTTTCGTGGACGCAGTGCGTTCAGCCCGAGAGGGTCAGTTGTAAACAAACAGACGACATGGGGTTAAGTGATGATTTACGAGAATTTCCTACGGGAATTTACCCAAAGTCTAAATAAACCAAGACCAACCACGTGCATGGGCGGAGCTTATTATGTGACGTCGTTGGCGTGTAGTGGATCCTGGGTGAGACCACCCCACTGTATTAGAAAATATTCTTGCCATCTATCCTGATTTTCTCATCCCTTGGCACACTATCTTTCAGTTAGCCAGATGACGTCATGCGCGGTGCAGGACGAATTTTCAACTCGAAGTAGGTTGACTTGGTATAATTAGACTTTGAATTTACCATCTCGGTTATTATTCATTTGTGACGGTAGTGGTATTAGAAAAAGTTCTTGCAAGTGATGAGATGTAGCATCAGGTGAACCCAAAATTGCTCTATCTCAATTGGGAATGAAACTGCAAAAATACCGTTCAGTGATGGCTTGCATCGTTAAAATACAAACCATCATGAGGGTGTGTGTTGAAAAGATATCTGCCGTAAGATGGGCGCTTTGCTGTGTGGAGCCCAGCCATCTTATTTGCCTTCAATGCTACAAAAACAAAATACGTAGCATTTACCGTAACACGCATATCTCGCATCTCAATGTCAATTTGACACCAACATGACACAGCATTGAGATTTTAGGCCTCACCCTCATTTCAAGTATTATCTTGACGAATTTCTTCAGAAATTTTGCCAAAAATTATTCAATGAAGCTCCAGGCTTTACTCCTGTGGAACTAAACACCATGTATATCATAAGAACATAAGAACATAAGAATGGAGGAAACTGCAGCGGGCCTATTGGCCCATACTGGGCAGTCCCGTTTACACCCAACCCCTATTGCTCATATGAGCATCCAACCTATGTTTGAAGCCAACCTATGTTTGAAGCAATTCAGCGTATTCGAGTTAATGATGATATTTGGTAACTTGTTCCATTCATCCACTACTCTGTTTCCAAACCAGTGTTTACCTATTTCACGCCTAAATCTAAATTTGTCTAATTTAAAACCATTGTTACGAGTTCGCTCCTGGTTGGATAATTTGAGTACCTTTGTAACTTTGTTTAGCCCTGTCTTCCACTTATACACCTCATCAGGTCGCCCCTCGCTCTACGTCTCTCGAGGGAGTGCAAATTAAGATGCTTTAACCTGTCTCTATACTCAAGGTTCCTAATGCCCGGGATTAGTCTTGTCATTCTCCTCTGAATTCTTTCAAGGATTCTATATCCATTCTGTAATACGGTGACCAGAACTGAACTGCGTAATCCAGGTGTGGTCTCACAAGAGCAAGATACAGTTTTAGGATGACCTCGCTAGTCTTGTAACTAACACTCCTTTGTATGAACCCAAGTACTTTATTAGCCTTGTAACGAGCAAAAACACATTGTTTACTTGGCTTAAGGTTCCTACTTATCATTACTCCTAAATCTCTCTCGCAGTCGGATTTCTCTATGGCATCGTTGTTCATCTGGTTTCCCTGTTTACATCTCCTATACTGAGTAGTCTTCTTGTTATTTGTCGACATTGAATTTCATCTGCCATTTTTCAGACCATTCGAAAAATTTGTTTAGATCTTCCTGTAGTTTTGTGGAGTCCTCATCAGATTTAATAACACGTCCTATTTTAGTGTCATCAGCAAATTTGCTTATGTTGCTATCTATGCCGATATCTATGTCGTTTATGTATATAATAAATAATAATGGTCCAAGTACTGAGCCTTGGGGAACTCCACTTGTGACGTTGCTCCAATGGGACTTAGTGCCATTAATGCTCACTCGCCGTTTCCTGTCCTGTAACCACACCCTAATCCATTTAAGGATATTACCTTTGATGCCATGTACTTCTACCTTTCTAATTAGTCTTTCGTGGGGGACTCTGTCAAAGGCTTTGCTAAAGTCGAGATATACCCCATCATAATTGTGCCCCTCGTCACTGATTCGAAAACCGATGAAAGAATGTTAATAGATTGAAGAAGTGTTACGTCCGCTGTGGCTATGTTGGGAATCATTGATCAATCGGCAAGCCCAGGTGATTTCGAATAGAGTTTGAAATGATTGCTCCAGTAATTTGCCTACTATTGATGTTAGACTGATTAAGGTAGTAGTTAGAGGATAGTGATCTATCCTCTTGGAAAATCGGTATTACATTCTGCCATCCTCCAGGATTCTGGTACTACACCCAGTTTTTGCCATGACACAGCAAACAACTTGCTATGTGTTACTAAGCCTCTTCCTTACATTCCTTTAATACTCTAAATATCTCATCGACCAGGTGACTTAGGCTTTAGTTTGTCTATTTGCTTACTAACATCGTTACTAGTCACTACATCTCTTAATTTGTTTTCTTCACTATCTCTGAATAGAGTCGGTGCCTCGGGTATCATATGTTTAGATTTTCGGTGGTGAAACCGTTGGAAAATATTTATATTCAAATTATTGCTCATTTCTCCGCTGTTATCAGTGAGCCTGCCGGAGTTCATCTGCATGGGTCCAATCTTTTCTCGTGTTTAGTTTGATACATTTGGTAGAACTTTTGGGGTTTGTCTTCGCCTCCCTTTGCTATCCTTACCTCATTATTCCTCTTTTTGCTTTCATCTCGTTTTAACTCTCACTGCCACCTATATGGTCCCGAGGTGAATTTTCGCCAATGATTTATCCTTCTAACGGTAGCCTTCCTTTTGGGCCAATGATTTTAAATAATTATTTATCCATTTAGGGTCATTGGTTGTCTGATCTGAGTTTTTTATATGTTCATTTTGCGTATTATAATCCACTATTTAAAATTATCGGAATCAAAATCCTGACCGCTACTGCACGAAGGCCCAGTCAGGTCTACGGCCAAGCGACACCCCCTCTCTCAGCTGCCTTTTTAAACTGTCAACAAAAGTTTGGTCTTTCTGAAATCTGGTACTTTAGTGAATTTTCCTTACGTCTGCCCTGGAAAATCTAACTGGAATCGAATTTCTTTTGTGATCGCTTGTTTGCAAGTTCGTTCTACCTCGACATTGCTAATGAGGTTTTCTGTTCGTCAGAACCAAATCCAGTATATTATTACCCCGTGTGGGTTCGTACGAGGCGTTGACCTTGAAACAGTCCTGGATCGTCTCGAGAAACTCTGATTCTGAGTTACCCGCAGAAGGTTAGTCCAACTATTTGCCGGTGTTTAAAGTCGCCTACTATACAGACTTTGTTGTGTATGGAAGCCCTGGGCATTTCATCCCAGATAATGCTCAACACGCTACCAGACTGGGGTCTACATATTATTCGCATTAATTTTCTGACTGCCATAATTCTATCCAAATTGTTTGTATTCCTCTCTAGTTTTATTTCATTGTATTTCACACTTGGGATGTCCCAACATAGATTGCTACTCCGCCTTTCCTGGTCTGCCTAATGGTAAGGGAAACAGTTTGTAACCCGCAATTTGGTATCTGACTGGTAATTCACGTGTGTCTAGGTTGATCCATGTTTCAGTGAATGGTACTATCGATTTCTTCGGTACACATACCAAGGCCTTAATATCATCCATTTTGTTTCAGATCTCTAAGGTTCACGTAGTATACATTTATGTTAGTTCTGGAGTCCTCCTCACCATGTTGGTTTTCAAAACCCTGTCTAGAAGTTTTGTAATCATTCCTAACACTATTCCCCAAATCTTCTGCCTTGTTTACCCGCCCCACTGCAGTCCTCCTCCACCCCTGTGCTGCTCCATTAGTTCTCTTAGCAGTTTAAAAAGACTTCGATATCTTTTGAACTGCCCTCTAGAGCCCCAGCCAGGGTTGCTACTCCATCCCTAGACACAGGTGCACCCCCTGTATCCCTAGCATACAAAGGTCCTTCTGCCATAGAAGGTCCCAGTTGTCAATGAATGGGACTGATATCTCTGGTAATATCTGTCAAGACGGTCGTTAACTGCCCTTGACAAATAAACCATTCACCCCCTTCAGTCACTACTTTTTTTTTCTTTTTTTTTTTTTTTTCCAACCATGTAATTTTTCCCAATTACATGTCACAGTGAGCGTCCGCTGCCGGGCCTGACCTGACCTGGATTAGTCAGGTCAGGAACGGTTTTCTGTTTCCATAATTAGATGCCAGACTGAAGGATAATTCTTCCAAGGAGCAAGACATCCAACGTCCTCCTACGGTTTCTGTCTCCGGATCACGTTACCAGCAAAGTCTGGTTACTTCCAAGAAACTAGAAAACCGTTGTTGCTTTTATATTAAGGTCAGTTCTCAACGGTTACTACCAACATCGCAAACTTCCAAACAGAGAACACATCAGCCAATAAAGGTAATGTCCTTTGTATAATTCAGAGGTTATGTAGGCTGCCAATTTCCTGTCTGTTAGTTTCCAGTTCCCCAGACGTAGTAAACAGTATTTAACGTTGGGACATATTGATAATCTGGACTCCATGAAAGCACCGGTGTCAGTGTTGTCGCTTCCAGGAGAAAAATGTAATTTTTTTTTCATGGCGTGGACTAAAGAATTGTATTATGTTAACTAAATTTCTACTGTTATTTATGAGTCTCCGCAAAGCAGGCTTATATTGAATGTTACCAATCAGAGACAATAGTGTTAAGACTTTATTCGTACAATATAGTTTAAATGTCTATCCTTACAATATATAATTTTATTTATTTCACCTGCATTATAATGTTGTTTGCATTCCGTTTCCGGCTAATCTGCACCAGGGAAGTGTATATAATTGTTTTAACACCTGTACTGGAAAATGTATATACCTTCCACCTGTATATAGTAGAGCTAATTTGTATATATTTACTACAAAAAAACAAACTATGATCTATAATAGATCTTTGTAGCCATTGAAACATGGCACCTGTTCCTGTACCTGCACTTGTAAGATTTAAAATTTCACGTTGTTTAAAATGATAATACTATAATCCACTAACATTTATGTGTGTAGAGGGTGAGGATGTCCTGTACATCACTCTTGACCTGAGGACTGTCAAGGGAGAAAGAGGGGAGACGGGTTGCTATTTATTACTTCACGTCAACCGTGTTATTTTAACTCTGTGATATTGTGACCCCGTGACATTATAACTCCCAGACTCAAAGGGTTAAGCGAATAAAGTGATGCTTACTTTTTCTGGGCTATAAGTGGACCAACATACTGCCACTATCTTAAAGATATGCCGCGTACCACCAACAAAACGAGATCAAGCCAACCATAGTTTCTAAAGGTCCTGTGCTATAGCAAATGAAAAGGCAATATTATTTCTGCAAGACAATGCACGACCCCACAGCATACCTTCTGCACACAGGAAATTATTAAAAGACTGAGCTGGAGATTTTGCCACACCCTGCATAATCATTGTCCAGATCTCTGCACCATCAGACTACCACACGTTTGTCTGTTTTAGTTTATCGATTTTTTTTTCTTCGAATAATGAAGAGGTGAAAAAAATCCGAAATTGGTTACAGTCAGCTGGAAAATATTTTTTTCACAGGAATACGAAACTCGTACAAAGATGGGACAAGTGCATTAGCTGTAGAGGGACATTAGAAACATAGGTATGTGATAAATATCCGAGGCATTTATATTAATTGTTTCGTTATTATCTGAATGACCCGCGTAAAGCGCCGCCTGTGTGACCTCAGCTTTAGCCGGGAAAAAAACAATGTAATGTGGTGGTGGAGGTCATCACAGGTAGGCGACATTTTGGAAACCAGATAACCTTTTTCGTTTGATTCCTACTTCCTCTTGGTCATCTTTCCCTTGCTCTCTGCTGGTGAGATTTATCTTCTAATAGTTGATGTTCTTTCCCTACCTCTCTGCTGTAGATGATCTTCTTAATAAGTTGTGTTTTCCCTCATTCTCTTGTTGGGTGTTTCTTTCCTTTGGCCTCTCACAAAGCTGGTGTTTTTCTCATTCTCTTCATTGAAGTTGGCAGTTTCTTTTCCTTGGCCTCTTGGCCAAAGTTGGTGTTTTCCCTACCCTCTTGGCCAAAGCTTGGTGTTTCCTTCCCTACTTCTCTCATTTAGGTTTGGCAGGTTTTCCTCAATTTCCTTTACTAAACAGTGTTTTCCCTACCTCTTGGCCGAAGTTGTTGTTTTCCTCATTCTCTTGTTAAAGCTTGTTTCCTTTCCCTCATTCTCCCTACCAAAGCTTGTTCTACCTCCTACCAAAGTCATGTTTCTTTCCTCATCTCTTGGCCGAAGTTGGTGTTTTCCTATCTCTACTACCAAATAAGGTTTCTTTTCCTTCCTGGTCTTCAATAAAGCTATAAGTTTCTTCCCATTCCTACCAAATAGTTTCTTTTCCCTCTTTCTCAATGAAGGTTGCAGCATGTTTTCCTTGGCCTCCTACTGTTGGGTGTTTTCCTCATTCTCTACGAAGTTGGTGTTTCTTTCCTCATTTCTCTTGGCCAAAGTTGGTGTTTCTTTCCCTGTCTTCATTAAAGCTATGTTTTTCCCTCATTCTTCAGCCAGTGTTTCTTTCCCTTGGCCTGGTACGTCTTGTTCTTCGTCGAGGCCGTTTTGTTGCGTGTTTGGGGTCCCCAGAGCCAGTTGCGGACGGCGGCGCTAATTAATGAGGAGGAATCGGTGTTGTCCTGGTCACGGCCGGATTTCCTGCATGGGCACTGACAGAGGATCATTTTGCCAGACAAAAAATCTTTGAGACGGAGGAGGAGATCTTTCACGTCCTCCTCACGGTCAGGAAGGTTCTCGGGGGAGGGTGATACGGTCTGGGCGCTGTTGGCAGGCGACTCGGCGTTCTCCACCTGGTCCTCGCTGACGAAGGGGCTGGTGAATGAGCAGCAACACACCACCTCATGCTTCTGCAGCAGTTGGGCCTCCGACAATTCTCTAGTAATTGCCACCAGAAATATTAAAAAACTGAACTTCATTTTAAAAAGGAGTTTCTATTCAAAACGTATTGTGCGTTTATTTACATTTGATTTGTGTATATGAGAACTTTCCCAGATCATGACACACACACACACACACACACACACACACACATTTTGAGGTAAAAGGAAATAAACATGGATAGGTAATTACACTTTGACTCTACTGTATCATAATCACTTGTGTTTTGTTATTCAGAGTTAAAGGAAAAAGTGACCAAGTTCTTAAGAATCAACTTTATACAGTTCGTGTGTTTGTATGTCGATCGAAATCACCGAATTTACTAACTGCTAAATTACCGACTTTCTTAAAATAACGACTAAATTACCGACTTTGGTGAATACTTATGAAATTACGGTCTTTGGTGGTGGTGGTGAAGTACAAGTGGTGTTGTAGAGAGTTTGGCTACCAGAAACAATAACAACAAATATAACAACAATAACACCAACAGTAACACCACCAATAACAACAATAACAAAAATAACGACAAAAACAACATGAACAAGAAAAATATAACAATAACACCACCAACAACAACACTACATTATCCCAGCAGCTTGGTAGCAACATCTGGTGGGTCACACACACACACACACACACACACACACACACACACACCTAAGCTTTACTTAATATACCAATTAATTACCTGCACGTAGAATTCATAGTACACTTGTGTCGCTCAGTACATGATATCATAACAGAGGAAGGACGCGACTCGGCCGACGCCATTATTAAGGCAATTGGTCAACATTCCGCCAGGTGGCCACTCCCAAGCGGAAAATTTGTGATTATTATTACGAAACTGATGATCACACGCACTTATAAGATATGTAGACACAAAATAATTATAATGTGAGTAGTCAGATCACATGAAGAATTTCGGAAATTCTTCATATGAACGAGTCTGGGGTGGATATTCTTCACATGATCACTGGGGACACAACAGGTGGCCAAGACCTCACCAGTAGGTTAGGTTAGATTAGGTTCTTCATTCACACCTGCAGGAATTTTTGTGGCGTGACCGATTTTATAATAATGCTTATGAGAATCTATGTACTCGTATCTCTCTTCAGTACCCTATGTGATGACAAATTTAATAACTCTTCTGCATATGTTGTATTTTCTCATCCTGATTTAACTAATATATTAAATAAAAAACTTAAGTAACAAAAAGTAAAGAAGGAAAACAATGCATCACTGAAATAAAAGGTGGGGGGGATATTCCTCACATGGGAACTTGTGGGGGGGGGGGGAATATTCTTCAGTTGGCAACTTTTGGGGGGAGATTCTTCATACGATCCGAGTATTCTTCTAGAGTTGTAGTGACTTTTATCACTTACTAAAGTAGATAAACTAAAACATTTAGGTTTTGTAAAATAAATTTATTTACCTGTGACAAACGGTCAACAAAACATCTTCGGCATCATTCCCAAGCCTAATGTCTGATAATAGTGGAAATCAACTAAGTGTCCCGTTTACTATATATATACAGGTATATATATAAAATTATTAATCAAAAAAATAGAAGTATGTTTACAGTATTTAAACCAAAAATACTCACATGTTTACATGTCGTATCCCGTCAATTAGATGTAATGTCCTAATATTATATCACAAGATTAGCTTCTGTAAGTTTATATTCGCTTTAAGCCACATTACCTTGTTTACTTGTGTGTGTGTTGTCATATATTGTATTCTTGTTACCCGACGACAAAACGCCAAGTTTCCTTCATTATTCATATTCGAACAATTTATAAAATACAGAGCGCAGGAAATGTCTTTCTAGTGCCTTTAACACGCTATATGTCTTATGTCTTATCTAGCGACTTCAGCCCGCTGCATATCTTAATCCCTTACTAAATAAAATTAGGAGCTACTATAGCGTGCAGTCTACAAATATATCTTTAGTCTAACCTAACCTGACCTGACCTAATCTGATCTGATCTGACCTGACCTGACCTGACCTAATCTAACCTAACCTGACCTAACGTAACCTAAGCTAAGCTAACTTAACCTAAATATATTGTAGACCGCACGGTATAGTAGCACTCAAACTATTTCATTAACTTACCGTGACAAAGCCAGGCATTCCAACTCTGGTGCCGAATAAAACTTTCCAGACGAATTCAACAACACGGCACTGTAACCCATCTACCCGAGAACACATACTGTAAATAGTCAACACGGCACTGTAACCCATCTACCCGAGAACACATACTGTAAATAGTCAA
Organism: Homarus americanus; assembly: GCF_018991925.1. Classification (NCBI taxonomy): domain Eukaryota; kingdom Metazoa; phylum Arthropoda; class Malacostraca; order Decapoda; family Nephropidae; genus Homarus; species Homarus americanus. The sequence continues at coordinate 455,870 of NW_024729288.1, forward strand.
CACGGCACTGTAACCCATCTACCCGAGAACACATACTGTAAATAGTCAACACGGCACTGTATCCCATCTACCCGAGAACACATACTGTAAATAGTATAAGACTTATACTATAAGTTACTGATTAACACTGGCTATAAAGAATCAACAATACATTGGGGTCATTATCTCAAGCCCACGGGTGTGCCACGACCAACAGGCGAGAAGGTAGACTGACCGACTAGAGACGTACAGAAGTAAACAAGAGCGGGTTCATAGGCAAACAGTCGAATGACCCATTTAATAATTACTATCAGGTGTGACAAAAATCCGGACTCGTGGGAAGGATCCCTTACTAATCATGAGTTTAAAAGGGGCTTGGATCACATACTATTACCCCCTTCCACATTTCATAACGCAAGTTCATTTTCAATCAGTGGTTTGCAAGTTTGCAGCCAATGATAAATTTGCAAGATCTAATGAACAGCTAAAGAAGAATACTAACACAGAGGCTAATAATAATCAGGAATATTAACCAATATTCAGTATAATCATTTTCGAGTTAAAAATGACGGCTTGAAGTATACTTATATATTAACGAAGAAAGTTTCTGAATCTGATAAACGATAAGCAATATAATGTTAATCTATAAAGGAATCATAAAACTTGAGTACAATTATGTACACACTATGAAAAGTTCTCGAACATATAGGCACAACAGATTTCAAAATGAGCCTGGTTGCGTAGTGACTCAATAGTTCGTAATGATGTATGTTGCTCGTCTCCATAGTATTTACAGGTGAAAATAAGTATTTTTATTTTCACAGAACTTTCCCAGAGAACAATGTTCAGATTTCTCGTTCGGAGGTCTTTAAGTACGTAACAAAATTACTAATACATGAGTCCAACATTAAAAAAGTCTGAGATGGAACTCCATGCACAAGATAAACTCGAAATACAATAGTTATCTATATAGTCATGTGAATTTTACTGCTTTTTCGTTTTCTGTGAGTCCCGAGAGAGCACGTCGAGATGCTGCTTCGCGTTAAGGAATAAATAGCTTTTCTTGGCACACCAGACCCAAATTGAAGAACAGTTATTTTAGTGTACATAAATGCGAATTAATTTACATATTCTGTAAAAAATGATACGATAAATATTAGAATGCACTAACGAGGAAAGGTAAACAGACGCACATGGCGATCAGCTGACTAACGTATAAAAATAATTATAAAAACATGTTTGCCACTATCCTTCTCTAAATTCATGCTACCAAAAGGCATTGCACTAATTTGTTGATTGTATTAAAATCTACACAACTTATTTAATCCGCATGCATGAGATAGAGGCGTGATAACAACAGAGAATCGAGAAATTCGTATAAATACTCACCGTATAGATCCAAACGCGGCTCACAGCTCCCTCTGTCCTGGCACACTCGAGCGGCTGCAATACTTCACCGAGGAGTTTGCAATTGCTTCACTTCCTCTTCTTTTCTCCAAAATTCCTTGAAGATCCAACTAATGTATGGATGTTATACATACTACGAATATGAAAAATATGTGTAGGTGTAATGATGACAGTTATATGTTACTGTAAGTATTAGTATCAGAGCTTTGGATGATAACCCCGTTTTAGTGACACAATATGGTGGAACAAACTAAAGCGTGTATTCAAATTAAAAGGTGTTGTGTATATTTTCAGGGAGGTTGTTATACATTCCAAAGCTACTTATCTTCATTTCCCACTAAGTCGATAATTAATATTAAACATATCAGCATATCGGGTGTTGCAGCGCACAAGCCTCTCACACCATTGTGATCTGGGTTCGAATCTCGCTTGGGTTAGATGTGAGAATGTTGTTCAATGTGACCCTGTAGTGGATTTCTCCCCTACAAACGCGGTTTGTCGGTGAGTAGCCGACCCCACGAATTCTCCAGTGTGTGCCTCGTGGTCTAGGTCAACCAGCGCCGCCATACATCACGGAGGTCAACTACTAAGCCACGCCTACCCCCCGCTATTTAAGACCTGACCTCGTGGTGATCTCTCTCTTTCTACCTACACCAACCAGCCAGCAACACCACCTCCTCCTGCCTGGCGGTCCTCGCTCCCGCCGGCGAGCATGGCGACCCACAAGCTGTCCTCTGAGCACCCTCACCAACCAGCTCTCTCTACATCACGCTTGTAACCATGCTGCCTTCCCAGCACCAAGCTGCATTGTACATCCAATACAACATGTATACAGAGAGCACATTGTGAGTTTCCTTTCTCCATCCCATCCTGAGAGAGAACCAAACAACCCCATACCCCACAACCCCACCGAATGCCCCAAGTATATCTCCGGGTACGTGAGTTTCCTCGTGTACCACCACTGGATTAGCCAGACCTATTACTAAGCAAATAAGTGATAAAGAGGATAAATACACATGTGACGAAGCCAAGCTGGGCCTGGTGACATGCGGCTAGTTCCTCACTACGTTACGTAACTTGGTAAAGATTTAAAATCCGGTTTCGCACCGTGAAGTCTCATTACAAGTAAATTATACCAGTAACTTTGCATTGCCGTGTTTATATTTATATAATAATGTGGATATACATTAATAAGTGATGAAGATATTACAGTAATATTTTGAGGCTTAAGAAGTGCGTTATTTAAAGTATTTTGACACTGATACACGTATTGATATTTGTTTATAAATAATACATCAACGGGTATGAATATATTACATATGTGCGCATGAATAATTATGAAAACTCTTCTTTATACCTTTCAGAACTTGTTATACATATATTTTTTACTAACGACTATCCACTCCCCAAAACGAGCTTCTTCCAATCTTAACACACCTATCCTCATCCCATAACAAATATCGCTGATACCCATACTCCTTCCTCCACTTACTCGCGATGTCTATTACCCCGACAAACACCTGTCCTCACTCCCACACACCCCCCCCTCATCTAACCCCAACTTTATGGCCGCCTCACCTTGGACTGGGGTGAGGATGACTTATGTCACTTCATCCCTTTGAGATGTATTAATGTTTTTTTGTATCTCAATAAACGTATCAATCAATCAATCACTCCTCTCAGCCACTTGACACCTTACTGGACTCCTTGTCTACCACCCCAACAACTCCATATTTCTCGAAATCAACTCGTTATCCCTAAATTCTTTCTTATCTTCCCCCCTCCCACACACACTTTACCTAAACCCCATTCCTTCCTCTCTCTTTCATACACATCTCTCCCAATTCCTTTTCTCACATGCCTCTCAAGCCATGCACATCTCATCGCAGCCCTGCATATATCCTTTATGGTAATTATGGGTGTACAAAACATCATTCCTGAAAAACTGCACACAATAGTCACATAAACACACGAAGTATTATGAACCTGTGGGGTATGGGGTTGTTTGGTTCACACTCAGGATGGGATGGAGAAAGGAAGCTCACAATGTGCTTTCTGTATACATGTTGTATTGGATGTACAATGCAGCTTGGTGCTGGGAAGGCAGCATGGTTACAAGCGTGATGTAGAGAGAGCTGGTTGGTGAGGGTGCTCAGAGGAGGACAGCTTGTGGGTCGCCATGCTCGCCGGCGGGAGCGAGGACCACCTGGCAGCGGCGGAGGAGGTGGTGTAGCTTGCTGCGGCTGTAGCTAGAAGAAGAGAGGTCACCACGAGGTCAGGTCTTAAATAGCGGAGGTAGGCGTGGCTTACTAAATGACCTCCGTCATGTAAGGCGGCGCTGGTTGACCTAGACCACGAGGCATAAACTGGGGAATTCGCGGGATCGGCTACTCAGCGACAAACAGCGTTTGTAGGGGAGAAATCCTCTACAAACCTCATACATCTTCACATGGTCTAGGTCACCCCACGTTTATCACCTGCCTGTTATTCATCGCTCTACTTGTTTTATATCTCTTGTCCTTTGTCTTTATATTTACTCTTTATCTTCACATTGAGGCTTTATCTTACTCCTCCCCTCAGTCCCTTTTTTAACCAGCTCCTTTTTGTCTCATGCTTTATTTGTATTTCAACCCCTTATTTATCCCCTTATCCATTAACTATTTAACCATCTTAACATCCATTACGTATCCTGTATTCACTTCACATTTTTCTCCCTTATGTGTTCCTACAATTATTTATTCTACCAATCTTCTCTTCACCCTCAGCTAGGGATAAGGATAGCACTTTCACAAATTGTACTCATCAAAACTTTAATTAGAATGCGAGAATGATGACAACTCCGCTAAGCCATGTAATTCAGGACATTTAGATGATTGTGTGGCAACTTTCTCCTTACAGCCAAGTTTTGGAAGTAAAATAACACTATTATTTTACATATTATGTACTGTAGGTCTATCACAGAAAATAATTCTTCGACCCCAAACGAGCAAAAATATACTCTGATGATCTGATTTGCAGAAATAGGCCTAAGAAGTAACTGTTTAGAGAACTGATCTATGGACTTTATTTTTTATCTACAGATCAGTGCATGGTAAATTGGAGAAAAATCCACAGGGGTCATGACAATCACTCATTGTCATGACTTTGAATGACCCAAAGATCCCCAGCAGTGAAAACAATAGGGAAGTAAACACACGGAAAAACAAGAATTGGTCTCTGACAGTATTCAGCTGCAATTGAATGAGTAGCCCCAATATGCATAAAACATCAGAAACAGTGTGCATAGGCTGACTAAATGCAGCCTTTAAGGTGAAGGCCAATCTAAGATACAGTACAGTACTGTATTTTGATAATTGACCTTCTGTGAAACAAGAAAGAAAAATAAAACCATTTTATTGAACAATTATAAGATGAAGAAAATATGCAATAGTACTCACCATTAATTCTCTAATGGATAGTTGCAGCCCGGCAGTCTACTTAAATGTTCCTTCCTCAGTCCTTACCACCATCCTGTGAACTTAAACTTAGCACAGTACCTTTACTCAGGTATATAGAAGAACAATGCTGCTACATAATCCCATCATCATTCAAAAGTAATGGAATTTACAGTATTTGGAATTCTGGAAAAGGAAGTTCCACATATAAAATAAATATTTGAAATATGTAGTTTATAAGTGGAAAGCTTTCTCTGTACTGAATACACCTAAGGTAATAAATAAACAATATAGGAAAGAATACACTTTAATTAATTTACAAAGTTTTGTACTAATCATGTACACTAAAAATATGGTACAGAAAAGTGGTAATTCTTTATAAGAAAAACAGGTGAAGATGTGACCACACGTTCACACTGGTACAGTATCATAACAGTCCAGTCCTTATTGTACCCTCCAATGTCTAGGCATAATTTACAAAACTTTGCGCCAAGTAAGATATATTCCTTCTATTTTTGTTTCGATTACACAAAATTCATGCTCATATATATTTATATATGAAACTATTTACCTAACCTGGAGCTGTTGTTCATTCAAAACTAACTAATCATACAGTACTTCAATAACCAGAAATTATTGTTTGACCATGAACTTAATTCACAGTTTTTCAACAAGTATACACAAAATATCAAGAGACTAGCTTCAGTCTTCCAGGTATTTTACAATAATATATATAAAAAGCAGTGCTATTTACTTGCAGTATTCAACATTTGTTTTCGCTACACATTTTGAGTCTCGTAAAGTAGAGCAATGTCAAAAAGTGGGCGAGAGTAAAATGTCTGGTACCGAATAATTAGAAAATTAGACAAGTTATCATATAAACTTGAGATAATGATAAAACATATATTATTCAGAGTTTCAGTTCAGAGGCCATATATACATTATAAAATGTTATCAAATTAAACAGCACTAAACAAATATCTGGTACATGTTGTTGCAGTCGTCATGAATTCTAACATGCTGCTTGCACCTTATTTTTTAACAAAAAGAGCCACCTGTATGGAACACATTGCACAAGCCAATAATGCCAACCACTGATTTGACATACTTGACCAAAAGAATATCACAAAATACTAATATTTTCCTTGTCTTATATGTAATATAACCCCCTCATAAAACAGCAATGAATTAGAGGATACTGAATTAAAATACTTTGACATGTATTATACCAATTCTTATATGCACTAAGTACAGAGTAAGTTGCAGACATCAAGAAAAATGGAAATATTGATTTTGTTGCTGGACTTGACAACAAGTACATAACAGATGACAAATCAACATACCATTCCACCTACTTAATAACATTTCTTTACTACACTTTCTCCATATCTTGAACCAACTTGTGCTGTAACTCATTTCTGAGCACAACTCCTTTTATTTAATTATTTGATGTATAATATCCCCCACCTCCACCTCCACCACCACCACCTCTTCCTCTGCCTCCCTGTTGTGAGTTGTAGTTCCTGTTGTTATTCCTGTTGTAGTTTCCACCTGAGCTGTAGCTATGACCTGAAGAGTTGTAACCGCCTCCGCCTCCGCCTCCTCCTCCACCCGAACCGGATCTGTTATTTCCTGAACTGTAGCCGTAACTTCCTGTTCCTTGTCTGGAATCATAATACAGTAGTTGTTAAATTGTGGAACTTTTGGAACTTTTTACAAATTGATATCTATTCCCATTAATATTTACTATATGCCTTTCCTAAACTTAACCCTTAACCAGCAGATAAGGATGCAAAAAATGAAATAATACAGCCAATCTTAAAATAAATATACAGCCTATCTACATAAAAGAAAATAATATTGTAATGAAAGTACTGTATTTTCTATCACCAACTGACACCAGCTTTGTGTTTTCCTCTCTAAATGTGGCTCATTATGTTTAGTATCACAACAATAGTGATGGCTTTTGCTGCTTCTTGGGTTGGGTGGAACCCTTGGATATAGTTGGGCCTTGTCAGTCATAATAAAGGCCAAAAGTTATGCAAAAATTACACACAATCACAAAAGAAAAATAATCACTCTCACTCCAACAACAGTTACTGGGTGCGTGCTCACCCTGCCTCATGCCCGAGTATTATACCTCGCTGGCAACATTTGCTCAACTACACTGCCAGCTTGTACAGACTGTTTGGTGTGTAATTCAAGCGGCATAAATCCAAAAAATATCCACATGAATCAAAATATGCTATAAATATGTCAGTGCTATTCCAAAAATACGCAAATTAAATCCGTTTAATTCAAGAGGCAGCTTTATTAATGAAGCTTTTAAACCTATAGAGAAGGCTTTGAGATCGACTGTATAGAGGAATCTTGGAAATATATAGTGGATATATGACTTTATGAAGATGCTTGGAGACCTCTTCATTACAAGCCAACCTATATCAACATTTGCATCTGATTCTTGAATGCAGCTCAATTAAAAAGAGAGGCTAGTTGCCTCAAGCAACTGAATAAAGTAATGGCTTAATCACTTACACATCACTGGTGCCTTACCTCTGAGTACTGCTGTAGCCTCCCTGACTTCTGTGGCTGTTGTAGCCACCACCATTGTGGCTCTGATTTTGCCTTCCTCCGCTGTACCCTCCTGAACCACTACTGTAACTGTTTCCACGAGAACTGAAAAAGTTTGGGAATTAGAGAAACCCTCCCACTCTACCCGTAAAAAAAATCTCACACTGGATAAATCATGAAAAGTTTCCTTTCCTTTTCGGTATCTCTTCCTAATACTGTACACTAATACTGTATTGCTCTATCTCTCATCTGCACTACTTTTTTTCCAAAATACCATGGCTGTTATGGATAATATATTAAACACTCCATGCTTTCTCTATGTAAGCTCAGCACATTTTTCTAGATACAGAAGTTCAGTCTGTAATCTTCCTCTCCTCAAAGCTCATTACATCATCATCATCTCATGACTGTTGACCTAAAAGACTCTGATCCTTCCCTGAAACAATTCATGTAGTTTCATAATAAACACCAGATCCCTCAACATATTTCATCATTTTAGTGTTGCACCAGTCAGTTCTATTAAAATCTTTCCTAACTGGGAAAAAAAATTCTCACTCACATTTGCCTTGTTCATGCCACACACTGCATCCCCAGTCGTGTATGTCAAGTAGTACTGGTTCCTAATCGCTAGTGTACAGTAGTTGAAGACCACCTATTTTAACTTCAGTCCCCTAACTATTCATTCCTATCTTACTACTTCTTCCCTCAAGACACATTATACAATATCCGCAGAAACAGACAAAACTATACCTTAATAATAACAAAACTAATAATAATAAATAATACACACATATATATTAAAATCTTTAGGAAAAAGAGGCGTCAAGTGTAGAATAATGAGAGGGTCATAACAGCTGGAGTGAATAGAAGATGATGAATGAAAGGAGAATCTGCTTTTACTCTTGAATTCGGCCATCCTGCAGCACAGCAGGAAAAGGCCTGTAAGAGTGAAAAGACGAAAATTATGACAACAGAAATAACACACAACAGATGTACAAAGCAAAATACCTGTGGTAATTTGAAGACTGACTCATCATTGGGAAGTTAGCAGCTGGTGGTGTCCCAAGGAGGCTTCTATTCCCTCCTCTACCACCAAAACCTCTTCCACGGCCGCCTTGGGGAGGAGGCACATTGCTGTACTGGCCCCCACCTCTTCCACGATTCACGTGGTGACTATGCAGAAAATTTAGTTGTTTGGGTGAAAATTATACTAAGAAAATTTTTAATTTATTCTCTGGGTCAAATTGGAAATCATCTATCTGTACTGTACCTCAAACCATTAGATTCATGATAAGTGATATGGCATTGTTGCAGTGAAACCTTATTAAAGTCACCATTTGGATCAAATTGAGATTCAATAAAGCATTAAGTTAATGAATTTGGACAACCATATGAATTCTTTGAAAATTATACTTTTGAAGTTCCATAGGTAAAATTAAGAAGGTTTGACTGTTGTTAAGAACAGACTGATTATCTTAAGCAACCTCATAGGTGGGGACATGCCGAGAAGTCCTCCTTGTTCCATGTCCGACTCATAATAGTCTTCATTTGGTCCTGGTCCAAGCAGGCTTCCCTCTTCAAAGTTTGTTTTGTACACATTTCCTGTGTGAGGTCCTGACCCCAAAAGACCTCCCTGTTTTGGTCCCCCACCATATGTATCTTCCTGTTGTGGGGAGAATCCTAGTAAGCTTCCCTTTTGGTTAACCCTTCCATATCTACTCTCAAGTTGTGGCATTGATCCTAGTTGGCTTCCCCTTCCATACATATCTTCATGGTGTGGTTCTGATCCTAAAAGACCTCCCATTTGGTTACCCCTTCCATGCATGTCATCCTGTTCAGGACCTGACCCAAGCAGACCTCCCTGTTGGTTGCCCTGTGGTTCTGAACCGTACGACCATCCTTGCTGGGGTCCATTTCCTAATAAACCTTCTTGTTGTGGTCCCAGTCCAAGTAGGCCTCCACGTCCCTTTCCAGTTTTAGTTGGATTTCTTTGCCCTAGTGATGACCCTGGAGGTTTTTCTTGGCCTTCGTATCTTGATCTTGAAAGATTTTCTTGCACTCCAGGTCCTGATCCTAGGAGGCCCCCTTGTCCTGACCCTGTTCCAAGAAGGCCTCCTTGACCTCCTAGCCCCGGACCAAAGAAAGATCCCGGGCCACCTGCACTTGGTCCCATGAAGCCCCCAGGTCTTGGTGGTGTTGGAAGAAGTCCTGGACTTGCTCCTAGAAGCCCTTGCCCTCCTCGGGCGCCCTGCAGAAGCGGCACGTTGTTGCTGTACAGCCCTCCACCATGAAGGTTCGGCAGGAGGTGGCTGCAGGAGGACGGCAGGTTAAGATGCATGCTGGCTCTCTTGTTACTCTTTTAAACTCCTCAATGCGAATAATATAACATACCAAGAGGAGATATGAAAATTTATTTTACAACACTGAAAAAACAAAATATGCCATTCACTATCATGAATTATTTCACTTATCTGATATTAAAATTGGACCCATTATAGGATTCACTGTAAGAACTTAAGAGAAAAGACAGAAATCCTTAAATTTATAATTTTAAACACAATAAAATCCTCCTGAACTACAGCTCAAAAGTACTGTGTACAACAATACCAGGGATACAAAAATTTTAATGTGTTTAAAACTTGCACAAGCTATTACAATTCAGACATATCTTCTAATTTTTTAATTTTGATTCAAAAGAATGAATATTAATAAAGAGAGCCTCAAGGGAGGAAGCTAATTACCCATTAACAATTAAAAAAATAATAATAAATAAAGATATGCCTGCATTAGCATGTTATTATCTAAATCACTCACCCAAGAGCTCTGTGGCCAGAGTCATTTAGGGATGCTCTGGGCATATTCCTGTTGAAACCAATTTGAGGATAGTAATTTCTTGATTCACTTGCAGACAAATCCTGGCTTTTGAGGACACGAGGAGGTTCCTTTGCCTTCTCAAGCTTTCTGGCTGGGAATACAAAGCCTTCAGAATATTTTGGGTCACGGAATCTGACAGTCACCACCTGATTGTTTTTGACATCATCCAACCCACTAACAGGGGCTCGCAAGACACTGAAAAGAACATAAGAATTAAATGTCATATTCTACACCAAAAAACAAAACAAAAAGAATACTATAATTTTTTTACAATGGTTTAAATTCCACTAAATGGTCAAAAATACATTACTTTACTCCCTATGTTCAAGTTTTGTTCTTAATTTCTGAATATTATAAGACTGACAGCTGATTATATCCATGAGTTGTTGTCCTGCCCCTTCTACCTTAACACAAGAGAGATAACCTACAGATGACATCCATATTACTGGCCACACACAATGCCAACATGGGTGAATAAACTTCAGATGAAAACAATGATGTTGGAAATTGTATTTTTAAAACTTCCTATTCCAAATTAAGTTCCATTGTACATACAGTACAGTCACCTTTAACCAACCGTGGGTTTACCAGTATGGATGTTTTATATATTGTACACCATTTCACAAACCAAGGTATAGTACAGTATCCAGTTTATGTATCCATGGCCACCAAGGGAGATTTCTAACCGTGCACAGTGGAGCAGCAGTGACAGTAACGCTCACCCTGTCATGCTGCTCTCAACAAACTCATAATAATTACACTTTCCCCCACTGAAATGTGGACTCAAAGCAGAGTTCTGGTGATGTGATTTAATGCTAAAGCAAAGAACTTATTTATACTGTGTGCAACACGGTTAAATGTAGTACGTAAAAATAGGTATGCTAATGCATGAAACCAATAAACCTTTAGCAAGCTCTTTTGACATTTCTCATTTATTCCACACACTGACGGCTGTTGCTATACACATAATCTATCCTCTACTACTGTATAATAAATAGTAATTGCCCCTCATGTTTGAGGATGAGAGGCTCTAGGGTCACAGCAAACACACCCCGAATTAATGAGCTGCATCACCCAATGTCAAGGAACAGTCCAAGACCGGAACAACTCGCCAACTGCACTGGTTAACCATTACCCCGGAACATGATCCGCAAATCGATTAACATCCAGGTTCCCAATTACTGCTGGGTAGACGGAGACAAATGCCCACAGTTTCACCCAACCCGGGGATCGAACCCAAACATGCTAACCATTACACCACAGGTCAGCAATACTACTTTATACCAGAGAACTGTATACCAAAAGGAACTTTTATAAAATTTTTATTTTCTACAACATTGACATGAGACAAATACGTAACACAATCCAGGCACCACTGCGTCCAACACACACATTCTTCATACAGTATATGAGATGGAGCTTCTAGATATGGCAACACTCTGAAGTAGCTTGTGTGCGGCAGAGATGGTGAAGCACAGCCAACTAAGTAAAACCTAGCTAAGGCAGACTAATTAGAGCAAATGAACATTGAATCAGAGTGCGCATTTAGTGATGGATGGCTTAGGAATTTCAAGACTCGTCATGGTATTAGACAGTTTGTTTACATTTTTGTCTAGTGTTGACTTTATTTTTCTTTAAAACTGCTCGTTTTGATAAATGAAGCATGCTTTATTTGCTAATGAATAAACTATCAGAATGTACCTGTTCATCTCTTCTTTATTCCTCCTTAAATTTTAATTTTAAAAGTACTGGCTGAGAATCCGGAAAATCCGAAAATCCGGACCGACCCAATCCCCAAGCAGTCCGGATTTTTGGACTTCTACCGTACAATGCAATGATTAATCACTATTATATCAGTAAACTTTAATAATAACAGTAAATCTAGTGAAATATGGCAGGGATATATGGAAATATGGCAGACGATGCTCAACTGGCGGTCACTCGACTCATTCACACCCGATGAGGGCGCACAATTGAAGTACGTATGGGAGAAATACATACAGTACGCCTGGATAATTCACAGATTTTTATTTCGCGGTCCTCTATTATTCACGGATGGCACCCTGGATGTACCCAAGAATGTCTGCAGGTAGTTTTAAAGTTGCTGGCATTTTTGCAGCCGGTACAGGGAGCGGGTGAGTTTTGTGGCATCCCGCATGATGTCTCCCTTGTCCCGGGAGGCTGGCCCACGAGCGCCCTGCACGCTCCTCCTCAGTTTGGAATAAACATTTGTCCGTCTCGAGCATGCTACTCTACTCTCATAACAACTGTGCTCCTCGTGCTTGTTATGGCTCCCAAACGCCCTCAACCACCTTCATCCAGATGCGGGGAGGGTGCCCAAACAAGTGAAGAGAGAAAAGAAGATCATGTATTTCTCCCATACATATGCCTGAGTGACTGCTAGTTAGTGCGTCTTCTGCAGTTTTAACTCTCCTCGCTCCCTGCCATATTTCACTGGATTTACTGTTATTAATAGTGTTTACTGATAGAATAGTACTTAACAGTGATTAATCATGTCATTGTAGCTGGGTTGGCTCATCATGGTAACCACCAGGCTACTGAGCCAAGCTTTGAGGTATTATGGTTTTATTCAACTCATATTTTTAGGTAGATATACGTAACCTTCTTCATTTATTTTTGCTCATTTATATGCACACACCATCCTACATACACATTGTGAAAAAGTATCCAGTATTACACCACAATTACCAACATCCTTCTTGTTGGGTTGGCTACATAAGAAATTCTGTAAGTTTGATCTACGTATCAACCCAGCTGGTGCTGGCGCCGTATGGCAACTCAATCAACTCAAATTTCATCATAACAAAGCACGAAGTTGACTTGAGGGTAGACTCGCATTTTTTCTACATTACATTTTGTTGTTGTGTCTCTTATTACGGTATATGTGGGAGGATTTCCCCATTATTATTTAATTGCATGCATTTTAATAATAATAATAATTAACGGTTTATTGAAAGAGCATGACAGCAGGAAGGCTGAAAATAAACAGTTACATAATTGAGGAATGGGTCACTTGATTGACAAATAACATGAGTGATACAAATATGATATACAGTAATATCTCCATTAGCCGGAATCCCTCAAACCATTAACTCACCAATAGCCGGAATTGAAATTTTCCGGAAAAATAATAGAAAATTTACCCGATACCCGGAAAATTACGGGGACGAGGGAGTTTTGTTCCGGGTTTGAGAGACGAAAATCAGGCGCATTTTCTGGAAATTCCAAGGAACATTTTCCGTTACCCAAAAAATTACGGATATGAGGGATATTTTTCCGGGTTCGAGAGATGATGTAATGGGCAATTTCTGGAACTTCCGAGATTATTTTTCCGTTACCCGGAAAATTCCGGGGATGAGGGATTTTTCCAGCTTTGAGAGAGTTGTCTTGTTACCCGGAAATCTTTCATTCCCGGAAGTGCTCTGCACCAATTGTTCCGGCTAACGGAAATATCACTGTACTAGTATAATAACAGTGCGGAGAAGGTTATACTACAGGGCATTTCAACGGTGACAGTGCAAAAAGGTAATATTGGCTGGAAGTGAATACATACACTGATTGATTACGAGTTGATAATTACAGTGACCCCTCGGTTAACGAACTCAATCCGTTCCAGAAGGTCGTTCGTTAACCGAAACCATTGTTTCAATGGGTTTTTGGGTAATTGGTTCCAGCTCACCGAAAATTTCCTAAATTCAACAAAAATGGTAGAAAAGTTCACTTACTCTAAGGTGTGTATGTAGAAGGCTCCTGGATGATGATGATGGGAATTACAATGGGGGTGGAGGAGAAGGAAGAAGAGAAGGCATTGGGGTGGAAGAGAAGTCACCCCATGGCACCATTTCACCCATAAAATTTTAGTTCTCTTGGTGTATTTCAAGATTATTTTCTTTAAATCAACACTGCACTGCATTATATATTGTCAATATGTAAAATATATTTCAAAATGACCAATAATTTGCTTGGAAACACAGAAAAAAGCGTTTAGTTGAAGAGAGTCTCAAGCAAGATGTTACCTCCAGTGAAAACAGAGAGACTAACGCCTGTTTGCTGTGTTAAGAGGCTGGATGCTGCGCTTTAAACTAGTCACTTTACCTTCAATTATGTTCAATAATTGTTAAAATGACTAAAAAATTGAATATTAAACTTTTAAAATTATTGAATAGTATAAACTTCTTGATATTTACTAAAATAGTTAGGAATTTAAGCCCTAGAACCGATTAATGTGTTGGCGGACTGATACTAAAGCTGGTTGCCCGGCCAGTGCAAGCGAAAACATGTTGAGGCCAGTTCGTAAGAAATTCGTTAACCGAATTTTCGTTCGTTAACCGAATTGAAGATCCTTATGGAAGGCAGTTCGTTAACCGAAATTTCGTTAACCGAGGCGTTCGTTAAACGAGGGGTCACTGTATTATAATGGTTGGGACTGGGCTGTTCTTATAATTAATAATTAACGGTTTATTGAAAGAGCTTGGCAGCCAGAAGGCTGAAAATATACAGTTACATATTTGGGGAATGGGTTTCGAATTACAAATAATATACAAGTAACATAAGTGACACAAATAAGACATATAATAACTAGATGGGGAAAAGCTCAAACTACAGTTCATTTCAACATAATGACAGTGCAAGGAGTAGTGTTTACTGGGAGTGAATACACTGGTTTATTACAAGTTATTGATAATTTTTACAATGGTTGGGACTGGGCTGTTCTTATAGCGATCAGTTCGTGCACGTATGGGCTGGATGCGGTTGTGGTGTCGAACAGCAATTCTCGGACTAGAGATCTCAGGTGGTAGTAGGAGCCGGTGTCGAGGATGGGTATAGCACACGTGTGTGTGTGTGTACACACACATATATAATACAGGTAAAAGAAATAATTGTCCTAAGGGCAAACACATAAAGGGAATATACCTTTCTTTGTACACAACCACACCCCCTCTCCCGGTCAGCAAGCAAATGTTATTTGCGGCATTTTGTGAACCCAACCCCTCCCCCTCCACAAATTTAAAGGGCATGCTGTATCTTGTAGTTTAATTTGAAATTGGTTGTGCACACAGTGATAAACAAATAAAATAAACCATGCATTGATCTATGATAACATAATAAGAAACACTGTATCATTACTAGAGTGAATGAAATAATATTCCCACAAACAACAATTGATAACTCTTGGACATGTGCGTCCCACGCGCTGACGCCCTGGTCCCTTGAAATTTTGATTCAGGATGGACATGTCATCCGAGTACAAATTTTGTCCTACTTTTTCTTCTTTTTTTTCATTATTTTAATTTGGGAATTATTTTTTGCAAATAATTTTGTCCGGTTTAAGTGATATCCACCTTAACAAGGTTTTACTGTATAAAATGTAACTGTACATCTGGTGTCCACAGGCAAGTCACATTTTCTTCCAAGTCATAATTATCAAGAAGCCAGTGCAAAAACAATGCCTGTCTCTTAACTCACCCATTAGGCTCAACAGCATCGGTCGCCAACAGAACAGATCCCTGCATGCCTTGATATTCTTTGCCAGCTATTGGGACCTAGAAAACAGAATTCAATGATTAAACACCACATAAAAAATAAATTTCACAGGGATAACAAAACTAAGAATCTGGTGCTAAAATCTGTTCACAATATATCCCATTCCATAGTCCCATTCTTAGGAGATTTATAAAGACCAAGGAACATAGAATACACAACAACTTTAGATACACAACATGCAAGAGTTCATTTAAAAAGGGTAACATCCTCATCCATAAAGTTGTTAACATGATCCTCCACTCAAATGTTTTAAGGCTGTTTTTAAGAACCTCCCAGACTTTGTGAGTGTTTTAGGAACCCAGCATTTAATGACATGCATCCATCACAGCTTCAGTCTTCCAGGGGCTTCCTATCCTCAAGGTCATTCATTAATATCTCTAACATTATCCTCTCATCCATAATTGTATCTATTTGCAGCATTGTTAACACTGAAAAGTACCAAATCAAAGGGAAAACTTAATTATATGGCCCAAACTTTTGGTACCCTTGGTGTTCTGGCTGAATTATTTTTTCTCTCAGAACTGGAAATAAGAACAGTTTGTTTAACTACCTTAGTATAACCAGATTAACAAACCAGAAAACACCATCAATAAATCATAGGCACCAGGTAATTAACATTGCAAACAATGTTCCCTCTTACCTGTGCACCTGCCCGACTGCCTAACAGTCAATCAAGTGTCACACACATAACCTTCACATAACAAAACATGTTCCGCACTTTGACGTAAAAAATTAAAAGGTTATATCTTACTCCCGACTCTGAAACCTAATTAGCTCTCAAATAAGGAGTGTAGCAAGGATGTGAATACAACACTTGCCTCTCACCCTAAGACTCACTGGTTCATTCCTAGAGCACCCCCAGTCCATCCTGCTGTGAATGGGTACCTAACAACTGTACACAGATGAAGAGATGAAAGCAATTAATTGGAGTACTGGCTACACTGGATCTTTGTAGTGAATAGAGGCTTAGTAAGTAAGCTACATGTCCCTAATGGGCCATCAGGCACATGGGACACGTTCATTTCACTACATTTTACTTTCTATTATGTCTAAATTTTACCTTTCCTAGTCATAATGAAATCCTCTCAGATAATGGAAATATATACTGTATGTAAAACTCTGGTACAGTACAGTAGACCCTCGCCAACCATGGATTAAACATATCTATGGTTTTCACTCTGTATATCATTTCACCAACCGCGGCATTTAGTTTTATTTATCTGTGGATGAGTGCGACGTCTCTATCCCTCCGTGGTCTAATGTATTCTTCCATGAAGCCCATCTCCTGCCACTGCTCTCTCAGTGTTGTGGTCTGGTAGCGAGTAACAGGCCAGACCCTGAGCATCTACCCAAATCCAAGAGTGTTAAACTATTTTATATGTATTTGACTCAAATTTAAATAAAAGTAAAATACACATGCAGGTAAAGTTTAGTGAAGGAACAGACAACTTGGTTAGGCTTTGATAAGCGTTATCAACGGCCATTGAACCTAACCCCCACGGTTGGCGAGGGACTACTGTAATGCTAAATCTGCATTCAAACATACCTCTGTATTATGGTTCATTCCCATACGATACATGTCTGTCAGTTGGCCAAATGCTTCGTGCTGAACACTGACGTACAAACGGTCGTCACCTCTCTTATTACGTCGTCTTTCTTCTTGAGTTAACATATCATACACTGAATTCAAGGCTTTCTTTAATCTGTCAGAAAATAAAGTATAGTTATTAATACAAAAGTTAGTGGCTCAAAGTTATAAAAAGCTTTAATTCTATCTAGGCTGTAGCACTGTACTTGTCTTTAGCCTTATAAATCAATGAAATACCCCCTTTACATTACTTTATTTGTCAAACCCTGTGTTGTTTTCTGTAAGCATTTTCCCCACTATGCTGCAGGTTGACCAGTCTTTCCTTCTGCTCCCTACTGAGACATCCCCATATGCCTCATAAGGTCACCATGCTCTGACCTCTTATCACCCTTTACCTCTAGTACTTCATGCATTCCAGCCTCCTTTCTCCATCACCCACCTATTTTCCGCTCCTACCATCCACCCCAAAATAATGCCATCTTTTCACCAAGCTTTCACTTTTCCCCCCCTCTCTCAACACATTCAATTCACTCTTAAATGTCTTCTCTTTACTACCTTGTGGCAGCTTTTCTCTTCATTGTTCAGCTGCTCTTCTTTTGCAAACTTGTTTACTATTTCCTCCTTCTTTCTCTAAAGCTCTCCCATCTTTAATCACTATATTCCTGATGAATTTTGGTGAAATAGTTTAATACCCTTAAATAGTGTGAGTCTTCATAAAAAATTACTCTATTATCACAATGGATCTTGCACTGTGACCATTGTACTGTCTTCTCTTCTTACAAACACACATTATCCTTACAAAACATATATACTGTAATTGTGTATTTACCTTTTCTCATCAACAAATGGCAAGAGTGCAACACCTTGCCAGGCAAATTTCTTGCCATTTAAGTCAATTTTGAAGTCTTCTGGATAAAAATCAATGATAACTGATTCTGGATCCAACATCAACCTGCCCCAAGGTTCTGGGACGTGGTCACGACTTGCTGCAGGAAACACACCCATGAGCTGTTCCAGGGGGTTGAATGGCTCCCCAATGTCAAAATTGACATTTGCCTTTGCACAATTAGAAAAATCTGAAGCAAAGGGTGCATAGTGGTATGGGAAATACCAGTCCCATGATACACAGCCCTGGTAGTAGTACCTGCCAACAAAAAATATATAAAATTAAAAATTTAATATACCGGGTAACCTAAACAAGACCCAACTGGAAATCAAATACTGTACCTGTATTTACAAGCAATAAAATATATTTTTTAAATAAATCAATAAAAAACAGTTATCATATGACAGACAATTAAAACTAAAGAGGAAATGCTGCTTACTTCAATACCCAGCATAGACCACGGGCATATTCATCTGCAACTAGTTTCCTGAATTCATAGTTGTCAGGGTTCACCTCAAACTTGGACTCATAGTAGCGGTCTTTGGCTCCGTCCTCATACAGTCTTACTTCATCTGGCACTTCATCTTCGTCATCTGACTCAACATTGTCTATGGTTCGCTTCATACCGCGGTTTCTGGAAAATATTTGAATTTTGTTTTCAGGATATGTACCTTGCTGAGGTCAAAGTTACATACACAAGAAAACTCCTTATTTCAGTCCACAGATATCCTAAGTACAAACATATTTCTAGTTGTACCACAGATATTTTATGTAAAAAAATTTTTTTTGCTGTAGTGTAAGAATAAAGTGCTTACAAGATTATTCCTTGTGTTACAAAGATTCATTATCAGAAATATCTTTCTGTTAGAAAGATATTTGCAGTAAGATTCCATATCATGGAAAAGATATATTCAAAGATATTTTTTATTATGATAAAAGCTCTATAAGTACTACAGTATAATACAGTACTTTTGTGGTACAAAAGATCATGTAATATTTAAACATCAGAGGCAATACAGTCTGTGGAGTTGTGTTTGATTTGATACACCACACTGTAACAAAATGACACAGACAGATAAGGGTACATCATCTTCCTTTAGATGTTGTTAACAGCAAGTATATTAAAAATTCTCAAGTACTGTATTCAAATTAAGAAACTTGGTGTTTATAAGATGGTGGGCAAAAAACTGCTTCAACTAGTGCCAGGAGGATATTCAATAAGCTTATTACCATATTTGTACTATACCTAAAAGACAAACTAAATTATTTACATACTCTCCAGTATTCATATTAGAATATCGTTGCTCCATTATAAAACTTCTTGCTCCATGTGCCACTGAAGTGTCCCCGGCCCTCATAACAGCGAAAGCTCCTTGACCCGTTTGATTCTAATAAAAAAAAATCAATATGTCAGACATATACACACATTGATACAAGTCTGTTGCCAAATACAACACTAATCATTAATGTCATCACATAAATACAACTAAAATCCTTTACAACATTCCTTTGATCTGTGAGGTAACAACTCACAACCCCCAAGATAGAAAGATTAGATTTGTCCAGTGTACTAACATGGCATATGGCCAGCTAAGCACATACCACAGAAAATAATGCCCAGCCAACCCAACATGGCCATAGGATTAATCCATGACTTCATGTTAGGCATCCTGACCACAGATGGAGATACAAGGCACAAATAATACCAGCAAGATCTCATATTTCGCGCGATTTCATTTCGCGTTTTTGAATTTCGCGAGCACTACCTAATGTAACCAAGTCTTAAATTTGGCGTTAAATATAGTGAATTTCGTGAGATCCAGCCAGCTGAACGCGAGATCCAGCAAGCCGAATGCTGGCCACCGTCTTGAATGACGTCACAGCCCTCATACCAGTTAGTCATTTCTGCTACAACGCGTGTTTTGTCAACGCGAATTGGTTGCAATGCGTTTGATGAATAGGGGAACACTGTTTGTAAAATGCGAACTTTTGCATATGAATGTTGTCTATAGTGAGATTCCATCATCAATGTTTTGATTCCATCCTCAACGTATTAAGCGTGGCGCGGGGTTATGCAATGTTTACAGTTCACGTTCAACATCACATGATAAATTGATTCGTGTCTTTTGTTTGTGAACTGTTTTTTGAGAGGTACTCTGTAATTTTTTTTTTTTTTGCAAATTTAGCTGTTACTCATAAATACTGAATGAAGAGAATAAGTAAAAAGAATGTTTCGCAGTGATGACTAATAACGGTTTAAACCAGCGCTCTCTGTTTACATCACGTGATCAGTTGAATCGCGCGGTTTCTGTCAATTATTCCGTGATTTTCGCTATTTTCTCCAATTTTGTTGTGTTAGCGATGAATACGGAAAGACAAGGTGAGAAGAATTTTTTGAAGAAGTGTTCTGGTGATCAAATTGCTGGTGGTGAACGTAAAAGAGGTTTACAAGAACGCAATTATCGCATTGTAGCCCGCGCCATCCTAGCGACCGCCCGGGCTGTAATTGTGTGCTTTTTGGGTGGTGCTACCACCTGTCGATTCAAGATAATGGCCTCTACCTCTACTGGGGGTCCTACTGGTGCTGGTGGGTGGGACAGACCCTCCTATGCGGCCAAATAAGGAAAAGGAGAAGCGGGACTATCATAAGGGAGTCAAGTTTGCCAAGCACTCGATGCAGGATAAGCAGCGTGTGATTAAGTTACTTGAGGAAGGCCTAAAAACTAGTTTCCGGAAAGCACAATCAAGTCAATAAAGGTAGAATTTGTATCATTTGGAGGTTATAAATGGGAGAATCAGAGGTTGATGTAGAGTGACCCGTCTATATTGTTATTTTTCCCATTGGTTTATGTATTTGCATTTGGCGCAATTTTTCCAGTCTATATTACTAGTGATATATACAAGTCTTACTGTAGTACAACCACAGGTACAGTATAGACCCCCCCCCCCGACAAGTCCTTTTTTACAGTGATGAAAATCCAACAATCATTTTCAATTACACCACAACACAATGCAAGCTTTAAGATAATTTTATTCAACACAGACAGAGTCCCTCATTTATGGGTTAAGTGATGAGGACATTATGGTAGTCACTCAAAAATTAAACTATCTTTACCGAGGGATTGTCAAAAACCTCTGTCCACCGAGTAATATTTTCTCAACACAATTTTGTAAAGAGAAATTTTTGAGTAACCGTTCAATACATCCACATCAGTATCAGAGAAAAAATTCTAAGCACTTAATATGATCAACATTATTCAGCAACAAGGTGAAAATGCTGGCCTTATAAAATTAATTTCCCTAAATGTTACTCACCTTAAACCTATTGGCAGCTTCCTTTTCCATTTTTTCATCTCTTTTCTTCCTCTTGTCTCTTGCTCTGAACTCTAACTCTCGTTTCTGTCTTGCTCTAAATATCTCATCCTCTACTTTACCAAGATTTTGCAGAATCATTTGTACACGTTCCATGTTGGCAGCTCCACTATCTGTCAGCCAGCCCTAGAAATTGAAAACAAATAAAAATAAATAAAAATTACATGTACAGTATATATCATTTTCACTAAACTTCATGCACAAGGGATTAAATCACCCCTTCACTAAACTCATCGTGTCATTTACAATATAAAGTGTAAGTTCTTCTCTTCAAACACATGCTAGATCCTACGCACAGCTTTGCACTAAACACATCAAGTTCAGCTTACGTATTAGTGTGCATGTGTTGTGGAGTAAACCAATCAGTGAGGGATGAACTGATGATGAGAAGAGTAATGAGAGGTAAATCACACATTTTTGCAGGTAAATTTACTGTTACCACCTACATCAGCCTAAATCACTGGTTTTCAACTTTTGTATTCTAGTTCCTCCCTTCTCAACCATCTTGATTTGACTGTAAACTGTCATGAGAGTTTAAGCTCTTAAATTTAGCATTTTATAAAATTATAAAAATCTGATTTATTTATTTATTTTATTTTACTTTCTACAGTGGAGTGAAATTAAACATGAAGATATAAAATGTCAGTTCCATGGCAACTTCATCATAGCTGGAGAGATGGTTGGGTTGGGTTGCCTTTTCAGTACAAGATCATCAATTCTGCATTCAATCAACACCACAGATCATCATCACCTTCAGCTTGTTCCAGGACTTAATCTACCTTCATAACAAGGAAAGTGGAAACCCAACCTCACAATAACACTACAGGAAATGGTAAAAATCACCAAATATTAATTTCTAAAAGAATTAAATAACTACTAATCTTAGAACACCTCAAGTTAAGCAAGCTCAGCTCCAAAAAATTTTCTAATACAGTGGTCCCTCGGTTAACGAGCGCCTCGGTTAACGAGATTTCGGTTAACGATTTACCTTCCATAAGATTCTTAACTTCGGTTAACGAACAATCCTCGATTAACGAGTTTTTTACGAGCCGACTTCAACATGTTTTCGCTTGCATTTGGCGGTCCACCAGCTGTAGTATTAGTCCGCCAATACAGTAATCGGTTTTAGGGCTTAAATTCCTTACTATTTTAGTAAATATCAAGAAGTTTATACTATACAATAATTTTAAAAGTTTAATCTTAACTTTTTTAGTCATTTTAACAATTATTGAACATAATTGAAGGTAAAGAAACTAGTTTCTGGCATGCCATCCAGCCTGTTAACACACCAGACAGGCGTTAGTCTCTCTGTTTTCAGTGGAGGTAACATCTAGCTTGAGACTCTCTTCAACTAAACGCTTTTTTTCTGTGTTTCCAAGCAAATTATTGGTCATTTTGAAATATATTTTACATATTGACAATATATAATGCAGTGCAGTGTTGATTTACAGAAAATAATCTTGAAATACACCAAGAGACCTAAAATTTTATGGGTGAAATGGTGCCATGGGGTGACTTCTCTTCCACCCCAATGCCTTCTCTTCTTCCTTCTCCTCCACCCCCATTCAAATTCCGATCATCATCATCCAGGAGCCTTCTACATACACACCTCAAAGTAAGTGTACTTTTCTCCCTTTTTTGTTGAATTTAGGCAATTTTTGGTGAGCTGGAACCAATTACCCAAAATCCCATTGAAACAATGGTTTCGGTTAACGAGCAACCTGCTGGAACGGATTGTGCTCGTTAACCGAGGGACCACTGTACTTCTAAATCACCGATGAGGCTGAGAAATTCCTCCTGTACCACGATGTTATTACCACAAGTGTCATCCACCAGGGCGAGAGACAGATTGAACACTATTTTCCAACTGTCTTTTTCTTCAACTCCTTAAGTTTGAAGTCTGGATTTCCTCTATTATATTAAATGTTGTCCAATGAATATACACAACACAGTAATGGGGCCCATTTTCACACTTGCTGGTTGCTCCTTACTGTGTGTGCAGATTGTAAGGTAAATTGTCACTGAAATATTCACAGTATTTTACAGCATATAAAACGCGTGGCCATATAAGACACATCCCCCATTTTAGCACGGAATATTTAGAAAAACTTTTGTGCAGATTTTCCTTCTGTAGCCATAGTTTTCTTAAAATAATAAATGCAGTACCAGTAAATGTGAGGAAGAAATAAAAACAATACAGTGGTCCCCCCATTAACGAGCACAATTGGTTCCACAGTCACTCGTTAACTGAATCTATTATTTCAATGGGATATTGGGTAATTGGTTCCAACTCACAGAATTCTCTTAAAATGAATTAAAAAGTACATACAAAGTACTGTACTGTATACCGGTAATAGAATTAACAATATGTACAGTGGGGTATGCTATAACGAACGGATCCTACTACGAATATTCCTATAACGAACGGTTTTACCTATAAAATTGAGAATGCTATAACGAACGAAACTCCTACGATTTTTTTTTTTTACTAATTTGTTTTTTTTATTACAAGTATTAATGATGATATTCTTTATTTCAGGGGTTTAGATGCATATTTATGCACTTTTTTACAATTTTATATTGTATTTTTCAGTGTTAAGTGGTTGTATTTGGAGGCTTGGAACGGATTAATCCTATGACGAACAAGGTTCTAGAACCAATTAGATTTGTTATAGCATACCCCACTGTATTTAGAATGGTGTGTGCATGTAAATGACTAAAAATAAATGAAGAAAGCTACGTATGTCTACCCAAAAATATGTGTTGAAAAACTTGTAAATAAATGTACTACACCAAAGGACTAAAAATGTTATCTCTTGTGCAAAATCTATGATGTCTAAATTAAAATTATTCGCTGTCTTCCAAGGATTCCAGTAATGCAAGTTTATTCTGCTAATTTTAGTCTGTGACATTTTATAAGTTTAAACTTTAAGCCTAAAACTACCTTCACCCTGTTTTGGGAATGCTTCTTAGTCCAGAATCCCAAAATTTTTGGCCGAATCTTCCGAAATTCGGGTCCAGATTTTTTTATTTAAACCAACATTGCATTGTATATTACCAATATGTTAACTAAATTTCAGAATGACCAATAATTTTAATGTAAAAATGGAAAAATATTCAAGAGCACAACTTTCTCGATGTTTACTCCACTAGAAACAAAGGTAAACATAGAACCGATTACTGGCGGACGAGTCGATCAGCTGATGCGCACACCAAAAGTGTTTCTCGTAAGGCTGTCTTTAATAGAATTTGTACTCGTTAATACTGAAAGTCCTTACGAGAGGTAACTTGTTAATTGAAATCTCATAAATTGAACCACTCATTAATGGAGGCACTGTACATTGAACCGCTCGATACTGGAGGGTCCACTGTACCAATAAATAAGTTACAACAAAAAATACTGTATTGCCAAACAAATAAATAAAAGCCAAATAAAAGTTTACCACAGCAACGCAGATGCTACCTCCACCGATTCCCTAGCAACACTCCTCCTCCTATGCCTCGCCTCGCCTCCTACCACCCCCTCACTGAGCCAGCTAACTCGTGTGCAAAGAAATTAAAATTCCCTTAATGTGTTTTGCCCTTAGGAAAATTATTTCTTTAACCTTTTTCACAATATGTATGAGATGGTGTGTGCATGTAACCGAGTAAAAATAAATGAATATACAGTAAGTACATATATCTACCCAAAAATACGAGATGAAAAACCATAACACCTCACAGCATGACCCAGTAGCCTAGTGGTTACAGTGACGAGTCTAACCTGGCTACAATGCCGCCAGTGATGTTAACAGACGCAAATGTGAAAAGAAACTTATCTGTAAATCTTCATTTGTATCAGGTATTTGTACATTTACAAATAATTGTTGCATGTATGGCATTAATAGATTGTAATGCTTGTAAGAGTTTACAAATGGTTACTGCTTAGCTTCCTCTGAAGCGTTGGGTGTCTGCCATAAAGACGTTAATCGGTTCACTACAGTAAGTAGTTATAAATCAAGCTTTTACATTGACAATAATTATCATTTAATTAATTAACAATAATAATAAAGTGTTTAAGTAAGCAATAATATATTTTTAATTATGGAGTTGGGCTAGGTAGAATTTAGCCTACTGGAAACAGCAACTGGGGGATTCATTAGCTTATGGGAGACCTCAGCTTCACAGAAAAAAAGTGCATCTTGTATGCCATAAAATATGGTAGTTGCCAAATAGAGCAATAGGTTAGCTCTGGGTAAGTCATAATTACTATTAATAAATCAAAACTTAGAGACAAACATCATGAATAAAGTTGCCTCTGTCCCTGGGCCTGTGTATCCTTTGCTACTACTTAACCAATGATTTGTAAATTTCAGTCAAATACTCTATCTTTGTAAATTATCTCCTACATATAAGAAAACAGGATGTCTAACACTTAATAAAAAGGTAATAAAAGAACAAAATGCACACTTACACCAGTTTTGTAGCAGCAATCCTTATAGAGACGCACCAAGCGATCGATAGCATTTTCACGGATCTCAAGGGACGGCAGGTGAGGAAGGAAATCATTTCCTACAGAATTAGGACAACAACATGTTAGCAGTTATCATCTACCTCTTCACACTGGATAAAGCAAAAGAGAGAAGCTTCTCCAAATGTGTCAACTGTCAAGCAACTAAGCAGCAAGAGTCAAAATTTTCTTTCAACAGTTATTGAGGTTGGTTAAGTTCTAATGCAAGCAAAGCAAATACAATTTAACAATATGAGAAATGAGTAAATAAGACTGTCTAAGCTTTCAGCATGTGACTCACGCCTAATAAAGAGAGCAACACTATTAAAGAATGATATACATGAAATAAGAACACTGTTAGATGTTGATAAAATAAAACTACTATAAATAGAACAGTTATCCCTCACAAATGTCCACACATGTACATTCAAAAGGAATAAGAAATTACAGTACACTCTAGACAAATTTATGTAAAGTACAATCTGTACTAGATTAACTGTCATAATATATGCTTAGCTATTATAATGAGAAGAAACAAAATAATAAATGCACTGCACATAATACTAACCAACAAAGAAGCACATGAACACCCAGTCATCGATGGCTCGATCAAAGTCATACTTGAATGGTAGATTCGGCATCGCCAGGTCTCTCTCCAGATACTCACGCAGCACATTTAAGCGTACAAAGATAAATCTTGTCTCTTCAAACACTTTTTCACAGTCAACTTCTGTGCCTTCAGCTACACCAACACACTCCTTCAACTCATGACCTGAAATTTCATAAAGAAAAAAGTAATAAATTAATTAAGAATAAAACTTTTAGTAAATTCATTAACAACATCAGTAACCAAATATTGCTGTACATACAAGCCTTTTCCATGCTATGGTGCAGGGTGGTGGGGCTGATACTGATCCTCTAATACAGTGGCCCCTCGGTTAACGAACTCAATCCGTTCCAGAAGGTCGTTCGTTAACCGAAACGTTCGTTAACCGAAACCATTGTTTCAATGGGTTTTTGGGTAATTGGTTCCAGCTCACCGAAAATTTCCTAAATTCAACAAAAATGGTAGAAAAGTTCACTTACTTTGAGGTGTGTATGTAGAAGGCTCCTGGATGATGATGATGATGATGGGATTTAGAATGGGGGTGGAGGAGAAGGAAGAAGAGAAGGCATTGGGGTGGAAGAGAAGTCACCCCATGGTGCCATTTCACCCATAAAATTTTAGCTCTCTGGTTTAATTCAAGATTATTTTCTTTAAATCAACGCTGCACTGCATTATATATTGTCAATATATAAAATATATTTCAAAATGACCAATAATTTGCTTGGAAACACAGAAAAAAAGCGTTTAGTTGAAGAGAGTCTCAAGCAAGATGTTACCTCCAGTGAAAACAGAGAGAGACTGACGCCTGTTTGCTGTGTTAAGAGGCTGGATGCCGCGCATTAAACTAGTCACTTTACCTTCAATTTTGTTCAATAATTGTTAAAATGACTAAAAAATTGAATATTAAACTTTTAAAATTATTGAATAGTATAAACTTCTTGATATTTACAAAAATAGTAAGGAATTTAAGCCCTAGAACCGATTAATGTATTGGCGGACTGATACTAAAGCTGGTTGCCCGGTCAGTGCAAGCGAAAACATGTTGAGGTCGGTTCGTAAGAAGTTCGTTAAGCGAATTTTTTTTCGTTAACCGAATTGAAGATCCTTATGGAAGGCAGTTCGTTAATCGAAATTACGTTAACCGAGGTGTTCGTTAAACGAGGGGTCACTGTACTTAGGATTCCATAGCTAATGAATTATTTGACTCCCCTTAGGAAGATACGCATCCACCCAAAGACTGTTCATTCAGTATACAAATTATATCAGACATCCAACAAGAGCACTACAAACACACACCCCCAGTATTGTGTAAAAAAAAAAAAAAAAAAAATGCAACTAGGATAAAAATAATGTCAGAAAAATAGCATTCTAAGACATCACATTTATCCATGATAAAACATGAAACTGTTTGTGTAATTATGCTGGAGAGCAAAAGTTTATTATACAAATGTTAGCCTCCCAGAACACACAGACGTACAGTATAAGGAAGTGTTTCAAATACCTACCAAGTTGTCCGCATATTTCACATGGTTTTGGCTTGTTAGGCTTGAACTCTTCTCGAATTATGGTAAAATTTGCTTCATGTGTGGCCAGGCCTAACATGATGAGATCAGCATCAGCACCACAGAGACAGTGCTGGGTGTCTGGGTCATGGTCAGGCTGGGCACGCTGACGCCTGATGTAGTCCATGATCTTGTGTTCGCCTTCACCAGGACAATTAGCATCCGAAAGGATAACCTGTTTAACATCAGATAACCATACTATCAGTAATCAAATCTATTAATACATCAATGAAAACCTAACCCAGGAAAACCCGAAGTAAGACTAACATGGAAGTGATTTTCAACAATTTTATTATCAACGAATGTACGAGTAACACAATATTAGCTTGATGGACACGTTCAAAACTTTACTAACCTTAACACCCCTCCAGCCTGAATCTGTGTTGAGTCGTTCATGTACATAATAATGCAGACATTTTGAGAGGCGATCCATGAAGGGTGTGCCAGGGGTGATACAGTTGGAGTCAAAATGTGATTCCTTGGGTTTTTCGGGAGGAAGATTAAAACCTGAGGGTAAAATGTCCAATGTTAAGTGCATAAGACTAGGCAAACCAGTAATGGTGCAAAATGAGTATAAGTGTACAGGTACTGACATCCTCAAAACATTCAGAGTAAAAAGCAAGTACTACATAAAGGTAAAACAATTTTCTTATGTTTTTGCTTTCCCAATATACTCCAGTGGCCAGAACCAAAAGCAAATACACTCTCCTATCATTCTCCTTCAACATATCTGCCTTAACTATTATGACTTACCCCACACACCTCTTGAGGCCATCCTCTCCAATCATTCACACAAACTACTGCTTCTTTTAAGTCCATCCCTTTACTCCTGGTACAGTACAGTACTTCCTTCACCCCAGCTATCTATCTCCTTTATCTTTCCCTCCTACCATCAACCTCTACATCATACAGTATTTTTTGCCAATCTTTCACTTCCTATTATCTACCTACCTGTCTCTACCACCTTAACAAACCCTACTCAGCTGTCTGATAGCATTTTCATTTTATCTTATTCTCTGCATCCTTTTCACAATCCGATCCCAAACACTTCCAATATGCTGCTTCTTTCTCCTGCATCTAGAGTACAGGACCTGATCCACACCCTCTGCCCCTTCTAATGTTCCAATTGTTGACTTATCCAATCCCATATATTTGAAATTCCTCACTTACTCCAGTTTATCACCACCTCATTTTTCTTTATTTTCATTATGTACCATAGTTTACAGTAGGGAGTATTTAGGAAAAGACATTATTGCGTATTTCCTTCCTGTAGCCATAGTTTTCTTAAAACAATATAATACAATGCCAGTAAATGTGAGGACAATCAAAAATAATACCAATAAATAAGGTACAACGAAAATTTCTGTATTGCCAAACCAGTAAATAAAAGCCAACTGAAAGTTTAACAGTCGCCATTTGCATATATACATCTCTACTCTCTGTTCACCATAGCAACAGAAATGCTACCTCTGCCGATTCCCTAGCAATGCTCCCCTCCCCCACCACCAAGCCATCCTACATTCATTTGAAATAAGTTTCCTTCTACTCATTACACTCTCACATATATTTACATGACCATCCACATCATTCTTCTAGTCACTCTTATCAAATGCATTTTCCTGATGCATTTGTCACAAATGTATTCTATGCCTTCTCAAGATCTTCACTCGTTCTCCTTACTGCCACAACACCATAACCATTGTAGCAATTTTGTGTTTTATTTACTGGGCTTTTTTGTCTATTATTAAGCAGAGTCTAGTCTGAACAGCAGGGTACATGGGGAGGAATGCCTGGAAGGGGGAAGGGGGTAAATAAAACCACAAATAAAACAAGATTGCAACACCACAGCCTGACCTCACACTGTACTTCACCAAATGCATTTCCTGTTCTTGTGAGTCTCTCAGTAATGGCCACTTATGCAGGAAACAAGTGTTGCCAACCAGTGACTAAAGATTGGTAGTTTATGGAGTATCACCAGGAATGGGCAGTTGTTTCTTCTGGAATTCTGTCGCCTTATACAAAACAAACTTGAATATGAATATCTTGTGATATAAAGTTATTCATTTAAGAGAAGTGGCAGGACTTTCTGTTGTAAAGGAGTCAGGAAACTTAGTTGGCACTTTCATAAGTGTTGGAGCTGTTTAGTCACAGTACAGTTACGACATGATTGGTTAAACAAAGAGGTCTAATCAGGAACAGTTAAGGTGATCTCTTACCAACAGCACAGTCATATGCCACCCTTCCACTCATGGTGGACATTACATATTTTAATGTGACACAACCATAACTTAATAATTCTACAAACCTTTCTGTGTAAAATTTATAAGATTACATCAATTAGCAATAACTTACATAATTCATCACTACAGTATTTACTTAGTAGCTGTTACAATAAATCTTGAAGTTGAGAAAATATGAGAAATAAAAAGGTAGCAGAAGACTGGTAACAAAAATGTTATATTGTCTTACAGCTGGGTACTGAACACTGATCATATGATGTCATCAGGTGCAAAATAAGTTTTCTTATAAAAATAATGACAGAATAATTTATTTTCATAAAATAATCTGTGATTATTAACTTTACGAATTTCCAATTTAAAAATAAAAATGTACAGATAGTTGCCAATGTATCATAGTATTTTTATTTTTTTTACAGGCAACTATTACAGTCATGGGTTACAGAAAGGACTACTTCTGTCATCTTGTCTCCTCTGTGACAATAAAAAGCTTTTAACAAAAAATTTGATTCGTATTTGCTTTCTGTGATTGACTGAATGAGTTTGGGGATGAAAACAGAAATGATGATGAATGACAAACTTATGAACATACAAACAAAAACTGGTAAGTACTCATTTTAGCTACTCCAAGTGTATATCTGTCCGTACACTAGTGGAGCATCTCCATTACACTTTTATCTGTAATGCATAAGGGCAGACCAAGATATCTATCCTCAAGTATTTGTAGAAGCTAATATTTCATTGAGAGAAACTACCAGCAGTGAATATGAGAAATTAATCAAGATCAGAGGAATTTAAGCATGATATCGAAGAAGAACTTGACAAAATTACTTAAAAATTTCATAGTATCAAAAATTATTTGGGTTAACAATTTTTTCAGAAATCTCAAGCAACACCTGAGACATTTACTGTATACCAAAATAAAAATAAATCTACTGATCTATGGAAACTTATAGAGCAAAAACAGCAACTTTATCACAGATGGACACTACCCCCACCATTATGCCGCCCCTGCCCAATCATCCACCACACAAACCACTCTCTCCTGTCCCTTTGAGTAAACAACTGTTCTCTGGATCCTCATCCCCTAATCACTAACACACTTTTAACCCCATCCTTCCTTCCTTCATCAATTGTATTTTACCAAAATCACAATTTATTCTTTGGCTGATCCATCGAGTTAACTCATCACATACGGTCTATATAATACAGTAAGCTGCATCTGAACAATGTATCCTTTACTCATTTGGGGAAAAAGACACTAACTGGCTTGACCATGTAACAATCCTGGGTTTATTAAAAGGAAGGTTCATAGTTCTTATACTTTTAGCTTCAGCACTAGTACCAAATGTGGTATGAAAATGTCATGTCATCCTCGCTCCTATTTTCACAAATTTGTATGGCTGGGAATAAGAGAAAATGTAATCTTAACAACAAACTGGTAAGTTAAAGCTGAATTTAAAAATACTGTCTTACTGTGAAGTTGTAACATAATTTGTAATACAGGACACCAGAATCAGCCAGAGGCAGAACAACACAAATTTAAGCTTAACCTTTCACAAACTTACAGTTGTGTGTTGGAACTGCCATTTTCATTATCAAGTTTTTTTTTCAGGGAATGTAAAGATAAATACACCTTTACTATAAGGAGCAAGGCCCAGAAACCACCATGCCCAGTTATTAAATCACTCGCCCCCAATACTCGAGGGTATTCTAATTATCCACTAACACCTTAGTCTTAGTAGCATCTTAAACGTGACTTACAGGAGGGCCTAGAAGTGTTTAGTCTAGCCTGTAAGTGTGTGCCCACATTGTTTTTTTTTCCAGTCCAAACACTTGTGACTGCAGGCAATGACCACTGCAATGGTCAGTCATGTTTTAAACTAAATATAAGGTGAGGTTTGTTGGAAGCATTGGCTCAACCTACATTACTGTATGCTAACAAAATAGGAATAGTTTTCATCACAATGACAAGGAGAAGATTAGCAGAATATGAACACCTTCAATCTTTGAGGAATATAGACAAAATATATGCCTGTGCCTCCATAATGTGCAGAGAAATAAACCATGTAAAAAGTGTGATGGACATGATGGAAAAAAAAAAGAAGATGGAACAGTGTTTGGAAACTGTGTGAAAATAAACAAAAGTGTATCTATGGAGTGAGATGAAAAGGCAGTTGATGTTAGGAATAGTGAGAGGGATGTAGTCAGCACAGCATCCATTCTCTTGTGCAACAAGAAAAGCCAAACATATGTTCTGTTATTACCTTCTGGCATTCATAAGCAATTTTCATACATATTTAAAAAGTGAAGGGGTATACAAGTGAAAAATATATGTAAGCATAATTAGAAAGCATAAAAGAACATTATCTATCAAAGATAAGGCAAGAGGTCATAAGACAACAGTCAGTAAATGAATATGTAGCCAAGTCTACACTGATGCAGTGTTGGGCAACATTCTTTATGTTCCAGTCTGAAATACAGAAAATTAAGAATGTGTATATTTGTGGGAGACTATAGTGTAATTCTTACCATATTAACTATTACTTTTTGTATAATGAAACATAACATCATGTAAAAAGCATCAGTCATCATGTAATGTGCTAAAGTATATATAAAATATCAAGAGCAGCAAATATACAGTAGAAATTATTCATGTAAACTTAAAGAAGTTGAATACACACAAAATTGGTACATAAGAGAGCGGTCATCTGCTTGTGCTGCAACATATAATATAATTAACAATATCTGAAAGAATAAGGATCCAAAAAGTCAATGACACAGACCATAAAGATAAAGGGGGACAAGATGGGATAGAGAAAGGCAGAGTAGTATCTGGAAAATGTTTGTTTAAATCTTTGTACTTAGAAAGAAGGTAGAGTAATATGAACTACAGTACATCATCCACAAGAAAGTTAGTCATTTTCTTTGTATTCACTCATATTTGAGGGTTCCTTTGGCAGTGGATCACGGGCAACCACAACCAGGAAATCTACAACTGCTGTACTGCACTATGGCAATGGCCTACGAATAGGAACAGCTCGCATAACTTGCTTGCTAACATGTCTTACACTGATCTATTAAAAGACTTCTTCATAACATACCTATTAGATATAAAACTAACCTTTATCTAGGAGTTCCTGTCTTATGCGAGCCACTTCTACTTTCTTTTCAATGGCTTCTTTTGAGGCTCGGAATCTTCTGGATCTCTGTTGGTTCATCTTGGCTCTAGGGGCCACTCCATCAATGGCCATATACAAGAGTTTACGTGGACGAACAATTGCAAATAGACGGTCAATACACTGCAACGAATTTCTTTATAAATATTTATATAAACAAATAACCCAGAGGCTATGATCATTGTATAAACTTAAACACTTGATATAATGCATACTGTTACACATACAGTATATTGTAATTCCAATTCCAAAAAAATCACTTAAGCTAATTACAGTAACCAGTGACAGAACACCTTCCATGAGTTCTCTGGCTACAGCCACAATGAACCATGCAAATACCGTACCCTTCCAGGAGTTTGGAATTCTGTACATTTCCTGACTTTTAACTCTCTCCCAATTAAAATTATCTGCACTGTGTCTTCTAACTTTCCAAACTGTTTTCTAATACCTATTCCAGCTCTTCACAATCCAACATGTTTCTTCTATAACTTTGAATTACCACATCATCAACAGTAGTCTCCCATAACCAACCATTAACTAACACATAATCCAAATGTCTTTATTATCACAACAAGTACAGTACATTCATAAAACCACATTCAACACTCAGAAATTACAGTATATATTACTTGCTTGTACAGTTACCTTTCACAATTACATATTAAGTTAATGCACCACTACTAACGTCTTCATGTACATACATTCTTTCTCTTCTGAAATTTAATGCTAAGTATACAGTAAGACTTGTATATATCACGAGTAATATAGACTGGAAAAATTGCGCCAAATTCAAATACATAAACCAATGGGAAAAATAACAATATAGACTGGCCACTCTACATCAACCTCTGATTCTCCCATTTATAACCTCCAAATGATACAAATTCTACCTTTATTGACTTGATTGTGCTTTCCGGAAACTAGTTTTTAGGCCTTCCTCAAGTAACTTAATCACACGCTGCTTATCCTGCATCGAGTGCTTGGCAAACTTGACTCCCTTATGATAGTCCCGCTTCTCCTTTTCCTTATTTGGCCGCATAGGAGGGTCTGTCCCACCCACCAGCACCAGTAGGACCCCCAGTAGAGGTAGAGGCCATTATCTTGAATCGACAGGTGGTAGCACCACCCAAAAAAGCACACAATTACAGCCCGGGCGGTCGCTAGGATGGCGCGGGCTACAACGCTACAGTTGCGTTCTTG
Organism: Homarus americanus; assembly: GCF_018991925.1. NCBI lineage: Eukaryota > Metazoa > Arthropoda > Malacostraca > Decapoda > Nephropidae > Homarus > Homarus americanus. Next base: position 490,820 of record NW_024729288.1, read on the forward strand.
TAAACCTCTTTTACGTTCACCACCAGCAATTTGATCACCAGGACGCTTCTTGGAAACATTCTTCTTACCTTGTCTTTCCATATTCATCGCTAACACAACAAAATTGGAGAAAACAACAAAAATCAAGGAGTACTCAACAGAAACCACGCGATTCAACTATCACGTGATGTAAACAGAGAGCGCTGGTGTAAACCGTTATTAGTCATCACTGCGAAACATTCTTTTTACTTATTCTTTTCATTCAGTATTTATGAGTAACAGCTAAATTTGCCAAAAAAGAAAAAAAATTACAGAGTACCTCTCAAAAAACAGTTCACAAACAAAATACACGATTCAATTGAACATGTGATGTCGAACATGAACTGTAAACATTGCATAACCCACCGCCACGCTTAAAACGTTGAGGATGGAATCACGCTATAGCCAACATTCGTATGCAAAAGTTCGCGTTTACAAACAGCGTTCCACTATTCATCAATCGCGTTACAACCAATTCGCGTTGACAAAACACGAGTTGTTGCAGAAATGACTAACTGGTATGAGGGCTGTGACGTCATTCAAAACGGTGGCCAGCATTCAGCTTGCTAGATCTCACGTTCAGCTGGCTGGATCTCGCGAAACTCACAATATTTTATGCCAAATATAAGACTTGGTTACATTAGGTAATACTCGCGAAATTCAAAATGCGAAATATGAGACCTTACTGTACTGTGTAACCAAAATGTTCCCTCTGCTACCCATCCATCCATACTTTACATTCTAACACTCCTTACAAGTCATATATCTTAATAGTTGTTATTTCCTTCAGTATGAATTATCTTTGTAAACAAATTTCCTGGGCTGGGAAAAACTATGGGCAAGTTTCTTTATGCCAATTGCCTTTCTACCCAGCAGAAATTGAAAACCTGGATATTAACCAATTTCTGGATTGTGTTAGGGGTAATGGTAAGCCATTGCAGTTGGCGAGTTGTCAGGTTTTCTTGAATTATTCCTTGACATTGGGTCATATAGCTCGTTAAATTAGGGTGTGGTTGTTATATTGGAGACAGCTTCTACACCTTAAACAAATACATGCCTAGGTGGCCCTAGGGCCAGCCATCCTCAAACACAAGTATCAACCATTATACAGTAATGTAATTCATTTGTGAACAAGCCCATCATATCAACCGAAATGAATGGTGAAACAACCTATAGCTATGTCCAAGATCTAACAAGTAATGGTGCAAACATTACCAGGTTCAGATATAGGTTTTCCTTAACCCTTTTGTGCACGAGATAAGTTTTTCAGTTCCAAGACCACATCACTGAGGCCCCCTGGGCAAGCACGGTGAATATTTTTGGGGGCTTTATCAATTTCCCTCAAAAAAAAAAAAAAATAATGGCATGAACCATATATATTTGGCTTCATAACTGATTGCTCTACAACAAAAGCGAAAAAGTAAAAATAATACAAGTATACAGTATAGCCATTTTTCATCACTTTTTACAAGAGAGAAAAAACACACCAATACATTCACAACCTCTTAGATTAAAATTGTCTGAGCCAACTTTTCAAGTACAGGAACTATACTATACACTGAGAGAAGCAGAATTTTATGAGTTTTCCATCGCAGTAATCAGATTTCTGATATCGCCAATAGTTGTTGAGAAAACAGCAAAAAAGATTCTCAAATGGTAAAAAACAATTCTTATCTTTTATTATTATTTTTGTGCCTATGTTTTATATCGATATAAATTATATTGCATCTTGTAGTCAACACTATAACAATGAGAATGGTACTGATAAAATTCATGTAGGTCTAGAAAATCATCCTCTTTCAGAGACTTTTTCTTTTACATTGTCACTATAATGAGGTTGTGTAGCCTGATACGGTAATGGCCTTTGAAAACTAAACACTTCCCTATAAATATGAAAAAATATTATTTTACATAGCCATCACATCCCTAACACTAAAAAGAAATTGTTTCAGGGAGTAGGGTAAGCACGGTAATCCAGGAGTTGAGGCAGCCTGCACAGAGTTATGGAAATTTAAATGGACATGGCTCACCCTTACGATGTGACTGCTGAGATAATACTGCGCATTTATCGTTTCAGTCTTCCCTTCCTATGGGCCTCGAGAGTTGCCAATTAGTTTATTTTATACAACTTACTTGCTACTATGATGCACCAAAATTTTATGCAATTATGTTAAAAACTAAATTTTTTTTAGATTTTTTTAAAGTTTGGTGACTCGATTTGCATCACCGTGAAGTTGGTCTTATCATAAATATGACATGACTTGCGTCATCAGGCGCGAGAGGGTTAATATATTTTGTTTACCATTGCATACTGGATGTGGTGGCAGAGTATAAATTGTCACTGGTGAGCGCCAACCCGCCCAATTGTGATTGGGTATAGGGAGGTGATGGTAATCAAATGCAGTGTCAGCCAAGCTGCTTCCTTGCATGCCAAAGGCATAATATGCAGTGAACTGTATCCTTTGCCTTAACAGACCATTTTAGCTATGGAACTCACTTTCAAATATTGTACAGGTATCATCCACATTACAAAAGAGTTGCATTCTTGAAAAATTGTACTGTACTTAACTCTTTAGAGACCAGGGGTTTCTCACAGCTTTATAAAATTGTCTGGCATTAGCCAGAATAAAATACCCAAGTGTGGGGCTGCCCTCTAAAGAGTTATCATGAAATTCTGAAATTGAAAACCATTTTCCCTCCAAACCCAATTACTGTACTGTATACAGGTAAAGTACAATACACAATAGCCAACCTCTGATGGCTCACCATCTTATCTCTGGATCACACATGTAAAAACTGGGTATTCTATGATGTTTCTTGACTTGCCCTAACTAACCTTCACCATCATGAATGCAAAGCAACCAAAGAGTAGCAAGAGGTGATGATGATAGCATCACTTCAGTAAAGATGAAAATGAAAGAAATAAGTGTGTGATAAGGCTGTGGGTCGCCTTAACAAAAACACATAAGTAGACGCAGGACAGCACAGAGAATTACAAGAGAGAAGTAATTTGATAAATGTATGAGAGTGAAAGTACAGTACCGGTACAGTGCAGTGTTGAGTTGCGTACAGTATGGCACATCACTGACAGATAATGCCGTAAACACTGCCGAGAAAAAGGTAAGAGAATTCCATTTTCTTCTTCCAATGTAGCCATTTCATAGATGACCAAAGGAAAAACACATTTATATACAGTACAAGTAAAACTGTAACAATTTTTACTATAAAATGACCACAAACCCAACCCTCCCTTCCTCTTGATGCAAACTTGGACACCCATTTTTTTCTATTAATATTCAAAGAGGCACAGATCAAAAGTACTAGTACAGTAAATGCTCATGCTAATAACCTAAGGGTGTCTAATCAAGTGAAATAAGCTGAGGTTCATAATCCTCATGGGATCTCCAATAAATTGTAAACTCCATAATCTATAGTCCAGCGCATCCAAGATTATGTTACCACCAATATGGAATACAGTAAAGGTATGAGTTTTCATGGTTGGTGCACTGTTTACTGTGCTGTCATAGCCTACACCACCACTTTACCAATGTTATCTCTGTCTGAATGTGTGAAGTAAAGTTCCATTCTTCTCTCAGTTACTTGAGTTGTATCATCATCAATTCTGCTCTTATAATGACACCCAAAAATATTCAGTGATCTGCTAGATGTAAAGATGTGAAGAGGAGGCACATTGTATTTTATACTATCAGCCAACCATGTGTATAAGAGGCTAAAGCATCATCTTATTTCTAGCACTCTATTGTGAATCAGCCAATCTTGGTTGTACAGTACAGACACTTCCCGGTTTACAGAAAGGCTCCATCCCTGGACCCTATCTGTAAGCTGAATTTTCTGTAAATTGAAAATGACCCTTCCATAAGGTAAACATGAACTGTACCCTGTACTGAATCACAGATGGCATCTCATAAGGGGGATGCACTCAGCTGCCTTACTCATCATCCTCTACAAATAGTGTTGTTATGCCGTACTAGTTACCTTCCTTAATAACAGAAACTCTTGCACAAAACCCCAAATCTTTATAATGGGGCTTATGGGAGGCATTCTGTATCCTCGAATTTCTGTAAGCCGAGTGCTCTGTAACCCAGGAAGTGTCTGTATATGAAAAAGTTGTAGACATGATCATAACTACTGTACAGTACTGTATTAATATTATGGAGACATCATTAAAAAACCATGACCAAACATCAGAAGAATTACTTTTGGTTGTTGTAGACAATGTATTATTCTGCTAATAGTTTGTAATTTATTCACTATGTAAAGGCAGTATAAAACACACTTTAGATAAAAGTAATGTATATTTGAAGGTGGAATACTTTTCTTCAATGACTGCTATAATTTCCCCATATAAAATACTTTACATACTAGTACTGTATTAGTTTCTCCACTGGATATTAGGGTTTGGGTCTGTTACTTCTGTGAGACCTGAACAGCTGCTGATGCCTAAATGAAATTCAAGAAACAAAAAACAAACCAAAAGACAAATATTGCACCAAATAGAGGACTGGACCTACAGTGCCTCTATATAACCAGGCCACGATCAGAGGACTAATACGTTGCCAACTACCGTATTTTCCAGCATTTATGATGCAATTTTATCTCTAATAAAGTCTTCAAAACTCAGCCTGTGATTTACACGTGGAAGGTTGATCCTCTCTCGGGGGATGAGGACCCACACTACAACCAAGAGAGTAATATTTAAGGGCAGGTTAACCAGCCACCCAATGAAAATATCTAGAAGAGACAGCTTATTTCTTACCTTACAAAAAAAGGAAATTGGGTGGAGGTAAGGCATTATTCCTAATTAGTTTTTTTTGTAAAGATAAAGTAAAGAACGATGCCAGTACTGCCACCACCTTTGTTTACATAGGCATCAAGATGCGTTATAGAGGCCTATTGACTTTTGCAGACAATAATTTTATGCTCACTACTAAGAAGAAACAGTAGCAACAGCTTTAAAAAAATTCTACAATCGATGATAAATTATTTTTTCTTTCATTAATAATATGCCCCAAAAAGGTAGACATTTATTATTAACAATACTGTAGAAGGCTAAGATTTCCTATTATTCTGGTGAAACACACACGCCAACAACAACAAAAAACTAATCCTAGGATGGAAATTTATTATTATTATTGTTTTTTTTTAGTAAGTGCCTGTGGGCAAACGACAGACAGACAGTTCGGATAATTTAAATTTTATAGGTAAGTGTGGAATGAGTTAGTCAACATATGTCACGAGCAACATGGTGTGAGGAGAGAGCCTGACACTTTGTGCATGCTTCTTGTCTGCTGTGTTGCTTTGCATTATACTGTATGTGTATCATGTATAAAAAAACTTACTATACAGTACAGGTGCTCCTCTACTTAAGAACGTTCAACTTACAAACTTTCAGATACAATTATAATCACTGAGGGGGGTTACCTGCCAGAACAGGTGTTTAATGTGGATGACTGGATTATTTTGAAGAAAATTCCAGATAGAGTAAACATCACCTAAGAGGAGAAGAGTGAGCCAGGTTTTAAGGCTGTATTAAAGGGTATAGCTGTACTAAATATCCATAATCTTTTCATTTGTTACAATATGTTTGGTATCTACAGGAGTAAAGTTGGACTTACAAACAAACCTCAGGAACGTATCTCGTTCGTAAGTAGAGGAGCACCTGTACAGTAGTTTACCTTAAGGTGAAAAGAACATTGTAATAAAAACTAATGCAGTGAGCACATGTTCAGTATAGTGGGGATCCTCGAGAAAGTGGTGCTGCCCCACTAAACTGACACCTACTCATCATTTACTTTATCACATTTATTTTAAGCCCAGTTTTAGCGGTAAACACAGTCCAGTCCCTCTAATGTAAAATAACACAGAAAACATAGTGTTTATATATGGAACTTATGTAGGCTTATGATAGGACCTGGTAGACATAGACTATAATGTACTGTAGTTATCACCCACTCAGGAGGCCACACTAACACAGCTCCATGACCTAACTAACTATCTCTCTCTCTCACACACACACACACACACTTAGGAGAAAGCTTTACATACATACATATGTGTGTGCGTGTCAGGTAAGACAGGCACATAAAACACGTCTATGTTTCATGTGTATAAATATGGTTTTGCTAAACGTGTTTTGTTACTCAATAAGAAATTAAGAGATTAAAAGCAAAAAAATAATCATCATAGAAGCAACTCTACAAAATGCTGTGATCAACTGTTATGTTATTGCCTGGTACTTCATATTTTCTTAACATACAGGTAATTGTGGTTCACATTTGTTTCCTTTGATTAATGTGTAACAATTCAACATCTTTATTTGAAATGTTCAGATTCCTGGTTATGTTACAAAAAAGAAAGAAGAGTACCAAGATAACTTCATATGAAATAAATTAGTTAGCACCTCTGCCAACAAGCTGGAGCCTGACGGAATTCAGCAGTCACAAGACACCAGTTACGAGAATCACAAACACCCGTCCCTTTACAAAGCATTATAGCAAGGATGTCACCCACCTTATTCACACTCAAATAAAAAAATATTCAATACTTACTGGTTTATGATCAGCTCATAAGACTTTATTAAATTAGATTTATTTGATACAAAGTAAGAGATTTAAACCATTTCAAATAAGCTCCCAGATCCTGGAACATTGTTTTGTACAATTATACTGTAGTTCTGTATATGCGAATATTTACTGCTAATCTAGAATGTTTTATTTTTTGTATTTGAAAAATTGTGACAAATAATATACAGTACAGTGTTTTATGTTTTGAAGCATGATGTTTTAAAGTTGTTGTCGTGGCTCTTACATGTGTTCATTGTGTCATAATTTGTGATTTTTTACAACAAAACCTCAACAAACCCTTACCAATATTTAAAAAAGCATCCAGTTCAATGATATTTGTCCCTTAAGGAAGAAAACCCAAAGGGAAACTTTTAAACTAATATAACATATGATATAAGGCAGAGTAAGATTTTACAGTACAAAAACTGATTTTTTTTATTTTTTTTACGGGGATTAGCCCACCCGGGCACAGGTCACTGACCCACATCGGGGCCCAGGGGGCGAAAATGTAATAATAATAATTCAAAGTAAATAAAATTTATAATAAAAAGTAAAATAAAATATTAATGGTAATAATAATAATAACAACACTGTGATAATAATAATAAATACAAAGAAATACAAGAATGAAAAAAATCAATAGTCAGAAACGCTATATGTATGTTGTGTTGTCATGTAAGAGAAACAATTGAGACCCTACAATTGTGTGTAAATGAAGCAGAAAGACAGATCAGCAACCTGGAACTTGGTCACAATTTTTGTGATGCCATATGGCAACAGGGTCTACCATTAGACAACACAAACTGCTGCTACTTCAAATAGTTTTATCTTGATATTTCCTGATACAGGGAGTCCCCAACTTATGAACGTCCGACTTGTGAACACCCGCCGATACAAATGAGGTCACATGAGGTCAATTATTTTAAGAATCCGACATAAGTACAACTGGTTTGTAGGATTAACGTACGAGAAATAGTACGTAGTGCATCCAAGGAAAGGAAAACAATTACAATGGAAGTGATAGTTGATGTAATTAAATGTTCTGAAAAAGGCAAAACACCCTCAGTCATTGATAAAGCATTGGGCTTCAGTCGGTCAATGGTCGGAACAATTTTGAAAGACAAACACAAAATTCTTGAACATGTAAAAGGATCTACACCAATGAAGTCAACTGTGATAACAACACAAAAAAGTGGAGTGTTAAATGAAATGGAAAGATTGTTAGTGATATGGGTGAAAGATCAGCTAGCCCAAGGTTTCAATGTACCGGGGTAAACTTTTACTTTTACTTTCCTTTACTGTATTTTGTCTTTCAATTTCTTATTTTCTCTTAAATTAAGTGATTTGAGATGTATAAAAGAACTTAGGCCATGATATAGTGCACGTAGGGTATGTGTTCCGACTTAATCCATTTCCGACTTAAGAACACCCTCAATAACGGACCTCGTTCGTAACCTGGGGACCCCCCTGTATATAGTGATGGGTACATGTTCCTTGATGAACCAACTAATATGTTAGGTAATACAGTATGTCTCCAGCTTTAAAACCCAGGAACTATCAACACTAGTAGTTGGAACTAATTCATCAAATAGTTCCTACCTTCCTGACATATCCAGAAAAGAAGGATGTTTCGATACAATGGTTCCATCCCACTAACACATGTCCTCCACCAACCTCACTAGGCTTTGGTTATTATTGATATTTCTTGAATTAATCCTCAGTTTTAGCCCAAAATAGTGTTTGGCAGGAGACTGAGTCACCAACCCAGGTATTGTTTTAAAATATGCTTCCAAAAGCAAATTCCAATATATTTTTGGGTACATAGTTTCTGAAAACTCTAAGATGAAACTTGTCAAATAGTAAAAATACAACAAAAGTTGTACATTTACACTTGTTGTTATATATCTACTCCAGCTTCAATTACAGTACAGTATTGTACCACCTTCCCTTGCCACAGTGGTTTGTAACTGAATCAAATTTTAAAGCAGAATATAATTTTTTCTGGCCCTAATTTTAATAGTTATGTTTTCTTTCCCCAGGACAATTAAATATGTTCTCACAAGTAGATTTTTTTTCTTAATTCAAATCATTACCAAGTGACTTACAAATGAACATTAAGTGAAAATGGAAGTGTGAGAGAAGTGTTATCATACATAATCAATCCTAAAAGACAACAATTGAAAGATTAGCATTACCAAAAATAAAAACCTTACCTCAAATATTGCAACCATCATCTCATCTTCATTCTTAGGTGCTGGTCTGTCTTCTGGATGTGTACACGGATGTATAATACCATTCATGTCAAGATATAAGTTGTCAAATTCAACCCCATTTGGATTGGGCTTCGAAGTGTCTTGAGGTATTTGCTTGCCATCGTCAGTATTATATTGCTGAAAAAGAAGACAATGTACGGTAATGCAAATTACTGCATAGTACTTATAATGCTGCAAATATAAACTTGGCATTAGCCGATTATTTTCTCTTAAGTAAAAACTGCATATGAATCAAAATATAAAGTTCTAAAATATAGAAGTCCAAATTTAATTAGGGACAGACTGCCACTGGATTCTATAATACTGTATTGTAATAAACAGAAATAATAAATATCTTATACTGTACAGTAAATTTTTCTTGAGAACATGAACTCTATACCAACTGCCTAAACCAAGATTTAGACCTGCTCCCACATGACTAATGTCTTGCTTACATTATCATCAATGTTTTGAGCCATTCTACACCTCTGTGTGGGTTACCCGCAATTAACTAATGGCATATGTTGGGTAAAACCAACTTGACATTTTTCCATACAAGATAAACAGTTTCTTACCTCTTGAGAAGGACATAAAAGTGGACAGGGAAAACTTTTGGGGAAATATTGTACTGTACCTGTAATATTTTTACTACTACAGTACTTTCAAGCTCAAAAGCACCAATGCTCATTTGTTTATGTCTGGGATGTTATAACGGTTCCTTCCATAGTTTTTTAACAGATGATGATCACAGCATTAAGTCCTTGATATATGCAGGCGATACGTTTCTGAAAACCTTCGTATATATCTTAATTGAATACTTAGTTACCGGTAATTGGTAAAAAAATAGGATGCATTCCATAACCCAAAATTAAAATGTTCCAGACCCAATTTCAAGACAAATAAACCATATATTTTTGACCCCAGGCACTGATGTGGGTCATTGACCTGTGCCCTGGTGGGCTGATCCCATAAAAAAAAAAAATAAATAAATAAATAGATAAATAAATACAATACAGTGATCCCTCGGTTAACGAACACCTCAGTTAACGAAATTTCGGTTTACGAATTACCTTCCATAAGAATCTTCATTTCGGTTAATGAACAAAAATTCGGTTAACGAAATTCTTACGAAATCATGTCAACATGTTTTCGCTTGCTCACCAGCTGGAATATTAGTCCGCCAATACAGTAATCGGTTCTAGAGCTTAAATTCGTTCCCATTTGAAAATATATCAAGAAGGTTGTACTATTTAATAATTTTCCAAGTTTTATATTAAAATTTTTAGTAATTTTAACACTTATTTAACATAAAACATAATTTAACATAATTGCAGTACAGGAACTAGTTTTTGGTGTGCCAATCAGCCACTTGACTCATCCACAAAGGCGTCAGTTTGTATCTCTGGTCAGTGGAGGTAACATCTTGCTTGTGGCTCTCTTGAACATAAACTATTTTTACATTTTTACAGCACAATTATTGGTCATTCTGAAATTTATTTTACATATTGACAATATATAGTGCATTGCACTACAAGCACTGAACTTGACAAGGGCTGAAATGGTATTGGAGTTAAGAAACAAAGTCCAAGCTTATATTCAAAACTGAACTCATTCACATAGGATTAGTGGACCTCCAAAAGCGAGAGATAAACACGGTCAGTGACCCAGGCGGCATCCCTTTGATCATCCGACATCACGTCCTTCGAAAGTCACGTAACACAAAGTCTCCGAATAACCTGACTGTGATACGTGACTATCGAAGGACATGACGTCGGATGATCAAAGAGATGCCGCTTTGTAGCCTGGAAGTTCTGCAGTTGACTTATACACTGGGATGGATACACCCCATTTCGTCACCAACCCGGTTCGTCACCAAAACCCGTATCGTCACCACTAACAGTCACTGGTATTAGTGACAAATTTCTAAGTTTTTATTTTACACGAATAGAAATTACACATGTATACAGATGACTTGAGAATTTTTTTTTATTATTATACATGAATATTAATTGTTAAATAAAGAAAACGATTAAAACATTGGTAAATAAACAAAATAGAGAACAAATGAAGGTGATCCGACACCAGCGCATAAACCACCGAGCAGCAAGGAACAATCTCTCTCTATACCTCCTTGTCCCTCTTCTTCAGAGAAGCCTCAATGGTTGATTTGCAATTACAACTAGACTAGTTGAACTAGTTGATGAGTACAAGCTAAAATCATACACAAGAGAAGCAAATCATGACAAACAAGCCCGTCCCTGGAAGCTGTGGGATGAATATGAAGAAAAAAAATATCACCACTTCTAATTTCCTAAAAAAATTTTAGTATCTTCTTCCAAGCTTGCACGAGTACTAACAATGTTTTTATTTAGTTTTTAAATTTTAGTCTTTCATATATTGTTTAAGTGAGATGACTGCAGGCGTATTAACAATATTTTTATTTTGGTTTCGTTTTTGTCTTTAATAAATTGTTTAAATGAGATGCTTGCATGAGTAATGACGTTCTTATTTTTTTCTTTAGTCTTTAATAAATTGTCTCAAGTGTTTTTTATTATTTTCTATTCCAAGCAACAGTTATTTTAGTGTATATATTGATGGGAATGAAAACGGTGATGAAACTGGTAAAGCAGTGGTGATGAAATGGGCAGACCCCGCTGTGAGATATATAAGTATATATATATTCATTATACAGCTACTCCTTGACTTACGACATAATCGACCTACGACCACCCGGAAATACGACCGCATCAGTCGTTCCAAAATTTTGTCAAATTACGTATTTTCGAGTCCCAACGTTAGTGATTGAGCTGTGTACTGAAAAAATTTTCGTTTGTAATTCACTTAAAAATGGCTGGCAACTGTCTCGTAAATTGGGTATGACGTGCAGCGTACTTAATATTGAAAGACCAAATACTGTCAATGTGCACAGCCTTAACAACATCAACCTAGAGAAGTCGACTTGTGAAAGAGACTTAGGGGTACTTGTAAGCCCGGACCTACTGTCTACAAAACAGTGTGTTAATGTTCGAAATAAGGCAAACAGAGTATTAGGTTTTATATCTATAAGTGTAAGTAATAAGAATGCCGAGGTCATATTGCAACTATATCTTGCACTAGTCAGGCCGCACCTCAATTATGAGTCGGTGCAGCGAAGAGTAACGAAAATGATTCCGGGGCTTAGAAACCTTCCATATCAAGATAGATTAAAGAAACTGAACTTGCATTCCCTAGAAAGACAAAGCGTGCAGGGAAATATGACAGAAGTATTTAAGTGGGTGAAAGAAATCAATAAAGGAGATATAGATAAAGTTCTTATAATATCCGAGCAGGATAGGACTCGTAGCAACGGATTTAAGTTGGATAAGTTTAGGTTTAGGAGGGAGATAGGAAGGAACTGGTTCACAGATAGGGTGGTAGAAGAGTGGAACAAGCTTAGCAACTTTGTAGTAAGTGTGGGAACTCTGGAAAGTTTTAAAAGGAGGCTAGATTGATTCGTGGATGATAGAGAGTGGTAGTAACTCTAGGCAGGAACTGCCATGCACAGGCCAACCGGCCTATTGCAGACTCCTTATTTTCTTATGTTCTTATAGGTACAATTTGCTTGGGTATAAGTTGTCCAGCACCTACAAATTCCACCAGAAACTCCAAGCAACTGTTAATATTCTGAAGTAACATATACAATTAACCCTCACTTTACGCGGTCCCGCATTCCGCGTTTCCACGTTAACGCGGTGCCTTGCCAGAACCTCACGTGCTCAAATTACGCGGTACGTGAACCCCATTACGCGGAGAGTGTCCGGCGCGACGCTATTTTTAGATTCGCCCCACCCGCCACCCGCCCGCCTGCCTGCCTGTGCTCCTCGCCTCCTCCCTCCGCTTGGGCAAGCGGCGTGGTAAGGTTGCGCAGTGTGTGTCTTTGTTGCGTTATCACTGACGTCATATGACGTATCAGACCTGTGATTGGCCATGCATCCCTACCCCCCTCTGCTGCTAGCTGTAATTGGCTTAAAGTATTATGACGTGTCCACCCGGGGGAGGGAGGGAGGGAGGGAGGAAAGACGACGCTTGACCTAGCCGCGGCAGTTTCATCCTTCAAGGCCACTCCGTGTAAACGCGCATCCATTGTTCCGTAAAATGGCTTCCACCGGACCACCACCACCAGAGAGAAACCTTTCCTTACCTGGACCCAGCGGCACTAAGCCAAAGAAGATACGACGTTCCTTAAGCTACGAGGTGAAGTATACAATCATCCAAGAGTTGGAGAAGGGAACAAGGCAGGTTGATTTGGCGCGCCAGCATGGTGTGAACGAATCTACGATCCGGACTATAAAGAAGGATGCAGCCAAGATAAAGGAGCACATGAAGATCACAAAGTCTACAGGTGCTTCTATGATCAAGTATTTTCACAACCAGGTGCTTCTCAAGACAGAAAAATTACTTGTGAGGTACTTGGTGCGTCAGGCGCGACGGAACATGGCGGTCGACACGCGCTCTGTTAAGGACTACGCACGTGAACTGTACATGGCAGTGGCACGAAAGATAGGAATTACAGAGCCCAAACCCTTTAATGCTTCCTCTGGGTGGTTACAGAGGTTTAAGATCCGGAACAAGATCACCAATATAAACATTGGTGGTGAAGAAGCGAGTGCTGATCGTGCTGCGGCTCGGGAATTTCCTCCGTTTCTACGTGAGATTATGGAGGAAGGACAGTACAGTGACGACCAGGTGTTTAACATGGACGAATCTGGTCTTTTCTGGAAAAAGCTACCTTCCAAGTCCTTCGTTGTAAAGAATGCCAGCAGGATTCGGGGCCGGAAAATGCAGAAGGAACGCATCACCGTCCTGTTTACCACCAATGCCTCCGGTACCTATAAGCTCAAGTTATCGGTGATCCACACGGCACGCAAGCCGCACGCCTACAAAACCATGGACATGACCAAGCTAAATGTCCACTGGCTGACCGCACGTAAGGCGTGGATGTTCTCTACACTGTCCCTCTCCAGGTTTGATGACTGTTTTGTTCCCGATGTAAAAAAATTCTGTGAGCGACAGAATGTGCCATTCAATATTTTGTTGCTGCTGGACAACGCACCAGGACACTCGCCCCTACTGTTAGATCGTCACCCCAACGTTAAAGTGGTCTTCCTTCCTCCCAACACTACGTCATTAATCCAGCCCATGGACCAGGAGTTAATCTGCAATGTAAAAGCTGCATTCTCGACAAAAAAATTCCAGCTCCTGAACGACTACACCAACACCAGGGAAGAGTTGCGTAACCTGAGTGACACCACCACCGATAGCAAGAGCGAAGAAGATGAGGATCAACAGTTGGAACAGCAAAAAATACTGTTCAAACAATTCTGGAGAGTATTTAACATCAAGAAAGCTGTGGACTTCTTGGTGGAGTCATGGGATCAGCTGTCTATTGCTACAATTCGTCACGCATGGAGACATGTGTTGCATGGAATACCAGGTGAGAGGAGGAGTCAATCTGTGACTGGTGAGGTTCAGAATGTTGCAGTAGCAGTGGACCTTGCCAGAGAAGCTGCGCAGACTGTTACAGTTCCAGGCTTCTCCGAGACCACCAACGACGACATCCTGGAGGTGATCAGAGATCCTGAAGTGACTGCCGACGAGATGTTGGAAGAAGAACACGTCAGTGAAGAGGAGGAAGAAGGTGCGTCATTCTCCGAAGAACACAGTTTAAGTCATAGTGATATTAAGGGTGCCATGGAGTGTGCAGAGAAAATGAAGTCCTTCCTTTCCCGCGACAATGACGATGACCGCTATGAAGTCTTCCATACCCGGCTGGTGCAGGCTATGGAGCCGTACATCAAGGTGTATCACGACAACATCAACGCCAGCCGTCAGCAAAGCATAACAGATTTCTTCGCCCGCAACCCACCACAGCCAGCCCAAGCCAGTGATAGTGGCAGTGAAGATGACTTTGAGGGATTTGTCAGGGAAGCCCTGACAACTGTAAGTGACAGTGATGGTGATTCACCTAGTAATGGTGATTCACCTGAGGGCCAGTAATCTGCCCTCTGCCTCGGAACCAGCCTCCATCCCCGTATGCCGACCCATCTCTTCTACTACCGTAAGTGTTACAACTAATTTTTAGTTTTCTAACCTAACCTTTATTTTTCCTATGTTAACCTTTATCTTTCCTAACCTAACCTCTTCTATATTACTTGTTTTTTCATACCATCATAAAGTTAAGATGTTATTTTTACTACAACATAGTTATGTGTCGTCAAAAAGTGGAGTTTGGGGATCGGCCTGGACTCCATTTCAATTAATCCCATATGTTATGTTATTCACTTTACGCGTTTCTCACTTTCCGCGGTACCCTCCGGGTTACATTAACCGCGTAAAGTGAGGGTTAACTGTACTGTACTGTTTCATTCTAGAATTTATCACTTATAAAATCAATCAAACTAACCTACATTGCATTGCCTAACCTGGAAATGTTCCTCTGTAAATCACACAATAATGGTGGAAGGCCTCAGATTGTCACTGCTGTAGATTCACGTCAAAAAAAATAAATTGTATCATATGAAATATATTTTACTCAGCCATTTTTTTTCCTCATGAGGTAAGAAAGAATTAAAATTCTAAGGAGAAATGTCCTCAAGTTGTTGGTTAAGATGTGCAACAATTGTCAAGTACAGTTCTGTAAAACCAATCACATAAATGTTTTGGTATATTTCCTCATAATTTATTTACGGATCAATAAATCAAAAAATGAATTTTTCAAATTAAAACAACTTTTCGTCAGAAATAAAAGTTAACACTTTCTATTTTAATTATGAAGGTAGAGTTTAGCAGAGGGTTCAGTCGTTAGTGAACTCTGTGGAGGTGAATCACCCAGTAGTGTTTAGTGTATAGTATAAGATTCCTCATTATAATGTTTGTTTAAGCTTTACCCAACCAACAAACTAAAACTAAGATCACTATTAATACACAGCGGAGGCACGAGTGAGCCATTAGGTTCTCTTGTTCACAGACTATAAGTTAACATTAACTACCCTCACCTTGTCTTCAACACATTCTATAATTACTGATGGATACTTCCTGGAGAGCCACCGGAAGAAGGCGGGAACACCCATCTCTATTAATGAGCCACAAAACTCTCGCCTTCACCACCACAGTAAGACACTAGGCTACGACGCGACCGGCTACTACATATGGTTTACGTTATGCTGTCATCTATTAATTTTATTTAAAAAGTATTCATAAAGGATTTAATTTATTTAATATAATATATCAAAGAATATTATCGTTCAGTTATAGAAGTATTTTATATTTCATTTTTTCAATCAGTAGGAGAATAAAAGTGTTGTATTATGACCCTTTTTTAACTGCACAGCGTGACCTCGCGTCGCAGCAGAGATGTAAACAAACAAAATCGTCGCCACAAGCGGTGTTTATTACCTCATAAAACACAAACTCTCTCAATAGTCTATTCCTACATCATACTTATTAATATTTATACAAATATATATTGATATAAATACGTTTGTGACCAATTCACTACAGACCTCAACATTAAACTGTCATTGACCACATTAAACTGTAGGTGCTTGGTATACCTTGTAGTGGGTACCAACTTATCATTATACATAGCCTCAGGGTCTACCGCTTGATGTGCTGCGCCCAGGGTTTAGTTAATTAATTTAAACACTAACATTAATGCGACGTTTGCCAATTAAAGAGATATGTGTATGCAGAAGTTGAGTCATCTTGTGCCTTGACGGATTATTTTAGAAGAAAGAATATTGAGTTACTATTGCAGTAATCACGTAGCAAAAAATATTTTCTTAAGTGGGTTAAAGGAAGGGAGTTACAGGTTGGCGGTTTTCATGCCAAATTGGGCTAGTTTTCAGTCTGGTTGACAGGCAAATTTTAGCCGAGCAGGGTTCGCGGTTTTATACTCAAGTTGGCATTTTCCTTAGATGGTAAACTGTGAGAAATAGTAAATGCATAACCGGTGAATGTGGTAATTTTGAAAACTCTTGTGTATGAGAGTTACTATGTCATTGACAAGGCAATTAATGGCAACTGGTTGCTGGGCCATTAGTAAAATATACAAAGCTAGGCTGTCGTCAATGTCACTAAAAAATACACGAAACTAGAGTATTATGGACATCACTAATGAAATAAATGAAGCTAGACAGTCACAGACGTTACCAAAATAAACATTTAGCTCGATTCTTGGTCGTCACTACAGTACACGAAGTAGTCAGCTGCGATCGTCATTGAAGGAAAATTTGCTCTTATTTCTGTGCACAAACATTCTTTAAAAAAGCTTTGAGTAAAACACCATTAACAACAATAGTTACCTAATATTTTAAATTATCCCCTAGACAAACTTTCTTAAGGTAAAATAAGATATCGTGGGGACCAGAGTAAATCTTAGTACTCACACCTAGTGTTTCATAATCGTTTAATGTTGTTGTACTAGTGTAATTACTGTACCAACCTTGTTACACGCTTAAAAACCTTCGATGTTGAAGTACAGTACAGTAATGACATCATAACAACATTGGGGTCATGGAGAGCGCCCAGACATTTACCTTTACCATTTTTCACCTAATGACGACCCACTGGAGGTGGCCATGCTGAGGGGAGGCCAGTGGCCTGTGTAGAATCCCTACCTTATTCTTGATAGTCTTGTCAAGGGCTATTTTGAAGCCCATTACTGTTCTCTATCCCACAATTAGGGGTGGTAGACCATCCCCTAGGTCTACCGAATCCATGACAAAACCCCAATGGGGTTGTCATTTGTCAACACTAACCTAAACTAAACATAAGTGTTTTATTTTATATGAGACTGGGGTTTTGTCCATTGGGGTTTTATCCGGTCACCAGGTCTACCAGCTGCTGTTTGAAGAAGTATTTCCATAGTCTACATACTTGAATATTGTAGTCCAGGTGGGAAGACCGAGTCATTTGTAAAGGTGAATGGTCTGAATACTTGATAGTTCAGTACAGTACTGTACTGTAAATATAAGTTTATTCTCAGATGTCTTGATTGCTTTGAATCTCTTGTATGACTGTTGAACTGTTCTTTTTCTAACCGGTTAAAATGGGTACAGTACGAAGAATATGCAGTGTAATGACTTATTTTTTTTATTAAATATAACAGTTCTTCCTGTCACTATTCAATACATCCTACCGATGTCACTTTGTTAGGACAGGCCTTCATGAAGAAGCACGAGAGTTAGTACACAAAAGTTCAGAAAAAAAGACTTCTAACATGAACTTATGTTCCATCATTACCTGTACAGGTATTTACAATAATGATGATCATCATCTACAAAATACTGTAACAAGTCTGCACCAAAACTGTTTGCTATGAAACATATCAATAGGCTTTCAGATACAAAAGACTAGCAACTCATTTATTGTCACCACATGTGACAAACCTCATAAACTTAAAGTTTTTATTCACAAACACTACATCTCTCTTTGGTTAAGTTTAATGCCAATAAACAAAAAAAAAAAACACTATCTAATAATTATAAAAAGACTTGAATGGATGTGTATTCACAATTCAATCTGTAACAATGCTATGGCTAATAAGAATCACAGTAACAAAACAAAATATAAAAGGATTTGTGGCTAGAAATCTTTGTACGTACAGTACAGATGTGTAATCAGAAGTCAGTCTAATAATTATATGTTAATAAATGTAAAGAAAACAAAATGCAAATTTGTACAAAATTGTTGTGTCCATATAGAGAACTGCAGAATATCCTTATCCATATTTATTGTAACATTACATAAAGAGTACAGTTATACTGTATAATTTAAATTGTTTGAACACACCTTAAAATATTATAATGCTTGAAACACAGCTTTTCTTTTAATATATTTTGTAAAATACAGAGTAGAAAAAAAGAGAGAAGCAGATGACAGAACCAATACATCTAATGATGCTCCCAGACCTGTGCCCTGTTGGTCCTGCAATTTGTGGAAGATAAAGGATCAATTGGTGCATTTTACGGGTTGTTTGATAAGCCCTACACTTTAACATCTACCGTAGAGCTGGGAGTGAATTTCATAACTGTGTAGTGTGAGGAATATCTTATTTACCTACTGTACAGTATATCACCTTTACTCCTCTCTCATTATGTCCAGGAGAGACCAGAAACCACAAAAAGGAGTAAAATGATATAAGAGTGAGAAGAGGAAGAGAAGTGTACGAAGTTACAAGAAGGGAGTGAAACGGGCAAAAAATACTCCATGCTGTACACAATTTCTAGTATCCCATCTTACAAATGAAGTAAAGTACAGTACAGTACAGTACAAAGTAAAAGGAACAGTGTATATTGTAAAACCTCTACAGGATTTAATAGACTATATGGAGAGGAAAGTCCATTATATCAAGGGTCTGTTAGATATGAAACATCCATCTAAGGGATTATATGGAGGTTTCACTGTAATATGATAAAAGAAGTAATTTATACAAGGGAAATCTTAACAGTGAATTGAAGATAAGAAGTATGACAACATCTTCAGGCAACTAGATACAGTATTGAAAATTTCAATGGAGGATGGCTACATCTTCAGTTAAATTATTCTTAAGATTTTAACATATACAGTACACAATACACTTTGATATTAACAACTATTTAAAAAAATTTTATGCCATTGTCTACATCTGATGCACTGTAGGAATTATTTTAAAGTCTGTCCAACAATCCTCTTCTCCGTAACTCTATCTTCACC
The DNA here is from genome assembly GCF_018991925.1 of Homarus americanus. NCBI lineage: Eukaryota > Metazoa > Arthropoda > Malacostraca > Decapoda > Nephropidae > Homarus > Homarus americanus. The sequence goes on from NW_024729288.1 coordinate 510,408, forward strand.
AATTATCTGTCCACTGAAATATCAATGATGCACAGTAGTTCCTCTCTCTCGACATCAATACAAATGAGTTAATAATGCAAAATAAATACAAATATTCTTGAATTCTTTATAGTGAGTAATATGTTGATGGCTATTACGACGTCTTAAGAAAGGAGTGAAATGGTAAAACAACATAGTGAAAGACAAATGTAGAAAGCGGGAGAATAGGGCTGAAACAACAATTAAAGATACTCCACACACACACTTCCTCATATTCTCCTCCTCAACTTTTATACACAGTACAGTACAGTATATGAAGTGCGGGGGAACAGAAAAATATTGCAACACAAATTAGTGGAGAAATTCAACATGAATGTTATTTTTACTGTAAACTGATGAGAAGCAGCCGAGGAATGGGTAGATGATCTATATGGTGCTGAAGATAATAATTGTCCAACAGTGGGAATCCAGAACTTACACGGTTTAATTTTCCAAAGTGGAAGCATTCTGATTCTTCTTGTTGCAGAATACATATTATGGCAAATAGAGAGATACTAAATGGAGAGCCTACGTTAGTACAATACTGAAGTATAGCGGGGAAAAGGTATTATTGAAATAAAAGGAATAATATAAACACAATACAGTACAGACATGGGATGATACAATAAATGAAGCTTACAACACTATTGGCAGTGTTAATGCTAAAGAAAGCTTTGACTTTAAGACTTGACTGGATTGCCTATTAAACACAGTACGGTATACTGTCAACACGAATCCCATTAACTTGAAAACAAGTTTTTTTATTATCATGATAATTCAAGGTGTATTATCCTAGTTAATCTTTGACATTCACTCATATGTGAGTAATCTTTCATTACCTCAGGGAGTAGCAACCCTGTCTTGCCAGCTAAGAGGGTACTCACAAGTCCCTCAAATAATTCCCAGTACAGTACCCACTCTGTAACAGGGAAACCATGCCATCAGGAAATAACAATTAAACTACACATGCATGAATAATGACCATAAAACAGATGACGACAATGGTGATGAAAATAAGGGTAAGTGACTAAACCACTGGAGGGTATACAGTATGTACGGCCATTTGTTCTTGGATAACATCATATTGCTTCTAATATGATAACACCTTTACTTGTGTACAGGATTATCCTTCAGCATCTGAAAGAGACACATCTACTGAATACAGTATATGCTTCTTAATGAAAGATGTACAGTAATATAATTCAATACTGTTTACAATGGTTTGACTTCCTCTTGTAATCAAAGATGTTCTTATTGACCTCTGGGATGTCAGCAAACAAAAATAATTTCTTTCAAAAAAAGAACTATCTTTTCCTCAACAAGGAAGTGCATGATTAATTTATCTCTACAAATACTGTACAGTTCTGTACTGGGATCACATGTCGTAACCTTGTTTCCCTCCACCTGCACTATAAAGTATCTGTACATAGTTTAGGCATTTTGTGTGACCACATCATTAATTTTTTTTTCATTTTTGTAAATAGAACTTTTTTTTATAAAATGACAAGAAGAATTATGTCCATTAGCAGGTTTTAAAGACTATATCATAATTTTTAGGGAGTCTGGAGAGCTCTGTCTCTATACCCTGGAAAGGGTTCCCCCCTTATACAACAGCCCTTGCACACGACCCAATAAACGAGTACAGTGCATTATCAAGTGTGCTTGTTTAAAGATGGGAAAACCCATGGTGGACCAGCATCCTGCCAAAAGGGTGGGATAACCCACTAAGCACTGAATCCTCAGAATCTGGGGAGTAGTACCCGTCCACCCACCATGTATCATAGCAGGACAAGGTGGAAAAATAAGAAAGAGAAAGTGAGAGGGGAATCCTCAATGTTCTCAAACATAATATCTTAGGGTACAAGCAGAGGGTAATGGCTTCACTTGTCAGGATAATATCCATTTATCAAAATTATTATTTTTTAAGTCCATAACCATCAAGTAAGACTGATGAACACCAGTAAAGCTATTTGGAGAAGAAAACATACAACCTGGACCACTTGCTTTGAATATGGAAAAATTTTCAGTCTATAGTACATATACTGTACAGTTCAGTCAACAGATGATGATACTGTACAGCAATATCCCCATACAAAGCAAAGGACTTCTGATTCATAATAATATATGGAGGAAAAATCTCCAAGTTGATCGAGTTTATATGAAATATTATCTTCTGTATATGATTAGATAATCAGTCTGGTTTTACAGATAAGAGATAGACAAAGAATATTTTAACCCTCTTGCCTCTGTATACGTACATACACTTATACATGTACTGGATTTAGGTAGCATAAGTATCCATCACTGCGCTCAGCTTGCACAAAAAACAGTAAGTGAATCATCTGGTAAAGCAGGCAATCAAAATATACAGTACATTAGCAAGTGGAAGAAAGTTTATGAGAGAAGGATTAATGAAACAATTATCATGGGATTACTATAAACATCAGTACAGTAAGTGAGAGTAGATCAATTTTGAAGACAAACTGTATAGTTTAGCACTACTGGGTTTATGAACTGTAATTAGAAGAAAAAAAGTATCTGCCTAACCATTATTTTTACTCCTCGCAATCTTTGAATGGGGTGAACCAAGAAAAACAGACAAAAAAGTTAATGGTTGGGGAAACTTGCACAAGACAAGAGCAGAAAGCAATAGGAACAGGTTATGACAACAAGTAGAAATACAGTTCTGTAGTTACCAAACATTCTCTCTCACACACAATATACAAAGTTAAAACTCAGTTGCTATTAATGGAGAAAAGTAATTATATGTACAGTACAGTGACCCCTCGTTTAACGAACACCTCGGTTAACGTAATTTCGATTAACGATCTGCCTTCCATAAGGATCTTCAATTCGGTTAACGAAAAAAAATTCGGTTAACGAAGTTCTTACGAACCGACCTCAACATGTTTTCGCTTGCACTGACCGGGCAACCAGCTTTAGTATCAGTCCGCCAATACATTAATCGGTTCTAGGGCTTAAATTCCTTACTATTTTAGTACAGTAAATATCAAGAAGTTCATACTATTCAATAATTTTAAAAGTTTAATATTAAATTTTTTAGTCATTTTAACAATTATTGAACATAATTGAAGGTAAAGTGACTAGTTTAATGCACGGCATCCAGCCTCTTAACACAGCAAACAGGCGTCAGTCTCTCTCTGTTTCCACTGGAGGTAACATCTTGCTCGAGACTCTCTTCAACTAAACGCTTTTTTTCTGTGTTTCCAAGCAAATTATTGGTCATTTTGAAATATATTTTACATATTGATAATATATAATGCAGTGCAGTGTTGATTTAAAGAAAATAATCTTGAATTACACCAAGAGAGCTAAAATTTTATGGGTGAAATGGCGCCATGGGGTGACTTCTTCCACCCCAATGCCTTCTCTTCTTCCTTCTCCTCCGCCCCCATTCTAAATCCCATCATCATCCAGGAGCCTTCTACATACACACCTCAAAGTAAGTGAACTTTTCTACCATTTTTGTTGAATTTAGGAAATTTTCGGTGAGCTGGAACCAATTACCCCAAAACCCATTGAAACATTGGTTTCGGTTAACGAACGACCTTCTGGAACGGATTGAGTTCGTTAACGGAGGGGTCACTGTACTAGTATATAAAAAATTAAATTCTTTAAACAACACTACAAATACTTAACAACAGACCTCAACTAAGCAACCTACTGTACACAAGGTTCCCCAAAATGATGTTTCCTATAAAGAATGTGATGATACAGTAAAAGTCCAAAAGTCTGGATGCCAGAAATCCGGACCACCCGAGAATCCGAACTTTTCAAAAACTCAATTTTTTTTTAAATTAGCTGGCTTTTGTGAGTATGTGAGCATGCATGAGCGCCACAGCTGCACAGCGACAACAAGCGACCACACGGTCGCCACTTTAAAACGAGCAATCAAACTGTGACAACATATGTAATTTTGAGTCCTACTCTTTCCATTTACAGAGTACTGTACAAGCCCATAATAATGGCTCCTAAAGTAGATAAACTTCGTCGTGTGAAGAGAACGAAGAACACGTTGAAATTGAGTGACAAACTTGAAATAATTAAGAAACTAGAACGTGGTGTGAGCAAAACTGTTCTAATGGAAACATACGACATTGGAAAGTCTACAATTTATGATATAAAAAAGGCAAAGAATAAAATTCCAGAATTCACAGCTTTTTCTTTAAAACTGCTCGTTTTGATAAATGAAGCATGTTAGATTTACTAATGAATAAACTATCAAAATGTACCTGTTCATCTCTTCTTCATTCCTCCTTAAATTTGAATTTTAAAAGTACTGCCTGAGAATCCGGAAAATCCGAAAATCCGGACCGACCCAATCCCCAAGCAGTCCGGATTTTTGGACTTCTACTGTACTTTAAGGACATATACTGAACACCAATTAAATTTAAGATTTGCTCAAGACAAGTTGTACATCTCTTTAAGACACTCTGAATACTCTGAAAGGTGAAAACTCCATTGGCTTTGTGTTATAATAAGTGCTTTATGATAATTATGAAACAAAATATTTGTTTCCTCTTAACATATTCAAACTAAGATACAGTACACGTGATATTGCACGACTTATGGTGAATCATCCAATGCTTTCAATTAAATATATTTCTATTAAGTTTCATTAGTCTGTTATGTAACCTCCATTCATTAAGTTAACAAATAACCCTAAAGAACAAAGTGCATAGTACTGTACAGTACAGTGCAGTACAGTACAGTACAGTGCAGTACAGTACTAGCCAAATGTACAGAAGAGAAATCTATAAATATTAGTCATTATAACTGCCTGTACACAAGAGTATAGAAAAGAAAATATAATAATTGGCCATTATACTGTACAGTGAACCCTCGCTTTACGCGGTCAATTGAACCCACGGAGGCCCGCGTAAAGCGAGAAACGCGTAAAGGGAACAACATAAGGGATTAATTGAAATAGAGACCGGGCCGACCATCAAACTCCACTTTTTCAGACACAATACCTACGTCGTAGTAAAAATAACTTAATTTTATGATTGTATGCACACACAATAAATAATTAAGAGAAATATCAATAATATTAGGTTTTTTAACACTTACATTAGTAGAAAAGATGGCTGGGCACACGGGGATGGGGGTTGGTTCCAAGGCAGAGGGCAGATTATTGGCCCTCACCTGTATCACTTGTATCACTATCCACCACAGAGGCTTGCAGGGCCTCTTTGTCAAACCCCTCAAAGTCCATATAAGTCCATATCCTCCCTATCACTGACTTGGGCTGGCTGTGGTGGGTGGCGGGTGAAGAACTCGGAAATGTTTTGATGACTGGGCGACCTTGTGCGCGCCCTGCCCGCGCCGCTCTCCGCGTAAAAGAGTACATGCACCGCGTAAAAGAGTACATGCACCGCGTAAAGTGAGCATTCCGGGTCTGGCAGGGTACCGTGGAAACGCGTAAAAAAAAAACCACGTGAAGCGGGGTAATACTGTACTGTATGTAATGAAAAGGTTTTGAGTTTTTTTTACATGTGACCAAGTTTATGAAGACAAATAAGGCTTAGTACCAACAGTTTTACAAACATAAATATGCGAAAACGTCAAGCATGCCACTAAGAAAATTATTGCACTTACCGGTACTGCTCTACTATACTGTGACTGCAATCAAAATTGGTGGAGATGGAGTTTCTGCTGCAATCTAAAGATCACAAAAATTCACGGGGCAATGCTTTTTTTGCTTATTACAATATATATATATATATATATATATATATATATATATATATATATATATATATATATATATATATATATATATATATATATATATATATATATATATATATATATATATATATATATATATATATATATATATATATATATATATATATATATATATATATATATATATATATATATATATATATATATATATATATATATATATATATATATATATATATATATATATATATATATATATATATAATCATTTAAATACAAAATAAACTTCAGGCACTTGAAGTTACAGACTGTAGAACCTGTAACATCTGTGTATAAAGTGTCATATTTGTATTGTGCGAAGCTCTCAGTGATTCAAGTATCCTTTTCCTGTAAGTTCTTCGTTGTTCTTCCTCTTCCTCAAGCCACCTGATAATTTTACTAACTTCTTCATCATCAAAATCATCATCTCCATCGCCCTTGAGAGTCTGAAGAGGATTTTGTATAGTGCTACCACCCGCACTCAGACCAAATATAGCCTCATTGTTTACAGCCATGGCCTCTGCAACTTCTGCACCAAAATTCAAAAGCTTGTTCATGATGTCTTTATTGACTTGCACAACTGTTTCCATACTATTTTTACCTGTGTCAGTAGCTGTGTTCTGTGTCTCAAACTTTCTGCCTCTCTTACGTTTAATTTTCTTATGTCTACCAAAAGTCTTATTATCATTTGACGAAGAATCACTCTCCATCTTTCTCTTTGCTACTCTCTTTGTTCCTTTTGGTGGTGACCGGGAAGCACCAGCATCTTTCATGAGGGAAGACAAGGCTAGGCCAAACTTCTTTCTTGGCAGGGTGGTCATCTTCTTGGCAATGTCCCCTTTTCTTCTACTTACCTTTGAGTTAGTCAGCCTTTTTACTGCTACTTTAGCTTCACTGCTACTTTTACTTTGCTTTCCTGTTTTTGACGTCGTGTAGTAGTTTGCGAGTCTCTTCAGCACTACTTTGGCTTCCCTTTTCCTAATACCTGATGATTCCCGTGTAACTGAGGTAGCAGCATTGGCAGGTTTTTTGGTTTGTTCACTCTGTGGGGATTCCTGTTTTTCTTTTTTCAAACTACCTGAAAGAGTTGAAAATGAAGCAAATTTATGGAATGTACTGGAAGATGGAAGGGTGAAGTAGATAGGGAGGCAGCTGTGTGTGTGTGTGTGTGTGTGTGTGTGTGTGTGTGTGTGTCTGTGTGTGTGTGCATGCATGTGTGTGTGCTGTATATTCTGGTGTTCAAACATACTGCAATGGGGACTTTACTCACTTCACCGTCTTATCTCAAGAGTACCATAACTGGTATTTAGGGACATGGTGCTAAACCCAACATTGTTATGACTGATGATGTTTGCAAGAAAAAACAATACACAGTACAGGGGGTACAATGAAAAAAAAAAGTTCAGTACAATAGTTTAAAATAAATTTTTTTTGTCAAAGCACTTGGTCACTACTGTGTTATTTTTTCTAATTCTCTGTTACCCTGTTATGATAATCCTTCACACCACTGGAGACTCAATATTTCTACCTTACGTATTAACATGTAATATACTCCAGCAATAAACTATAAATACTGTGCAAAATTGGGGGTTTTTTGGTAACAAATATCAACAATACAAACACCTAAAGTCATGTAATCTATAAGCAAACAAGAAACAAGGGCTCCATCTCTCTTCAATTACCTTTATCGTGCATATAGCTTTTCAGTTTTTCACTCAGCTTGGGTGTCCTCTGACTGCGACGAGGCTCAGTTGGCTCTGAAATAAAATAAACAAGTGAAGTATTGTACAGCAACATCTGTTCTAACCAGAATATTACCCCATTTTATCTCACTTTAAGATTAACCATACTAACGTAACCTAACCTAAGTGTCATAAATTGCACCAAAAGCAACTAAGAATAATTATTGAATTATAAAACACCAACACCTTCTACATCAATACAGACACACCAAAGAACTACTGTACAGGCATTGAAAAAATAACTAAATAAATACTATAAGCATGTACCAATATATTTACAGCATCAAATCTTTAAAATCCTGATTGTTTCACCAGAACTACTATTAAAGTACAGTGGTCCCTCAGTTAACGACAACAATTCGTTCCAGCAGGTTGCTCGTTAACCGAAAAACTCGTTAACCGAAACCATTGTTTCAATGGGTTTTTGGGTAATTGGTTCCAGCTCACCGAAAATTGCCTAAATTCAACAAAAAAAGGAGAAAAGTACACTTACTTTGAGGTGTGCATGTAGAAGGCTCCTGGATGATGATGATGATGATGGGAATTAGAATGGGGGTGGAGGAGAAGGAAGAAGAGAAGGCATTGGGGTGGAAGAGAAGTCACCCCATGGCACCATTTCACCCATAAAATTTTAGTTCTCTTGGTGTATTTCAAGATTATTTTCTTTAAATCAACACTGCACTGCATTATATATTGTCAATATGTAAAATATATTTCAAAATGACCAATAATTTGCTTGGAAACACAGAAAAAAAGTGTTTAGTTGAAGAGAGTCTCAAGCTAGATGTTACCTCCACTGAAAACAGAGAGACTAACACCTGTCTGGTGTGTTAACAGGCTGGATGGCATGCCAGAAACTAGTTTCTTTACCTTCAATTATGTTCAATAATTGTTAAAATGACTAAAAAAGTTAATATTAAACTTTTAAAATTGTTGAATAGTATAAACTTCTTGATATTTACTAAAATAGTAAGGAATTTAAGCCCTAAAACCAATTACTGTATTGGCGGACTGATACTACAGCTGGTGGACCACCAAATGCAAGCGAAAACATGTTGAAGTCGGCTCGTAAAAAACTCGTTAATCGAGGGATTGCTCGTTAACCGAAGTTAAGATTCTTATGGAAGGTAAATCGTTAACCGAAATCTCGTTAACCGAGGCGCTCATTAACCGAGGGACCACTGTATACATACAATTACCAATTTACTGGACATGTGGCAAAGCACTATAAGCGTAAGGTTAACCAAAACTTTGCTCTCGGCCAACAATTATATAAGTCCCAGAACATTAGTACTGCATCAGCATTAAATCAACATTAGTGTCAGCCAGACAACTACGGTACCTTTATCTTTCTAAGTATACTTACTGTTTTATATAACAAACACCTTTCGTAAAAATTACCTAACACAAAATCACTACCGGTATATGAAAGGTTAACCAAAACTTTGCCGACAACAACAACAACAATGATAAAACACATGGACAGTTATAACTCTTCAAAACATGAGTCTACAGGAAGAAAATAAAATCAATCAAGGACTAACAATAAAAAAGTCCAACTCAGTCCTGAGTGAGTCCCTTTATTACACATTTTCAAATTGTTTTTCTTTATTTGTGGTAGGTAATTGATTTATACAGTACAGTACTGTATATACAGTATAAGGATAGTACAAATTATCCAGCTGGATGCCAGAGAGTAAAATTATCCACTACAGTATTAGCAAGGATAGTTTATCTGGTGTGCCCGATGCCAAGTAGGATACAGGATTTTTTTTTATTTCTTACCTTTTTCCTTGGTACTGGTATCTTCACGAACTATTTCCTTGGTACCCATTTCCATAGTATCTTCACGAACTATTTCCTTGGTACCCATTTCCATAGTATCTTCACGAACTATTTCCTTGGTACCCATTTTCATAGTATCTTCACGAACTATTTCCTTAATACTGGTATCTTCACGAACAATTCCCTCGGTACCCTTTTCTTTAGTATCTTCATGAACACTTTCCTTAGTATCCTTTTCTTTAGTATCTTCATGAACACTTTCCTCAGCATCTTTTTCCTTGGTATCTTCACGAACAAATTCTCCAAGTTTGGCAGGAGGCTTTGCCTGTCTTCTGCTTTTCCTTGCTGGTGCCATGTTCTGCAAAGAAAAAATACTATATCTATATATACAGGAAAGCCTCTGATAACGACGGTTCTACTAACGACGATTCATATTTAAGACCCTGGTTAATTTAGGACCCAATTCAAGTTACGCCATTATTGTATTCGTATTTACGACAAAAATAGAAAAACAAATCATTTTCATATAAATAATAACTTAAATCCCGATATGCATTATACAAAAAAACACGCCTTGTGCACGGAGACTGCTGGTCTTGTGGGTGGTGCCGCCAGCATCACTACTAGTATAAACAGTCGCAGCTGGCGGGCCCTTTGTTTTCACGCATCTGAACAGGAAAAGAAGAAAAACTTTCTCAGGTTTCTTACAGCATTTTTGCATCCCTATTCAACATGAACAAGAGAGCAAGTGATGGTAGTGCTAATTTGCTAATTCAAAAGCTAAAAGAAATTGTATAAGCTTAGCCAAGAAACTAGATGTGTTAAAACGATATGAAAAAGGTGAGAGAGGTCTGTGGATATTATATGGAGCAAACAATGAACATATTTTCTGAAGTGGATCCAATATTAGAATGAAGCATTAAAATTAACATGGACATGAAAAATGCAAATGACCTCTACATAAAGATGTATAATGAGAAATGAAAGCAGCTGTGCAAGGTTCTTTTGACAGCTTTATTATTCGAAGGCCTAAATCGTCAACTTCAGCTACACCATCAAATTCAGCATCATAAGCAGCTTCATCAACAACTTCAGGTTCAGTAACAGTTTCAGCAACTGCTTTATGGAAAGCTACAGCTTCAGCCAGAGTTGAACCCGATGACTTCGTCATCTAAGTAAAAACTCGCACAGGATCATTGGCTGTCCTTATGTTTTAGAGTGGACTTTAACACCATTGGTGAGTAGAATTTTTGTTTTACATTCATAAGTAATATTTAAAACATATATGAACAGTAAATAAGTACATATATGAACAGTAAATAAGTGTTGCTTTCATATTCATATGTAGAGATATGATGATATATTTTCACATGTATGCAGTTACATATGTTGGCGTAGCACAGTCTCACTTTTTTCTTTGCCATTAGTGGTGCGCTACTTTTATTGTTCCATTTATTAACATTAAATAACATTACTTAAAACATACTTATTAATTTTTTAACATTAAGTTCACTACAGCTCCAACCAGGGTCTTATTTTCTTCAGTTTCTTATGTAGAACCACAGTCACTCACGAAAACAATGCCATCTTGTCCCCTCTTGTGTGTTTTAATATTCTACGTATTATTAATGAATTGCATTGTTGATTTCACACATATAAACATTAATTCAATCAAATACATATTCAGTAATAAACAATAATGAATCTTTAGTACATATTCATAAGATAAATTACTATGTTTCCTTGAGTGCACAAGTACACATTGGCATTCCACTGTCTCACCTTTTTTTTTCTTTAATATCAGTGGTTACTTCTACTGTACATTAAATAACATTAAATAAAACAAACATATTTTTTACATTAATTTTACTACAACAAAAACCAGGGTCTTACGGTATTTTCTTCAGTTTCACGTGGATAACTGACATTATGGGTGTAAACACTGACAACAATGCCGTCTTGTCTCCTCTTGTGTGTTTTAATATTCTATGTATTATTAATGAATTGTATTGTTCATTTTGCATATATAAAGATTAAGTCAATCAAATACATATTCAGTAATAAACAAAAATGAATCTTTTGTACATATTCTTAATAAGATAAATGATGCTGTTTCCTTAAATGCGCATATACTGTATGTTGGCATTCCCAATCCATCTCGCTTTTTTACTTTGCCATTACTAGTGGTTAGCTACTTCTATTGTTCCATTTATTAACATTAGATAACATTACTTAAAACATATATATTAATTTTTTACATTAATTTTACTACAGCTACAACCAGGGTCTTATTTTCTTCATTTTCTTTTGTAGAACCATCGTCCGGGACTCCCGGGTTTAAACACTAACGAAAATAATGGCGTCCCATCTCCTTTTGTGTGACCATATTATTATTAATTTATATTGTATAAGGTGCATTCATAAACATTACTTAAAGTTTATAGTTTGCAATTTTCATTAATTGTATTGTTTTGGGGGAACAGAGGGTAAAAAGCCACAAAAAAGATATGAAAAGGTCACACTTGGGAACACATCTCATTATTATTGCTTTATTTTAATAGTAATTAATGATTCATGATACGATGATTCACCTTACACCGCAATATTGAAGGACAAATTACCGTCGTTATTCGAGGCTTTACTGTATATAAATATCTACGATAGCCGGAATCCCTCTTAACCGGAACTCTCTGACAGCAGGAAATGAAATTCTCTCGGAAAATTCCGAGAAACTTTTCCCAATATTCAGAAAATTGATACGATGATTCACCTTACACCGCAATATTGAAGGACAAATTACCGTCGTTATTCGAGGCTTTACTGTATATAAATATCTACGATAGCCGGAATCCCTCTTAACCGGAACTCTCTGACAGCAGGAAATGAAATTCTCTCGGAAAATTCCGAGAAACTTTTCCCAATATTCAGAAAATTCCAGGGTTGGGGGAGTTTCTTCTGGGTTTGAAACATGAAAATCTTCCGCATTTTCCAGAAATTCCGAGAAATTTTTTTCGGTACGTACCTAGAAAATTCTGGAAAATTCCTGGGATGATGGATAGTTTTCCGGGTATGAGAGCTCATGCAATGGACAATTTCTGAAACTTCCAAGAACATTTTTCCGTTACCCAGAAAATTTCAAGGATGGGGATTTTTTCTGGCTTTGAGAGTCGTCTCGTTATCCAGAAATCTCTCATTCCCGGAAGTGCTCTGCACTAATTGTTCCGGCTAACAGAGATATCACTTATATACAGTAAGTCCTAAAAAATCGTCGGGGTTACGTTCCCAAAAATGCGACATTATACGAAACAACATTAAGCGGAACAATTTTCCCCATAAGAAATAGATACTAGAGTTGCATTCCTGAGCCTCCCTTTGCCCCATGAAATACATTACATATACAGAAAATCATTGCCACTTCTATAGAAAATAATGCATACATATACAACTACTAAGTTTGTATTGGTACTCACCGATGGGGGGAGGTGGTAGAGCGAGTGTGTGGTGGGTAGTGAAGCAGAGGAGGCGGATGGCGGGAGAGGAGGAGGACAGGAGAGGAGGAGGGTGGTGAGCCACAGAGACTCCGCGCTGAGCCGAGAGAGTGTAGCGCGGCCAGACGAGAGAGGGTGATGAGCCATAGAAATTAGTTCGTGACGACGCAAAACAATGTAATATCGGATCAACAGGAGGTTAAATGAATTCTTGGTCTCTAAAGTTTAGCGATGTAGTACCGAAACAACTTAAGAACGTTCAATTTATAAACTTTCAGAGATTCAAACATTATCACTGAGGGGGGGTTACCTGCCAGAACAGGTGTTTAATGTGGATGAAACTGGATTATTTTGAAAATTCCAGATAGAGTAAACATTACCTAAGAGGAGAAGAGTGAGCCAGGTTTTAAGGCTGTATTAAAGGGTATAGCTGTACTAAATATCCATAAACTTTTCATTTGTTACAATATGTTTGGTATCTACAGGAGTAAAGTTGGACTTACAAACAAGCCTCAGGAACGTATCTCATTCGTAAGTAGAGGAGCACCTGTATACTGTATATCTAAATAAACACAATAATCAACAATTAAAATAAATACTATACTCAGCGATACAAGAAAATGGTCTCATACAACTGTTTTTAAAAAATTTTAATTTCATGAAATTTGACAAAATCATATTACAGTATCAAATTCTCAATGTCAATGCAGGGTATGTTTTTTCCAACCATTTTGCCATGCAAAATTATAGAAGATATCATTAAAAGAAAAGTAGCCAGCTTGAGAAAATTCTAAGACCCTGAGTGGGCAGAGCATAGAACAAGGTGATAAAGGAGATGGCAAATGAGATTTGCACTCCACTGAGACTTTTATTCAAGAAACCCTTGGATCAAGGTAAAGCACACAGACTGGAAATCACTCAATGTTGCTCCACTACACAAGAAGGGTAGAAAAAGTGCAGCAGAAAGCTACAGGCCAATCAGCCTAACATCCCATATATGCAAACTATTTTAGAAGATTCTGAGGGACACCATCATCCAACACCTGACCGAGCAGTCTTATCAACATATCACAACACAGTTCAGTTGGGAATTATAAAGAGTACCTTTGCATAAAAAGATAGGAAAAATGTCCTTCAAATTTATGAATATCACATACATCACTCTCTGGATTACTATGTACAGGCATGGAAACCCTACCTCTACCTCCAGAAAGACCTAATCTCCCTGAAAAAGGTGCAGCATAGAGAGACTAAGAGTGCAGTATTCTGGAATTACTTCACCTTGACTATCCAATAAGACTGAAGTCTTTAGGACTAACAACCTTTCAGACAAGGCACAATAGGGCAGATCTCATTGAAACATTAAAAATCCTAAAAGGGATGGAAAAAGTGAACTGGATCATTTCTTTGTGATGTTGGCAAGACGTGCAAGTGTTCAAAATGCGACAGAGAGCTGACAGTGAAGAATAAATATGTGTTTCAGTGCATCAACCGATTGTTCACTTACAGCAACCAAAAAGTAAAATTACACAATGCCGCTAAAGAAAGTTGCTTTCATTCGTACCAGATATCAAAGTACTTTCTGCTTAATATGCCAGGGGGTGCATGGGTGGAGCCCCAGTTAGGAAGTGAGGTAATGTTAGGTAGGTGAAGTTGATTAGGTTAGGTTCTGTCAGGTTGTAACACTGTCATGAGTGTGTGTTTCCTGCCAGGCATGAGCCAACAGCAGTAACTTGTGAGTGTAAATGCCTTAGGCCTGAACCAGCGAGAACCTGGGAGACGTGACGTCATGACCATGTGGCATCCTCTAAACCGCCCGTGTCTTAAGCCAGAGTCTAGTTGGGATAAGTGAAATATAGACGTGTGTCACCTTCCCACATGGCGGGATATACAATATATATGTGAGCACCCTTCCGGTTTTATCCGTTTCATGAAATGTCAAACCCTCATAGAAAGTATTCAATAAACAGTACTGTAACCGTTACGGAGAGTCCTAATTCATCCCTCCCTTATTGAAAAAGGTTGATTTGTTATAAGTGTCTCGGTGTTATGCAGAAACACAGTGAACCCTTTAGTAACAACATAACTTATCACCTGTTTCCCCTAGTGTCTCAGTTATTACAGGTTATTCCTATTCCTAGCTACTCCCTCTTTCATAAGTCTCCCCTCTCTACCTACCCTCAGTGTGGGGGAAGGTTGACCACAGGGAGGGACTACCTGCAGCCTCCCCTCCTCTCACATTCCTTAGCCTCCTTACATCCCCATATTGCCTTAGTCTCCCTCCACCTCCTAGCCTCCTCACCCTCTCACAAGAAAATAGAGAGAGTGAAGAAATAAGTAAAGCATAAAAGTAAATAAATAGAAATAAGAATAAAAGGTAAAATTGAAGGTTTTATTGCTACAAGGTTCTGTATATTGTTGTTTCCATTTGCATGTTTAGAATCATGCAAATAATATCTCCAGAAATTTGGGTCCAATTCCATTTCTGCTACTAACCGTGTTCCCCATCTTTACCTTTTAATTTTGGCAGTGGATATTGTGCCGTGACTGGTTATTTTACCATGAGTGCGGTCTGACTAGCTAACCGTCCATTATTGGTGAACAACACAATAACTATATTTGACCGTGACTCTGGCGGAATTTGGCATTTACTTTGCCACGAGTCAATCGTTGTGTTGCTATAAATATACTTAACCATACTTCTATTGTTTATGGTAATGATCATTATAACATCGGCGACATTTACTGGAACCTAATAGAACCTGACCTAACCAACCAACCAACTTAGCTGGTCAAGGCTATTCACTAAGTTTAATTTACATTACATATTCAAAATTTAGTGAGATAGGTCTATCAGTTATAACTGGTGAGCCATCCCCCATGAGTACAGTTTTAATACAAGAGGGAACTGGCGTACAATACATTCCTTTCATAACCAACCCAGGTTGACATTTGACCTGAGCCATAATGGTGAGAGGCACAGCACTGCACCACCCACAGTCTGCTGTCAACCTGAGTGTTTAGTCCAGTTTTTCTTGCCAGGTGAATCATTCGACTACCTGACAGGTATATAATAAACAAGGACAACGCCTCATTAGTGGAAACTCTAATTAAACAAGGAGTGATAAAGTTTCTCCAAACACTATCACAGTAGTGGGCGTCTCAGCAAACTAGGGCCTTGTTTTAATGTTCTAATCTTTCAACCTGTGAAAAAACATTATTAAATTCAGACTAACCTTGTTTATTTCTTATTTAGCGTAAAACTTCAAATGATGATGGTGACTCCGGAATAATCAAGTAATTGAGGGTAGGAAGCACTATTAACTACCTAGACCACCACAACAGTTTGGGTTCGTGTGGTGGTGTGAGTCGCCCGGCCTTTACCTTATATCTCACCACAAATCATATCAGGCATCGTTTTTTTCATTTGTTTTTCAGCATATAATGTCCATTATCTTAATTAATATCATAACTCAACTTGATGGTAAAGTTTTATTTTCTGATAAGGATGATTATTTTATTACAATATAGCATTAAACATAAAAGAGCTACACAGTGCGCGGTTAGTAGGACTGAAAACAGTATTTTATCCTTGGTGTCCAGATATACCCCCCCTGTACTAACAACCTCTTGGAGGGTCACTGGATAACATGAGACAGGTGTTTCCAGAGCTTGATATACACATAAGAAAACTCGCATAGTGAGTTTTTTGTATTTACTAAGAGGTTCGTGGGTGTTAGATCTGGCATTGAGGGAACCTGTCGATCCCAGTCTGACTATACCCTTTTTACACTGAGGGCAGCGTGTCAGCTGGACTCTTGTACTGGCACCAACTAGTCGATATGGTGCGTTAGTGCCATTGCCAACAGTGAGTGCCTTATAGCATTTTGCAAACCGATTCAGATATTCCTGCAAAAAATGAAGGAATACACATCCATTACCGAGAAATATATAATATCAGTTCAAATGTTTAATTTGTTATCTACATCGACATGAATTAGGCCTAATGAAGTGTGTGATTGAATTAGCTGTGAAATGCGTCGTACAGGTTGCCTTTGTGTTGGTACTTTGTAGGTTTGTAAGATAGAGAACCCACCCACTCACACAGCTGCCTCCCTATCTACTTCACCCTGTAGTGGATTCCTCCCCTACAAGCACCGAACCTTCTCGAATTCCCCAGCCTACGCCTCCAGCGCCGCCCACGGAACGGGGGTCAACTATCTACCCACGCCTACCCCCGCCTTATAAGGCCTCACACCGCTGTGACCAGCCTTTTTCTACCTAGTACCACCAGCAAGTAACACCTCCTCCGCGCCAGCCGTGCGGCTGCCGCTCCTGCCAGCGACCTTGGCGTCCCTCAAGCCGCGTGCCCTCACTCAGGGCACCCTCACCACCCAGCTCTCTCTACTCAACACTTATTTCCTTGCTACCTACCCAGCAACAAGCTGCATTGTACATCCAATACAACATGTATACAGAGAGCACATTGTGAGTTTCCTTTCTCCATCCCATCCTGTGTGTGAACCAATATCTCATAACTCTACAACCCTTCCTTCTTCTAGTACATTCCATAAATTTGCTTCATTTTCAACTCTTTCAGTTTGTTTGAAAAAAGAAAAACAGGAATCCCCACAGAATTAACAAACCAAAAAACCTGCCAATGCTGCTACCTATGTTACAGGGGCTTCATCAGGTATGAGGAAAAGGGAAGCCAAAGTAGTGCTGAAGAGACTCGCAAACTACTACACGACGTCAAAAACAGGAAAGCAAAGTAAAAGTAGCAGTGAAGCTAAAGTAGCAGTAAAAAGGCTGACTAACTCAGCACGGGTTCACCCAGGGACGTTCTTGTCTCACAAATTTGCTTCGCATTTTCTCAGAAGTATATGAAGCGGTAGATAATGATAAGTCATATGATATAATTTATTTAGATTTCAGTAAAGCATTCGATAGAGTCCCTCATGAGAGATTGATAAGGAAGGTAGAAGCACATGGAATAGGTGGATCATTATTAAAATGGATTAGGTCATGGTTAACTGGTAGGAAACAAAGAGTCAGCATAAATGGATTTAAGTCAGACTGGGGTGCGGTCAAAAGCGGAGTTCCCCAGGGATCTGTATTAGGCCCTCTGCTGTTTGTTATATTCATTAATGATCTTGATTTAGGTATAACTAGTAGGATTAGTAAATTTGCAGATGATACCAAAATGGGGAGAGTGATAAATTCAGACAGTGACTTTGAACACCTTCAAAGAGATCTAGATACCTTACATGAGTGGTCAGTAGACTGGCAAATGAATTTTAATACTGATAAATGCAAGGTACTACAGATAGGGAAGACGAATACAAACGTTAAGTATAAACTAGGTAACACGGAAATGGAAAACTCAGATTGTGAAAAAGATCTAGGTGTATTTGTTAGCAACGACTTGAAACCTAGAAAACAATGTATTAGCGTTCGCAACAAGGCAAACAGGATTCTTGGGTTCATATCTAGGAGTGTGAGTAACAGAACTGCTGACGTTATCTTGAAACTTTACCTAGCATTAGTGAGGCCACACATGGATTATGCGGTTCAATTCTGGTGTCCTTATTATAGAATGGACATAGATTCTTTGGAGAGAGTACAAAGAAGAATGACAAAAATGATCCATAATATTAGAAACCTTCCATATGAAGAAAGACTGAAAAGCTTAGGCTTGCATTCATTAGAGAGGCGTAGAGTTAGGGGAGATATGATAGAGGTGTTCAAGTGGGTAAGTGGGATTAACAAGGGTAAAATGGAAGATGTTCTGAAGCTCAGTAATAACGAAATAACTAGAACAAATGGCTTTAAATTAGATAAATTCCGATTCAGAAAGGATATAGGCAAGCACTGGTTTGGTAATAGAGTTGTGGATATGTGGAATAGGCTACCGAGTGCTATAGTAGGATCGGGGACGCTAGGGAGCTTCAAGACGAAGTTGGATAGGCACATGGAAGTGCTGGGATGGGTGTGAAAGGGATCTGCCCTGTATGGGCCAGTCGGCCTCCTGCAGTATCCCACTTTCTTATGTTCTTATGTAAAAGGGGACATTGCCAAGAAGATGACCACCCTGCCAAGAAAGAAGTTTGGCCTAGCCTTGTCTTCCCTCATGAAAGATGCTGGTGCTTCCCGGTCACCACCAAAAGTAACACAGAGAAAGATGATAAAACACAAGTGGATAAACATGACTGAGATAAGGGAAACCATAAGGGTAAGATACAGAGATAAAGAATAAAATAAAACATGAGGTTAGAGATGAGGAAAGAGAGGGTCAATGGAAAGCTCTATCTATATACAGTATGTTCAATGGAATGAGTCACGTCACTTCAATGTCAGCCTAACATTAACGTAAGAAATGTCGTGTACTTGACTCTTAATACACGTGTTTAAATTTGCCTCTTACTGGCTAGTAATACTTGGACCAATCAGCGTTTTCCACGACCAGTGTCTGAATCCGAAACCTTCAACTTACTCTTTCTACATGTGGGCGTTACTATAAAAAACAACGATCACTAAGCATTTGCCTTTAATTTAAAAGGTATAAGAAATATAATAAAATATTCGTATTTAATATTTTATTAGTAATAAGAGAGAGAAAGTCCAAGAGAGTAAGATAAATATAATATCTAAGAGATTAGGAACAGTTTAGGATACAGGAACGGTTTGTTTACGGCCAAGTGGCAGGAGGAGCGGCAGTGGCTACGAGTGAGGTCACTACACATCGTCTCAGTCTACTGTAACCAGTCTCACGGTACAGTACAATCCAGAGTGGTCATTTAGATACCTGGATACTCAAATTACACTACGGTGCCACTATGAGACTCTTAGCAGGTAAGGAAAACACCCCAAGACTTAGTAAATTGTACGTAAAGTTGTCTTGCATTCATGTTTGTTTATGGATGATTTGTTGAGTAAATGTATATCGCCCACAAGTGTTTTCTTTTTTTAATTATAAAGTCGATAGTGAGTGATGCTACATTAAATATGCATTTTAATACTATAGTAGTGAGTTGTGGTGTTTTAAAACTGCCAGAACTGATGTTTGGAGAAATCCATTAGAGATTCTGGAACACATACCATTGTTCTTCATATACAGTTACTAATTACCTATTCAATTTATGCGAATTTGAATTATTTGAGGTTTTGGTAATTATATAGGACTACCCCGCGAGCGAAATTGATTGAAAACAATAATAAAAACGCCGGATTTTCATTGTTTTATTATAGTGGACACTTGTAGTCTGTGGAGATCTGTTAAAAGATGGATATTTTTATAATAGATGCTACGCAACTTTAGTGGGTATGAAGAACAGACCCAACCAAACAAACCTACCTAACCTTACCCGTTATATATTAAACAAAGAACTTACTATGATATGGTGAAATTTGACGCATTTTCTGGACGCGAGATATGGCCACATTGGCGGGTTAGTCCTATATATTAACCGAGGTTTTTTGAGAACATGATCTTCACATATACCGAGACCCGGGTGTAGTCTGTTGCTGAATTAAACCAATATTAATCACTTGGTTTTGTAGAGAATTAGATCTGTGCAAACATTATCCTTCTAGTGCAGAAAGAGGTAAGCTACCCTGTAGTGGATTATTGCATGGTTCATTAATTTCTATACATTGTCATATTAAACACAAATGGAAAAGACAAGAGAACCTGACCTAACGTACCCAACCTATGGGTATGTTAGGTCAGGTTCTGTTAGGTTCTATGCATTATCGTGTTAATTTATGTGTGAAACAACTTGCCTTAATATTGAGGTTGATATACATAAGCAGTGGCGAGGAGGAATACGTGGAAGCATTCACCATCATTTAGGAAACGTCTCTTGAAAAGGGATTCGGTGAGATAATTAACAAAAATGGCGCCGGGAGGAGAATTGTGAAACTGGATAGAGTAAATAAAAAAAATATAAATAATACTTAAAATTATAACAAAGTTGTTGCATCTTTTAATATACTTAAAATCATCAAAACAACAAGTACAGCAAAAATAAAGAAAATCACCAAACAACTTCTGATGGTCACCCTCTTCTACAGCTTTACCAAATTGAATCTTAACCCATAGATGTTAAATTAATTGATTTAACCTAAGCATTGTCCAGATGGTCAAAGATTTTCCATTATTTTTTGTTGTTGGCTAAAACAAACCTAAAGGACCTCTAAAGTCACAAGGTAACAGTGAAAAGCACACCTGTAAACTGTTTACCTGGGCAGTTGGGCGTTGCCATGTATGCAGTGTCGCTCAGAGGTGCTAGCATGTCTGCTTTCACTTCCTTATGTTATTTACTTATCAGTATAACTATATCATTAGTCATATATATACACTATGTACACTGGAGGCACAAAATTGCATGTCTGATAGTGCCCTGAAAGT
This sequence comes from Homarus americanus, assembly GCF_018991925.1. NCBI lineage: Eukaryota > Metazoa > Arthropoda > Malacostraca > Decapoda > Nephropidae > Homarus > Homarus americanus. Next base: position 531,602 of record NW_024729288.1, read on the forward strand.
TCCCACTGGGAGATGTGGCACACCTCGCTGTGGAAAGTGGGAATGTGACGCTCCCTTCACCCCACACACTCCACCTTGTCTGTTTTTGTGACCTCTACACACTTATCTATTTATAGCCGTGAGTTGCCAAGTCATGTAAATTGAGTTATTCTACAGATCTGGAGTTTTGGAACCCTAGCTTAACATGACATGAACCAAGTGACTCATTAGTGTATGACAAGGGTCGACGTAATTTACGTCGGTGACCATTGACGGGTTAATATTCATAACCATTTTTTGCTTTGGAAAAAAGTGACTTGCACCTTTTTTAGCAAAAATAGTGTAAATAAATATTTATATATTAATGCCATATATTTACACCCACAGTTTTCTGCGCCATTCTGGTTGGAGGAGCCTCTGCGTTGTACTCTGCATCCAGTGGTGTGGTGGACCTGACACAATCAAACTTCCAGAAGGAGGTGATCAACAGTGATGCTATATGGGTTGTAGAATTCTTTGCCCCATGGTGTGGGCATTGTCAGGCACTGGTACCGGAATACCAAAAGGCAGCTCAGGCCCTTAAAGGAGTTGTAAAGGTCGGCGCTGTTAATGCTGATGAGCATAAGAGTTTGGGAGGACAATATGGAGTACGTGGATTTCCTACCATCAAAATATTTGGTTTGGACAAAAACAAACCTGAGGATTATAATGGACAACGGTCAGCTCAGGGCATAGTGGATAATGCTATGAAGGCTGTTAAAGAAAAGGTGAATGCCCAGTTATCAGGGAGGAAGAGTGGTGGTGGTGGTGGCGGCGGCAGTGGCAGTGCTGATGATGTTATTGAACTCACGGACAGCAACTTTGAAAAACTAGTTCTAAAGTCGGATGATTTGTGGCTTGTAGAATTCTTTGCACCCTGGTGCGGACATTGCAAAAACTTGGCACCTCACTGGCAGAAAGCAGCCACGGAGTTGAAAGGTAAAATTAAGTTAGGAGCTCTAGATGCCACAGTACACACAGTAATGGCTGGCAAGTATGGTGTACAAGGCTACCCTACCATAAAGTTTTTCAACAAGGGAGATGTGGAAGACTATGACGGAGGGCGAACTGCATCAGACATAGTGGCTTGGGCTAATGATAAGGCTTCAGCAAATGTTCCACCTCCAGAGGTAATCCAGGTTACTGATGATGCTTCTTTAAAAGAAGCATGCAAGGAACATCCTATTTGCATTATTGCAGTCCTACCCCACATTCTTGATTGCCAGAGCAAATGCCGTAAAAATTACATTAGTATGATGACCAGGCTTGGTGACAAATACAAACAAAAGATGTGGGGTTGGGTTTGGTCTGAAGCCATGGCTCAAATTGATTTAGAACAAGCTTTAGACATTGGTGGCTTTGGTTATCCTGCACTTGCTGCATTGAATGCCAAGAAGATGCAGTTTGCTTTGTTGAAAGGTTCATTTAGTGAAGATGGAATAAATGAATTCCTTCGAGACATTTCTTATGGGCGTGGGCGAACTTCACCAGTTCGTGGAGCACAGCTGCCGGCTGTGGCCAGGATTGAGCCTTGGGATGGCAAAGATGGTGCTCTACCTCAAGAAGAGGACATTGATCTTTCTGATATTGACTTGGATGATTTAGATGACGTGGGAAAAGATGAATTGTAAAAATGAGTGATAAGTTTCCTAGTTCACCTCCAAATTGAAAAGGAGAGGAGCACATTTGGTGTACAAAGGCATATTTTCTCATGTTGAGAACAGACTTTGTGAACTGCAGCTTCTGCATATTTTGGCCGTGCATCAAGATCTGAAGTTTGCATGCCATTTTTCATTTGAATTACTGACAAGAATTTTTTTTTTTTGCTGCAGGGGTTAAGAATACATTAACCTAGAAGATGCATATTGTGAGCCAAACAAGTTCTACAGGTTATGTGATCTTTATTATTAGTTCAAAGACCCAAGGCCAAACATGTTTCATGACATTAACATTCCAGGAGCTTGCAGTAATATTATACTAACATTTTGGTCATCTTGGCTTATGCTGGGGGTTTAGTTATTAATTATAAAATGTGGTTATAGTAGTTATTTATTAGTCCAAATACAGTAACAGCAAAGTTCTTGGAGTTGCTTAAAGTTCTTGGTTATAAGTGAATATTGTATGTGTGTCAACACAAGTCTTGGAACTTATGTCTAGGCTAAGAAAAGCTCTTTAAGAGAGTGGTGAATTTGATCATTTGTACTTGCAGTTGTTTGATTGATGCACAAATGTGTTCTGTTGTGTGATTTTTGGATATAAACAAAGTTTTCTAAAATTGCATTTTCTTTTCCTTTACATTATTTTTTTTTTACAGGGATTAGCCCACCCGGGCACAGGTCAATGACCCATATCAGGGCCTGGGGGGGGGGGTGGCGCGAAAATATAATAATAATAATAATAATAAACAAAATCTAGTAAGAAAATAAAAATAAAATATCAGATTAAAAAAATCAATAGTAAGAAACGATGTGCTGTCAAAGAGAAGCAACTGAGACCCTGCAATTGTGTTTAAATGAGGCAGAAAGTCAGATCAGCAATCTGGGACTTGGTCACAATTTTCGTGATGCCGTTGGCAGCAGGGTCTACCAGTAGACAATACATTATGCTTCCAATATCTTCCCAGGTAGTAGTACCTCCGTTTGGTAGCTGCCTACTACCTGGTTCTGTATATGTTGCAGAGGTTGATGGAACTGGTTCTCTAGGTGCTGCAGAGGTTGATGGGACTAATTTTGGCTGCCTTTCAACTTTCTTAAAAACTTTTCAAGGGATTGTAAAAATGAAAAGTTATTCTTTTCTTCATAAATCTATTTGTAGCATTGTTGACATTCAGTAATACCTCTTATGAACCTTGGTGAATTTTGCTATGTTGGTATCTTGCTGTTCAAATTCAAACAATTCTTCAATAAGCCTGAAACCTGTCATTTCTTTTGTAATGAATCTCTCTTTCTGGAGTTTCAGCTTCCTTTACATCCACTGACAAAATTTGCTTCTCTAGTTCAATCATGTCCTCATTGCTTAATTCTTTGGCATGAGACTTGAGCAATTCTGTGACATCATCCTCATGAATATCAAGCTGGAGTTGGTTCCCAAGGTCTACCACTGTCTGTCACTTCCCCAATATCAATTTCAAAGCCCTTGAAATCGTGGACAAACAGTGGGCAGAGTTTTTTCCAAACACCATTCATGTTAGTTTCATTTACCTCACCCCATGAATCTGCAATGTTTTTCACGGTATCCAAAATGTTGCAGGACTTCGAAAATTCCTTTGAAGTCCTTCCCTCTTTTCGTTCTGTTGCCCTGGTAGCCTGAGTACATGTCCTTCTCAGGTAATACGCTTTAAATGAAGCAATAACTCCCTGGTCCAACTGTCGTAAAACAGATGTGTTTGGAGGTAGGAACATGACCTTAATGTTAGGATGAGCATCATCTAAAAATGTAGAATGACCAGGTGCATTGTCGAGAACCAAGAGAATTTTAAAAGGCATTAACTTTGAAATACAATACTGCTCCACTTCAGGCACAAAAAGATTAAGGTACCAGTCTTCAAAAAGGGCTATTGTCACCCAAGCCTTCTTATTAGCTTTCAGATACAGTAACTGGAAGTGCTGCCTTGAAAACACACTTCAAAGTTCTAGGATTTTCTGACTAGTAGACAAGCAAAAGTTTTAGTTTGTAGTCCCCAGCAGTATTACTCCCAACAGTAAGGTCAGCCTATTCTTGGCAGGTTTATGCCCTGGTGCTATTTTCATGTTCTGTAAAGTATGTACAGTCTCGTCCAAGATTCTTCGAACACTGCTGGAGACAGCCGGCAACTCAAGGCCTTTTGTTTACTCTAATACGAAACAACAAAGCCCAACCATTAATTAAGCAATGGGGAACCAAGTAACCATTCACTGATAACCTTTTACATTACAGTACTGTAATTCATAATTTTTACTACATACTATAGTAAACAAACGGCCTTGAGTTGTCAGCTGTTTCCAGCAGTGTTTGAAGAATCTTGAACGAGACTACATATTTGGGCATCCTTTTACCAAAATAAACCAGTCTCATCAATATTAAGAACTTGCTCAGCACAGTAACTTCCTTCTTCAATTACTTAAGCAGCAGGAAATTCACTAACTGTCCTCGTATTAATTCTCATAATCATCAAGACTTCATAATCTGTTACTATTAAGAAAATTATCAAAATTAAAAAATTGCGATCACGTCCTTATCAGCGTGTCTAGGACTACCTATGCTGAGATTTTGAGCAAAGTAATTTTTTTTGCCCATCTCAGTATAGGCTGTACTCGACATGCTGAAAAAGGATCTGCGATTGAAATACTTATTGAAATTTTTATAATTACTTCTGATTATTAATGTCCTCATATCAATTAGCATAATTAATTATTAAAACTTCATAATCATTATTATTAAGGCAATTAAATATCAAAATTTCAACCACAGATCCTCCTTAATTAGTGTCACTGATGACCTACAGTATATTGAGAACAATTAATTTTATCGGTCAAAAAATTAAATTTGACAAAAAAATATGATAATTATTTTTTAAATGCTTTTGCACATTCTGCATGAAGATTGCATGTAGCAGAGTAAAAAGGGAAAAGAAAATTATATATACAGTGGTCCCTTGATTAACAAACACAATTCGTTCCAGAAGGTCGTTCGTTAACCGAAACCATTGTTTCAATGAGAATTTGGGTAATTGGTTCCAGCTCACTGAAAATTACATACAAACTAAAAATAAATGCAGTGAAGTACACTTACTTTGAGGTGTGCATGTAGAAGGCTCCTGGTTGATGATGATGATGGGAATTACAAGTGGGGGTGGAGGAGAAGGGAGAAGAGAAGGAAGTGGGGTGGAAAAGAAATCACCCCATGCTTCATGCTGCCATTTCACCCATAAAATTTTAAGTTCACTAGGTGTAATTCAAAATGATTTTCTTTAAATCAACACTGCACTGCACTATATATTGTCAATATGTAAAATAAATTTCAGAATGACCAATAAATGTACTGTAAAAATGTAAAAATAGTTTATGTTCAAGAGAGTCTCAAGCAAGATGCTTCCTCCACTGAGCAGAGACACACACTGACGCCATTCTGGGTGAGTCAAGTGGCTGATTGGCGTGCTAAAAACTAGTTCCCTGTACTTCAATTATGTTAAATAATTGTTAAAGTGACTAAAAATTTTAATAGAAGACTTGGAAAATTATTGAATAGTACAACCTTCTTGATATTTACTCAAATGGTAACGAATTTTTGCCCTAAAACTGATAAACGTATTGGCGGACTAATACTGCAGCTGGTAAGCAGGCAAAAACATGTTGGGAAAAATTTGTAAGGATTTCGTTATCCGAATTTTTTTCGTTAACCGAATTGAATATTCTTATGGAAGGTAATTCATTAACCAAAATTTCGTTAACCGAGGGATCGCTGTATCTACTCAGGAATACGAGGTGAAAAATAACAATAACGCAACTCACAGCTTGGCCCAGTAGGTGGAAGATATCACCAACACACCACCACTGCCTAACATGAAGTTACTACAGTACCTAACACATGAAGTTACTAAAGTACCTAACACATGAAGTTACTACAGTACCTAACACATGAAGTTACTACAGTACCTAACACATGAAGTTACTACAGTACCTAACACATGAAGTTACCACAGTACCTGACACATTAAGTTACTACTGTACCTGACACATGAAGTTACTACAGTACCTGACAGATGAAGTTACTACAGTATCTGACACATTAAGTTACTACAGTACCTAACACATGAAGTTACTACAGTACCTGACACATGAAAAACCATTATGAAAATACTGTATAACTTTGGTACATTACCTCATGGGATGACAGCCTGGGCCCATTTAGGCTTACTCCATGCCAGCTGACTCCCGGCACATGATTTGAATTTCAGCTTTTGTATCTAAAAGTGGTGTCAATTTATGAAATTCGTTTAAGTGAATTTTCATATCTAAAATGTTCATATCATGGAGGATAACTGTATTTTAAGTACATTTATTAATTAATCAACACTAATTACTCCAATCTGAAAATTTTGAACCAAGATCCTCAATTAGCATGTAAAAAGTGTACCAGGCAGTACTGTACTGTACTTGACCATCCTACCCTCCTACACCATTGGTCCCCAACCTTTCGTAGGCTCTGGGCCACATTTATCATTGTAAATATGGTGAAGGGCGGCAAAACTTTTTTTTTACATTCAAGAAAAAATCTCATATACTCTACAGTTATTTGCAGTTTTACACGTCTAAATGTTACTAGTTACCGTACATATTTTTTACATTTATTCTTGGACATAACTTTTTTTTTTTTTTACCCCAGTGAGAAGGTTGGGTCTGGTCTGGGGTAAACACACACGTCCTGTACATGACCGATGTTTCAAGTTATTACACATTTTCATTAATTTCACTCTTACAAAGAATCTCAAACAATTCAAAATTTTCTAATATACCCTTGCGGACTCCATAATATGGTTCTGCGGCCTGAACTACAGGTTGGGGACCACTGCTCTACATCAACACATTATATAAACTGTACCATACAATATATATCTTTTTTCCTATTGTTCACTATAATGTGCAGGCCAGGGAAAGTGAATGGAGTGCCGAAATAGATTACTTGAAACTATTCTGACCGACAAATACAATTTGAATTAACTTTAGAGACAACGAAGTTGACCCCTTCCAAAGAGTTAATGAAGCGTTTTTTTTTTTATTTATATCTGCATTAGTTTAGGATAATAATAATTTCTAGTGTATGTAATTGTATTTTTATTTTCATCATCCTTTTGGGAACAGTCTGAAAGAGTCTATGCAATGATTCATTATATAACACAGTACAAATAATTTGTGTTCTGATGGAAACGATGCTATACTGAGGCCACGTACTAAGGAATCACCATCGCTGTTGTTGCCTGGAAGCCTTAGCCAAGGTCTGCATCATAACCAAGGACTTATATTTTTATTTAATTTCACAGTCTAAACTCGTTAATCCCAATGACATTCAACTTTCATATCATGTGGGTAAATTCTGACATTTGACTGTCTATGTGTAACAATTTGTTGGTTATAATACAATTGACCAGTGATCAGTATGGGAGTAACGTAGTTTGGCTGTATCTCCATGTGCAAGATGCCTCAGCCTCCTCACACTTTCCAAGAATGAGCATTTACTGGGACGACCATCATTAGGAACAAATAAAGTATCACCGGAATGGAGTTTCACTGGTTTGGGAGTATATATATATAAATAAATATATATATGTATATATATATACCTGTTGGTTGCAGGTACTGCTTTGCTGCGCCTCACTACACATCAAAGGAGGGGCAGGAACTATTGAAAGTGTTCTACTAAAAAAATTCAAACACTTGGTAAAAAAAAAATGTAAATAAATAAAATAAAAACAAAAATTAAAAAAGCAAATCAAAATAGAATGAGTGAGGAGGCCATAGTTTTCTGGTACAAAAATAACCTGATATATGTACTCTATAATGAAGTTAGATGTTGAGGTGGTGTTGGCGGTGTTAATGAACACTTTGTTACTCCAACACCACCCTGTATCTAGCGTACTCCAATTTTTACTAAAAGACTAATTTATTTGACTTGTATAGCTATGAAAAAAATATCAAATACAGTGATGTCCTCACCAGCAAAGTCAGTAACAATCATACAGGGGATATCAGCCTAAGACCTTTAATCATGCTTGCATGCACATGGGATACGTTAATAAAACACCCGCGGCTACAAATGCTGCTCCATTCACCATTAACCTTTCATTATTGCCATCACTATATAGGGTCCTCTTCATACCAACACTCACACAAATGACAAATAAAGTTAATAAATTACAAAAACTGTTGTGTTTACTGAGGTCGCAAGTCAAGACATCACCTACGAGGTAGGGTAAGGTATACAATTAAAATTATCTGCTGCAATTTGTCCCCTGCTTTCTATGGAAAACTGATCTGTTAAATCTAAGGTTATTCAACAGTTTTGTGGAAGTCAAATTAGGCTCATCATGTAGGTCAGCAACTGAGACATAAGCCTGATGATATAATCCCCTCCCTCCCCCAAAATGGTAAACTGAACATTATATAGGGACAGGAAGTGCCAACGGACAAACTTAATAAGGTTCATTCCACTTGCCTTGACATCTGGAGACTCAACTTCCACGAGTTTGGTGACTAGCACGTTGTCCTGCCCCACCCGTCTTTCATTACCCTAGTCACTATTGACGAGCTTGTCTACATGAGCAATTAAAATCCAAGTCAGTTGTTGTTCTTGATGAAATTTTTCTTATTCCTTATCGAGAGTAGTGATTGTTGGTACCATTCAGCAAAACTTGTTGATGAAAACCACAACACTGACAACCTGAGCTATGCGGTTAAATATTATACAATAGTTTCAGTCTGACACTAGTTTATCACAAGATCACAGATTTGTAGCCTTATACTCTTATTCCAATTAGATGATAATCCTGTTAAAAAAAGGCCTAATTGCCTAAATTAATGCATTGCAAAGCTTGTCACCGTTGATCTTGTCACAAACATGTAAGCGCCGTACACACAACATCAGATCTCTTAAAATATTCACCTTTGGTGTTTGAATCTCATCTTTCAGGACTGGGCCTCACTCATGCAGGTCTACTCATTGAACTCTTACAGGAGCTTTAAAATTGTCAGTTTTCCCAAGTACTGGATATAAAAAAAATATTTAACTCTGCAACAACTGAACTATCTTACTTGTGCTCACTCAACACTACAATGATATAGAAAGACAATAGTGACTTTTTAGACCACTTTTGTCTACTGTAGCACATTGAAGTGCTTGCATATGAGGTCCATAGATTCTCACACCATAGGTTGGCTTACATACATAAGCTACTATACCACACAAAAGTAACAATAGCTTATTTTTTCCCAGTGTGCTCATTTCATATGTCGATGGACAGAATGGCCAAGTTGTGTTGGGTATTACAGGATTTTTATTTTTGAAATATCAGCCTTTTATACCTAAATAACGGGGTGAACAATGGGAACGTGGTGGCTTTTAACTGCATTACAAAACATATATGATCACTAAATAATCATAACATGCCACATTTTACCTTATGCCCATGACAATCTGGACTCGGCATATTATGCCCTGGAGCCAAATATGCCCTGATAATAAAATAATACAGGATTTTATGAATCTACAGCAACTATATTGCATCTTGTAAGTGGCTTGGTAATGAAAAGGGCGGTAGGACCAGTGATCAAGTGTTGGACCCAAGGGCCAGGTGGAGGTCCAAAAGATCAGGTTACAAATAAGTGATCATATACTGTATCAGACCAAATGGCAAAGTGAAGGTCCATGAATCAGGTATCAAGCAAAACTGTCACATGAAAAGCCAAGTGACTAAATGGGTGGACCTAAACATCTTTTCAACCATTGTCCACAAGAAAATAAAGTGACCACATGAGGATCAGGTGGTCATGTGGAGGACCACATTAGCAAATGGAGACCCAAATGATGACAGGGAGGACCATCTGACAAAATAGCAGACCACATATCCAACACTGGGCCAAATAATTTATTGTTGATTAAATAACCATACAGAAATCAAGTCAATAAAGGGTGGACCAAATAACCAATGGAGGTGGACCAGGTGGAGGACAGACTAGGCTACCTGAAATAGGCCTACCTACTGAGCACTTGACTGTAGCACCTCCGAATAGATTTGTACATTGTGATAATCAAATTGACGTTGGCAGAAAGTACCTCATGTGAGAGATACCCCAGGTAAAGGAGTATTGTTCCAGGTTTGTCTTTCATCTATGTTTAGTTGCCGGGTCTGCTGGTTCAGAGGCTGATTCCGTCTTGAGATAAGTTGCAGAGGATTCTGCTTCTTAACTCAACTTTTGCAACTTGCTCAGTCAATTTTCATTATATCAGTGGATTTCAATATGTTCCATTTCCAGTGTATTATGAATGGGGAGAAATGAATCATGTTGAAATAGTACGCATAATTCCAAAAAAAGGCGAGCATTGCACACTTGTTGTGGGCTTCTCCCTTACCAAGATGGCGCTGGAAACTATCACCTTGTTGTGCTTTAGCCATACCGTAATCAACCAGTAGTATGCAAATAACAGGCTTAACTTTAGCTCACTTCTACCTAAGCCAATAACTTCCACTACCTTGTACATGTTAAGTAGTGTCACTACAATATTTACAAATAGAAATGAGCACAAGACATTTCTCAATACATTAAATTATTGTACAAAATGTATTCCAACCCTGTGTACATGTTAACTTGTACGATACCTTAAAACTACAATAAAGGAAGGGGCATTGTAGGATAAGGGATCCAACCCCAACTGGCTGGAGTAATTCACAAATATTCTGATTCTTAAGAAGGTTTACACCCTATGATGTAATAGGATATGAGCCTTATTGACAATCTCAAATTCTGTTACATTACCCTAATTAAGGCATGGGAGGCTGCCCTAGCTGATAACAAACTACTGCTTGTCAGAATGACCAGTGGCATACTTTTACAGAAGAGAACGCAGAGACGGCTATGGGCAGCCTGCAGTGCCTACCAGTTTGTAATGGGATCATAATAAAAGATGATATACAAGATACATCCTACTGACAAAATAATGACTGGTTATCATGAAGTAGCTGTGTTAATGCGCTCTTGGCTGAGGACGAGGGAGTGGCAGAGGAGCGGTTTCATCTATTACTTGAGCTATCATACACATGCAGCACGGGGAGATGCAATGCTAAATGTTCACTCATCATACAAAAGAACGAGGTAGCATGATATTAGGAAAATAAAAATTCATGGATACACAAAGAGTATGGAAACAATAACATAATTCATATCTATCATTTACAAAGGAATTCTATGAGGGGCTGCATACAAAAATACAAAGAGCAGAGACAGATATAACAGAATTGTTTTATTCATAGTAGCTGGGGGGAAGGGGGGGATGTACTGTACGTGCGCTGTCTGGAGGTAGTGACAGGAACTGCTTTGAGACTATGGCATGTAGGGTTTGTTGTGTACAATGATTGGTGGTGGTGGGAAGGGGATGAGGGTTGGGTTTTAGGAGAGGGTGGAGGACGAAGGGGAGGGTGGTAGAGGGTAGGGTGGGGTAAGGGGCCGAGTGGGCAGACACTATGGAGTGTAGTGTTTGTACATTGAGCTCCCTGAGAAACAAACCCAAAGAGCCTGCCCACCAGACCTCTCAACAATGGAGAGTAAACAGCAGGTCCCTGCCCCGCCTGACCTGCGCCCTCTATGAGGTAGAAAACATGTGCATGAAGCAGGGCTCTTCCTCTGCACAGTCCATCCAGCTGCACCCTGGTCCACTCAATCACTATTATAATTCTATACTGAACAATCATAAAAACTCATACATAAAAATTTCTGGCAAAAGGTCATATGTACATCAGACGTTTTGATAAGGTGAGGTATATATACATTTATAATAAAACTTCTGAATCATACTTTTTAGCATAGTTGTGTACTGTGAGCGGTTGTGGGCCATCGTTTCCTGGGTGGCTGGAAGTAGAGTGCAAAGTATCCCTCACCTGAGCCGCTAATGTTGGCACCCTTTCTGCTAACAAAACTAACTTAGCAGCGAGATAAACATAAGTTCATAATAATAAAGACAATATTCATCAGTGGGCAACAAATACGTATATTGGGTATCTCCGCACGCTGTCATTAACTGGAGCTCCACACAGTAACTGAGGTAAAAGCCTGAGCTATGTTTCTTACTTGGGAGGAAGGGGGTTCGCATCACTCTGCACAGCCAATCTTCTGCTCATCAAAGCCGCTCATTAACCACACCCAGTCCTAGTCCTTAGCTTTGATACAAAGCCATGATGGTCTTAAGTATAGCTGAGAGCAGTGGTCTGACTGCACAGAGTGTTGCATGGTTGACTTATTACAATCTGTACAACTGCAGATTGAGAAAAGCACTGAGATTGTTTCAGTAGTCCTACTAGGGATCAAGTTAACCAGTGTATATAGTTAGTAAATGGAATATGATTTGTACTAAATATTAAAATAAGTCTTATGTATGAAACTCCCATCTCAGACAGTCAGCTACATCACGCACGCAGGAGAGCGACCAGGCTGAACCCCCACCCTGACTCAGCAGGAATGCTCCAGCCTTCACCAATGGCGCCACACAGATACCGGGACCGACCCTAGTAAACATACACCTTTTGCCCTGAATGTTTGAACAATTTCATAATAAGGCGAATTAGTTTAGAAGGCTGTCTAAAATGTATCAGACCATTCTGTGGGTCACAGAATTAACAAGTTATACCTTGTTTGCAAAAAAAAATAAAGAAAATATAGAAATAAATAACAAAAAATAAATAATAAAAATAAATCGATGAAAAAGTCTAAAACAGCCGAATTTTTTAAGTGGTCGGATTATCCACATTTTCTGTTTACATAATGGCAGATAACCAGGGCTTATGCAAATGGCCATGAGTGGACTAGTGGCAACACACTGGGGGCAGAAGGTTAGCCCGGGCTCTTCACTGAGAGGCGGATGACACATGTACTACTCAAAATTGCTGCCAGTCAGTCAAAAACTTAATTGGTAGTCAGCATTAGCAATGACTTAACATAAAACAAGGACAGATGAAGCTCCTCATTATCTCGTTCATCCCTAGTGCTCAAACACTAAGCTGCAGCAACAGCCACATCACATATAGGAGTAGACACCATCTGCTCGTGCCTATTACCAACTTTCTGCTATACATCTTTAATTACTAATTGGCGGCAATTTCGATAAGTACCACAGCACCACTAATCAGAAGTCTGTATGGAATGCAATGTGAATTGTGGGTGAAGGATCGAAATGATTCATTTGATAACCCCTCATATAACTTGGATGGCAGTCTAAACCTTGCCACACAGATGTCCATAAACAATATATGTACTTGAGTTAAGTGGAAACATGATGTAATACTACAACTGATACTCATGATATACGCTTATGCCACTCTCTCACCTTATTCACTATCGCCACATATATATAGAGAAATTCATTACAGAAGAAAATGTTTTCTCATATATAGTGAGTACAGTATAAACATGCTGTAAGTAATAAACATAATTACATATTCAAAGAACATCAATTTGCTGGTATTACCATCGAGGCATCACTTAAGTTTATAGCTACAATGTGGGCCTTGTTGGATGATATTAGAATGTTAACACGTAATACATTTCAATTAATGCAAAATGTTTGAATGTTCAGTTTTTTGTTAGAAACTGGAATTAGCTACCACATGTTCGTTAAATTATATCACAGTAATTTATTAACCAAGTACAGCACTCTGAGAATTATTGTATACTTTGATCAACCGGGTACATGTGAGTATGACATAAGCTACTCATGGTTTTCAGAGTTATCCTTGTAGATCAATATGTGAGAGATCCTTCACCCACCATGAGAGGCTAATAACCTGTAGAGTTGTTCAGGTAGCTACTACAATGATGTAAGCGCTGCATGTGATCTTGTAGTACAGAAAGTACTTTCTGTACTCTGTAGATGCTCTTGGTATGAATCTCCCTGATTTCAGACTGTAATTATTCAACAGTAAAAAAACACAGAAATGTTATATAATGTGACTGCTGCCTAATATTGATTTATACATAAAGTATTAATAACCCATTACTCTTGTACTACTGTATGTTATATAAAACAGCAGACAAATTAAACATGTTAAAATCAAAGTTGTATTACAGTCTTATCAAAAGAGGTGAGAAGAGATTACCATCCCTGATACAAATATGGCGAAACACTGAGGTTGTGAAGACGTGAGAGGGATCTTTGGGGCTGTGGTGGTGGTGGGGGTTGGTTGGAGGGGCAGGCATGCCGTTATTTGCCAGGATAATCCCTGATACCTTGTTGTCAGAGAAATGAGGGAGCACCCTGGACACGACTCTCAAGTCACAATTTACAGATAAAAATGACAGGAAAAATGATCATTTTGTACTCCTTTCAATCAGCCTCGGTGAGTAAACTGTACCGTGACTTTTCTGTCACGGAACACCGAGCCAAAACTGTGTGATTGAGAGCCATATCCACAATGCTTACAATGTAAACACCAAACAACAACTAGCTGTTAGTGGCTACAGTGGGGTGCCTGACCCAGCCCCGCTCATTTGATGGTCTCAAGTACCCACACTGACAACATTTGTACACTTGGGTCAAGGCACACGCATCAAGTCCACTGTGGGCTGGATGAGCACAGTTGCCACATACCACCGCAGCAGCTGGGCCAGGCCTTGTATACGTATGAATACCCGCATCAGACCAGAGGAGAGTCTCGGTGATAGGGGCCTGCGAGGGAAGGTAGCTGGGACTAAAACCCAGACACCAATGCAGCTACTGCACCGTTGTCAATGGAGGTCGCGGGGACGATGCTCTTGTTGCACCAGTGCTGTGATGGTGGTGGTTGTGCTGGTGTGGATTGTTTACACGGTGATGCCCTGCATCTCCCACCATCGTTCTGTCCTGCTCCATTCCCCCTTCACTGTCAGTGACACTCAGAGTCGTGAGGCTGGTTAGGTTGGTGAGGCCTTCGTGAGAGGCTCCACTGTGGTTGTGTTGGTGTACTGGTGACAGGGGTGGTGTGCCAGCAGGGTCGTGGCCACACTCATCTCTCCCTCCAACTGGCTCCCCTAATTCTTGGTGATGGTTTTGATGGGCTTGTGGAACAACGTTCCTGTTCATGGAACCATTACTGCTGCTAGCACCAATTACTAGCCGTTCATTTTCTTCCTCTGATCCACCCTGAAAACAAAATTATTATGAAATTAATAACAAATTCATCATTAAATGCAACAACGAGTTTATTTTAAAATAAGTCTCTAAATTTTTCACTTACTTTCTTGTAGTGTAGTATCAGTGTTGGGACTAGCAGCTGCTGGATATGTGAATCTTCTAGTTTTCTGAACAAGGTCACACCCTCCCCCTCTCCCTCCCCTTTGGTATTATGAAGCAATTATAAAGTGAAGTTGTCTTAATAATATTTTACAAAGTTTATTTTGTGGTGTATGATTCTGAAGCAGAATATTCTCACAAGAATCACACATTTAATGGTCATTATTGACAAATATCAAATCACTTGTTACAATAATGTAAGATTACACACAAAATAATGTGAACATGGGCAGCAGCGTCAGTTGCTCATTTTCATTTTCTGTTTATATGTTTACACTTTTTTCTGCTATTTTTTCAAGATGATTAATATATTTCAGTAATAAACTGTACGATATGTTAAATTTTGTAAGAAAAGTACTGTAGTTAAGAGCTGCCTACCACTGTGCTAAACCTCTACCACTAAACACATCACACTGATGGGCTGTGTTATGTCACTTAAGGGAGGCGGCCTCAGCCACATGAATTGCCAATTGGGTGAGTACAGAGCCTTTTTTCTTTGATTCATTTTGGTCTTTGTAAGATTTAGTTAATATCAAACAAAACTTTAGTCTTGGTGTATGTGGTGCTTCATACCTGAGCTTCTGCCCGAAGACCTGGCTGCAGCTGATCTCGGCTCCTGATATATCCATTGCACCATGGATTATTCAACCCATTCACCCGACTGTCTGGGTAGCCTCCCTGAAGAACAAATTCAGTGTTCAGTGTCATGGCAGTTCTTCACTTTGAAGAGTATGTGTTCCTGGACAGTCGGCCTACATATAGTGCAGATCAAAACTGCTATGTGTGTGTTAAATCCTCTCAACACAACAGTTTATGTATAAATTAGACAATGTAATTCTTGTGTTACTATAGTGGTTCTAAGAAGATTCCTCTATAAACAGTTTTGTAACTATCTACATAACATTGTGTGTCAAAGTCAGGAGTACCATGCTGTAGCTTCCATGCTCCTGCAGCCAAGGACAATTATAAGAATAAATCCTTAACACATTTGAGGCATTCTCACACATTTTCCTTCACTAGGAGGTAGAAATAATCAACTACATCAATATCAGGGGAGGTGGTAGGTGACTAGGTATACACAAACAGCTCCCCTCCTTTTCTTAAGGGAGAAATTGATCCTGTAATTTTATTTCACAATGAAAAAAAAAAAAAAAAAAAAAATATATATATATATATATATATATATATATATATATATATATATATATATATATATATATATATATATATATATATATATATATATATATATATATATATATATATATATATATATATATATTTTTTTTTTAAATAATATTAGCCCACCCGGGCACAGGTCACTGACCCACATCAGGACCCGGGGGCAAAAATGTAATTAATAATAATAATAATAACAATAATAATAAGTTCATAGTAAATAAAATTTATAAAAAAAATAAATAATAATAATAACAATTACAATAATAACAACACTGATAATAATAATAAAGAACCATAATGAAATAAAACAATTTAAAAAAGATCAATAGTAGGAAACGATATATGTACAGTATGTTGTGTTCTCAAAGTAAGAGAAACAAATGATTCTGTTCAGCAATAGAATTAATTCAACTGGCTCCAAACTATCCACTGCATCACATTTTGACCATAATAGAAAAGACTAAATAAGAAGCTCATCCTTCCACTATATATAGGTAGCTTTGACAAATCACTTATAGAAGAAATGTTTCCAAAGAATAAGTGAGTTGCCCTTCAAGAAAAGAAGATCACTGGTTTGAGTTCACCACCCTGACACACCACACCTCTGATCTTCCCTCAGCAGAAAACAAGACCTCTGGTACATGTTTCCCACCCTTTTAGCTCCTGTTCATTTACCATGAGATGAAGATGGAATGTGCACAATTCCTATTTTCTCAGTTATGATTGTAAATGGAGGATTGATCAAATAATCACACAATGGACAAACTACACAATAATATGAGCTACCCGGTGGAGGCCATTGATCTAGAAAGCTAATGTGGAACAGCAAAAGTGCAATTTTGTTCTGGTATGCTGTTCCATTTAGAAAGATGTTATCCTATGTTTATTCTGACATATAGTAGCACTAAAAGGTGGGAAAAAAATTCAATTGATTCGCATTATATTTTTCGGTTTTCAGTTGTTTAACTTACATGCTCATTTGTTTTATAAATATTTGTAATAATTTTAATACAAGTATGTCTAGTAATCATACTGCTAATATACTGTATGTACAATATATGTGTGCTATAACATGTGCTAAGATAATACTGTACTTAGTTCTGTGTGATTCAGAAATTATTTCCTTAAAAAAAATAAAAAAATAAAAAAAACCCTGTTTGAGATTCCAAAATTCTTGTTCCATCATGAAACACTAAAACAGCACAAAATAACTGACACTGCACAGATTGCAGGATTGTACAGTAGCTAAAACACCTATCTGTGCAGGTGGAGGTCGATATGCTCTAAAATTTTATGTGTGACTCGTGACAGCCCTCAAAGGCCAATTTTTATTGTCCATGGTCTCATATTGTTTCCCACAAAGTATGCACAGATAGTTGTTTTAGCTACTTTACATAACAGTCAAATCTTTAACTTATTATCCTCATTAACTATGGTAAAGCGGGATTCACAAAATCTCCTAAATGGCCATATTAGAGCATCAGCCCCCAGTCCTCCTCTTATATCTCCTTCAACTTATATTACTGCATTTTACTAAGGCCTTACCTAACTTATTACAAAATGTTGCACTGTATACTTTACTGCATTTCAATTACAATATGCCTTAGGAACCCCTGCTGCTATTTTCAGTAAGAAATCACCAAACTTTGTGTTTTAAGTTAAACAAGGTAAAAAAAGGTCATGATATGAACTGTTCACATCTCGGCCCTCAACAGCTTCTCTGTAGCTGGCAAGCTTTCAAAGGAGGGAGTGGATATACTGTATTGCACTTCCAGTTGTGTGCCATTCTTTCCTCACAAATCATGCCCAAATTTTTCATCAGACAAAAGACAATTTTTCTATGAAGAAAGGATGCAAATATTTCCAATTATATGGTTAAATTATTTGGCTGTAAATCTGAATTAAATTTTTTTCTTCCAAATCTTAGTTTCAAAGATGTAGTGCATGAACTTTAGGTGCTTGTTTTCATGTACTTTTTAAACTTCATAGGAAACGTCTTAAGTGGGCAACAACTATTTTCCTTTACTGCCACCCCAGGGAGCCATAGGGCCCCTTATATTTAAAATATTATCATCTCTGAATAATGTACACCAGACACAATGACATTCTCTAAAAAAGCATGTACTGTACTGATAAGGGAGAACAATATGCTTACCTTAGTATCAAGTGGCGGGGACTTAAAATCTGGAGGTATTTGTGTCAACATTGGAATATATACTTCCATTTCTTGACCTTCGATGTCAGACTGTCCATCTGGCTGTCCAATGCTCATCCCCTGTGTGTTCCTCTTGCCATTAATGTGACCATTTCCATTACAGGTCAACACCCCCCGTGGCTGGGATGACATGTTGCGGAACTTAACCAGACACATGGCCACCACAATTATCAGTAACAGGAATACAAAAGCCACAGAACCACAGATAATATCTGCAATAACAAATATTCTTTGTATTGATAAATAATTACAAACTACACTTAACCAAGAATATATATGAACACTGATTTAAATATAACATTATCAAAACTGTAACTGTTCCTGAAACCTTGCTCTCTGGGGTCATACTTACATAACAACTGGTAATGTATCTACTATTTGAGGCAGTAAACTCATCTAACTGAATACAATACCCCACTATCAGGGGAGACAATGGTTGATGAATTGAAGTTACACACTCATGTTTACAGACAGACTTACTTAAAAACACAAGATTGTAATAAGTCTATCTCATGCTCAACCCAAGACTGAGGATAACAATTTTGATTAAAAATTTTAATCTCTCTACTAACACCTACATAACCTTTAAGTATATCCAAATGTTTATGAGGTATTATCATTCTTATTTAAATGCAGTAATGTAGAGGTAAAGTATCTACATAACATCTTTAACATTAAAAAAAAAATAGTTGTTTCTCAGTTCATTACTTACAAAGATTTTGTGTGGGCAGACTGGAGTTCGGAGGGAGGATGGCTCGAATTGATGCAGAAATTG
The DNA here is from genome assembly GCF_018991925.1 of Homarus americanus. NCBI lineage: Eukaryota > Metazoa > Arthropoda > Malacostraca > Decapoda > Nephropidae > Homarus > Homarus americanus. The sequence goes on from NW_024729288.1 coordinate 550,801, forward strand.
GTTCTGTCGTTGCTCCACAACCAAGTGTTGTACACCCACGGATCCGAAACCAATATTCAGTATTGGAAACCAATCCGCCCACCTATGCACAGGATAAAATAATTCTAATATAACTACCGGGTAAATGTAATTTGGAAAAAAAAAAAAAAAAAAAACAGTAAGTACCCTTATTCTGACTTCATTCTAATTTATTAGGAAGAATAAATACATACAGCTGAATGTGCACTTTAATAGTTCTTTTCTTCTGTACTTCACCAAGATAGTAATTTGCATCTTGAACTGCTATTTTAAAATTATGCACTAACTATCTCCAGCTACAACTGACATCATATGAAATAATACAAAAGCAGCTTCCCTTGCATGTAATCTCTCACCACATCTGTTACCATCTGTAACAGAAAATGCTGCCACTACAAAACACATAGAGCATTACTGTACACATTTGATATCACCACCTGAAACTATATTGACCACATTATCATACATCCTCAGCAACTGGTCTTGTCAACCCATACAAGAAAAATATTTATTTTGACCAGCTCTTCAGTGATAATCATCTTTTAAATAAGCAAGTTTAACTACTGTATATCAGAAACAGCCACCACAAACCAAAAGATTAATATATGTTTGATAGACTTACAGTATCTGTGGCAGCCTTTCCATCCACCTCCTGTACTTTCCACTTGGACAAGGGTTCAGTTTTGTCCTGGGAAAACAAAATCTCATACTTGAGAATATTCCCTTCCTTGTCTTCGGGTGTGTCCCACATCAGGCGAATCGTGGAAGCATCTGTAGGTACATAGGCAAACTCCTCGGGGGCCATCGGCACTGAAAGTAATGAGTAATCCATATCAAGTACGTGATTACAATTAGCTTTAAATAGTCAAGATTCACAAATTAATTGGTAAGACACACCACTGTAACAATGATCTTATGTATTTCCAAACCGCATCATCATTTCCCCTCTCATAAGCTCTTCTAACATGACACATGATGGGAATAAAAAAAACTCTGTCACCTCCAGTTCTTTTGTTGTTGTTCATTCTTTCCAGCTGTGATACCGTATTCTCTACAGCTACTTCCCATCCGCAAGCCTCCAAGATATCCATTACTAAATTCCCAAATACTGTACAGTACTATTTCCGTTAGCCGGAATCCCTCTTTGGGAACGATTTTCCGAGAGGCACATTTTCTGCCAAATTTTGAGAAAATTTTTCCAGCACCTGGATAATTACGGAAAATTCCAAGTATGGGGGAGTTTTCTTTCCTGGTTTGATATGAAAATCAGGTGCATTTTCCAGAAATTCAGAGAAAATTTTAATGTTATCCGGAAAATTCCAGGGATGAGGGATTTTTTTGGCTCTGAAAGATGATGTGATGCGCAATTTCTGGAACTTCTGAGAAAATTTTTTAGTTACCCGGAAAATTCCGGGGATGAGGGATTTTTTCCAGCTTTGAGAAAGTTGTCTCATTATCCGGAAACCTCTCATTCCCAGAAGTGCTCTGCACTAATTGTTCCGACTAACGGAAATATCACTGTACTGTACAATAGAAATTAACAAGACAACTTTTTTCCTTCAACGAAGTTTCAAAATGACTACACTGCCAAGTATTCCAGAATTTTCCTACATAAGCGCTTTGACAAAGCTGGATTTGCCTGACAGTAACAAGGTGGATATGCTGTAGGATTGGTGGATTTTTCATTGGCAGACTTTTTAAAAATGTCACAACTTCTTTGACATCATATACTTTCTACTCTTCTGTCACTTGATATTGGTGTTGAGAACAGATATGTTCTTCAGAAGTTGCTCATAATACAGTATAGTCCTGTTTTGTCCACACCAGGAACACAGTCTAATGTTCCACCACCTTCAGCAATAATGTTCTTCGGTTCCCTGGTACTATATCCGTCTCAACACAGGAAGCTTCTTCGCATATCTTAATGTTGGGCAAATTATGCCACCTTTTAAACCTTTGAACCAAACATTCACTAGTAAGATTGTGATATCTAATGGTATATAAATGTAATATTTTCTTACAAAGTTGTGGTTACATTAAGCTTTGAGTCTAAGTCAGCACCACACTGGAAATAAGTATTACAGGTACTAATACTTTGTGTGTTATCCTCAGTAAATGTTGATATTTGTATGCTTGTGCTGTCTGAATCTATACTAAAAACTTCAAATCAAACCACTCAGGTTACCACTAGTATAATTCAATTTTTTACACACAAGCACTAAATTAGTTGTGGCAACACAAAGGATACAGCCTTGGCTTCCTTTCCTAAGGGTTGTTAATTTGTGCTTAACCCCCTACACCCCGAAAGTCATTCCGGAACGATCATCTAGGCCCTCTGGGGCGCCCTGGTTGATGTTCCGGAACGCTCGTCTTTTCGCGGCATTCTTTGAATGCCCAGCGCGGGTTATCAGGTTCCAAATTGACTATTTGCGTGTCATGCCACACTCAGGGAAGCTTTTGGAATGGCATAAAGTTATAGCTAGCTAAAGTATGGTCACGGCGTCCTGGTACTTTACGCAAAACACCATCCCTTCTTGTTTGGGACCAATTTCGTGCGCACACATCTGAGAATACAAAAAGAAGGGTAAAGAACTTAAACACAGAAATAGCTGTAATACCTGGTGGACTGACTTCCTAATTACAACCCCTTGAAGTTTTAATAAACAAGCCTTTTAAGGCACACAAGAGAGAGGAGTGGAATAACTGGATGCAGGCCCCACAACATGAACTGACACAAACAGGCCGTATGAAGAGGCCTACGTTTTCCCAGGTAGCCCAATGGGTGAAAAACTCGTGGAATGCTGTGAAAAACGAGACGATTATAAAATCATTCAAAAGTTGTGGTATTAGCAATGCCCTAGATGGCACCGAAGATGATTTTCTACATAACGATAGTGACACATCTGATTCTGAAAGCAATGACGACCCCGAGGAATGTGAGGAAGATGATGATAGCCAGGAACAGAATGACAGCAATCATGACTTTTTAGGATTTGAAAATGTATAATGCTCTTTAAGGGTAATGAGGTTAAAAGTTAATGAGGTTATGGTGTCTTCATATTTTGGTAAAGTTACGATACTACTTACTGACATGTTTTGGTATGAATGTTTTCTTTTTTACAAATAAAGTGGCAATAAAAAAAATTTAACATTAAAATTCCCCTCAATTATATTTTTCCAACACATTTTATCTAAATTTAGGGTGCGTCCTATACGCTGGTGAGTCTTATAATGCCGCAAAATACGGTACCTACTTTTGTTTATGTATTTCATTTTCATTGTTTGTCCATTTTATCATGTTGTATCAAAGCAATATGGCTAAAAGTAGTGTACAAAGCAATATCTCCGTTAGCCGAAACAATTGGTGCAGAGCACTTCCGGGAATGAGAGATTTCCGGGTAACGAGACGACTCTCTCAAAGCCGGAAAAAAGTCCCTCATCCCCGGAATTTTCCGTATAACGTATAACGGAAAAATGTTCTCGGAAGTTCCAGAAATTTCCCATTACATCATCTCTCGAACCCGGAAAAATATCCCTCATCCCATGATTTTTCTGGGTATTGGGAAAATTTTCTCGGAACTTTCTAGAAAATGTGCCTGCTCGGAAAATCGTTCCCAAAGCCGTGTGTGTGTGTGACGCCCAGCATTTTTTATGAAAAATAATGCAAATAAAATAAATCATAAATTAATTATTAATAGGAAATAAGCATTATGAATAGTAAATATATGCATTACTCGCCATCCCGGACACAAAGAAAAGCAGAAAATGGCCGTGAAGTGCGTACGTGATCACGAGCCCTCGCCGTCAAAACAACGCTGTCCCCTTATCTCCCTCTCTCCACGCTGCCATTTTCCCACCACTGCAACCCCAGGGAAGTTTCTAGAGGGTCAATATATAGTTTTTCCTACTTTTTTATTGTTTTATCATTTAAAAAGGTTAAAAATTATTTTTGGAAAAGCTTTGATTTTTCTCGATTTACCCCGCGTGGGGGGTACGGCCAGCAGCACCCTAACCCGGGGCAGTGCCAACCACACTGCCTCCTTGTGTATCAAAAGCTTGGTATTCAAAGTGCTGTATCTGCCATGCTCCAAAACAAGCTGTCAGGCCGAGGGGGCCAATTCATACTAAATAATACAATATTAATGTTAATACATACAATATAGTAACTTATACTTCAATAATAAGGACAATAGAGCACATAATACACCTGCTGTTAATTATGACCACTGACAATTGGCTGTGAAGTTGCCTTTGATAAAAAGAATTTGAATTTGTTTGTATCATGTAATAGATACACTTCCAGGTGAAGTGTCATAAAACACCTGAACTGACACAAGAGTTACACCCTGAAAGAGGGAAGCCAAGACATCAAGTAACACTGATCCATACCACATAACAGGCGTGTAAAGAGTTGCTGTTTATGTGCCAGAGGTATGTTTATCGGAAATCCTATATTGTACAGTAATTCGTGCAAAAAAATAATAAAAAACACACAAACACACACACACCCATGAACACCCACACACACACACCCATGAACAATCACACACACACACACCCATGAACACCCACACAGTACTGTACTTACAGTTCCCCATAGTCACAGCCTGCACTGGTGGACTAAAAGGGCCATACACCTTTGCTGACTCGTGAGCTCGTACACTGAACTCGTATGTGGTGAATGGCTTCAGGCCGGTAACAACAGTCTCAAGTGCCTCACTGAAAATTTAAATTCCGTTAAAAACCCAGTTTTGAGTGAAAAATCAAAATGGCAAAACATATGTAAAATCATCCAAAGACTTTTTTTTTTTTAATGGGAATTAGCCCACCCGAGCACAGGCCAAATGACCCACAATGGAGCCCGGGGGGAAACAAAGAAATTGAAAATAGAGAAGAAAAAGGTTATACAGGTTGTACCTCTCTAGTCCGGCAACCTCGGGACCTGACCGGTGCCGGACCATGGAAATTCACCCTTTTCCTGGATAGATAGTGACTTGTGCTTATGCTTGGAAGCACTAGCACCACTTTCTCTGCATCATGGTCTCTTTGAAGACATATTGAAGGGTTAAATGTCGTATAGTAGCTTCTCAAATTTCGCGAGTTTTTAATTCTTAACGTATTTTATTGGAACACACAAAAAAATAACTAAATAAAAATTTTGACGGCGGAAACTTGAATTTCGACGGGTTTGAACAGCCCGCCAACATGCAGACGATGTGCATAATCATGTAAACAGCGTCATTTCTCTTATGTACAAAAGATTCATTATTGTTTATTACTGAATGTCTTTTTTATTGAATTATTGTTTATGTGTGCAAAATGAGCAATACAATTCATTAATAATACGTAGAATATTAAAACACACGAGGAAATGACACAGCATTGTTTTCGTTGATTACAAAACCAGTGACTGACTGGTTCTACATATAAAACTGAAGGAAATAAGACCTTGGCTGTAGCTGTAGTAAAATTAATATGGTTGTTTTAAGTAATGTTATTTAATGTTAATAAATGGAACAATAGAAGTAGCTAACGATAATGGTAAAGAAAAAAGAGAGATCGCGTATGTAAGTGCGCATGCGCACACGTAAAAACATATCGTCATTACTTTACATAAGAATATGAAAGCAACACTTATTTACTGTTCATATATATTTTAATTAATGTTTCTGAATTTGATTTTATTGAATTAATGTTTGTGGGTGCAAAATTAACAATACAATTTATTAATAATATGTGGAATATTAGAGGAGACGAGACGGCTGCCGGCATTGATAGAAGTAGCTAAACATTAATGGTAAAAAAAAAAGTGAGACTGCGCGTATGTAAGTGCACACATGTGAAAACATATCGTCATTACTCTACATAAGAATATGAAAGCAACACTTATTTACTGCTCATATATATTGAAGGGTTAAATGTTGTACTCTGTATAGACAAGCAGAGAGAGAGAGAGAGAGCAGCCGAACTGCCGGATGTAAACAAACCTTAATTTCCCGCGGCTTTTTTTTTTTTTTAAGGGGATTAGCCCACCCGGGCATAGGTCACTGACCCACATTGGGGCCTGAGGGGCAAAAATCTACCTATTGGACAAACTAAAATCGTTCCGGACCATGGGAGTTTCCGGACCACAGAATGCCGGACTAGAGAGGTACAACCTGTACTGTACTGTGTTAATCTACACATTTTGCTGAGAACCTTTGAAGGATATTGTTATATAAACTTTTAACTACAAACAGATAGACTAGATAAAATACTGGAGAGGGGAAGAATAGGGGGATAATGTACAGGTAGTGCATAGTTCTGACCATCATCAAATAGTACAGTAAAAGATAATAAAAAAATTTATCACTGAGATTAGTTTTGCAATTAATGTTAATCCACTGCATCAGTTACCTACCTGCACACAAATTTTGCCTCGGCTGAATTTGGTGAATGAGTAATTTCTCGGTACTTGAGAGTGTAGTACGCTGCCCCTTCCTGTCCCTCCATCAGCCTCCATGATAAGTGGATGCTGGTCTGTGATCGAGGGTCAGCTTCCAACTGTAATGAACAGGTTTAATTATAATCAGAGGAAAAATTTCAAAGGCGAAGTGTCAAATATAATTCTCAAAACATTTCCCTTGCTTTATTTTCATTACTCCTTTCAGCACATGCAAGCTCCTTGAGACATGTTTATTAAATCATTATATTTAATTTAAAACTGTCTACTTCCCACCTGAAGCACCTTATATATTCTGCTATTTTTACCTAACATTCAATTTCCTATTAATTTAATTTTTTTTTCACATCAACTATTTAAAAGGAATATGTACAGTTGCTCATAAAACTATCTTTACAAAAATTGATAGAGAATACGACACAACGGATGAAGGATTTTGACAACCCTACCGAGACAACAGGAGTTGCAGTGAGCATTCTGAAATTCATGCCCCCCCCCTCCCCCCAAATTAAAGATGGTTTATAGAGCGACTGCACACATAATACTGTTGGCATGAAAGCATCCCCACTCTTGGTCTGGGGGTACATTGCACTAATTGATTATAGTAAATACAGTACAGTACATTATAGTACATATCCACCAGAGAATGAGAAGAGCAAGGAGAGGTTGTGGGAAGATTTGAATTACTGTAACAAAACTCAAATGTGGGGAAGTAGAATTGGTCAGAGTTAAATGTAGGAATTGATGCTAAGGAAGTGGAGAGAACTGGGAGAGAAGTATGAACAGATATGGAGAGACTGAGAGAACTTTGTGTGGGGAGAGCGAGCAGCTTTTGGGAATACAGTACATGATGAAATAAACTAACAAGCACAGAAGGTGGGACAATGGAGAAGGTAGAGGACTGTTAATGGAACTAAAAATGAAAACAAAAAGAGCTTATAACTTAACTTAGTTCTAAATATAAATAAATAAACATAAATAATAAGTAACTTATACAAGAACATCCATTTGTATTCAGAAATGCTTATGATGAAACAAAACTAAATATGTTCTCAATATCCTGAAACTGTACAACCCAAGTTCACTATTACTGTACCAGGTAAATATTCCAAGTGGTGTTGAGGGGGAGTGTAGTGTTGGGGCTGGGAGGGGCTGTGTTCACCACCACCTCTGTCGGTCCACCATCACCATCTGCACTGTATGCTTTGACTTGCACTGTATACATGTCAGCATCTGTTAAGAAACATTACCATTATTTTATGTTTGTAATTCACAGAACAAGACAGACAGACAGACAGACAGACAGACAGACAGACAGACACACACACACACACACACACACACACACACACACACACACACACATACAGACAGACACAAATAATACAGATGATAGAGCAACACAAACACCACACGCAAGCCTCTTTGTGGATTTCAAAATCTGTTATCTTACAAAATAAATTTAATTATGGCTGTTTATAAGGTAATTTACTGGTAGAAAATTGAATTAAATATAACCTGTATAAACTTAAATCTGTTAATCATACATAAAATAAGAATATTGAAAATGTCATAATATTTACCTAAACCACTAAAGGTATGGGAGGTCTGAGTAGGAAGTAAAGTAATTGAACTCTGCCATTGTTTGTCCTGACGCTTGTACTTGAGTGTAAACCCTTCCACCTCTGCAGTGTTCTCAGGCGGAAGTTTCCAGGCAACCTGAAAATGGCAAATCCAATGACCTTCAGCAACATGCATGATCCATTAGATAAGTCTGCCACAGAAAACCCAGTCTTTATAGTACAAAAGAGAGAGAGAGAGAGAGATTAACAAACAAACAAAATCAATTTGCCAGTCTGCATAATTTACCTTTATTGCTAGCTTCTTTGAGTCATCTTTGGAAGTGTTATTTATCACCTTCAGAGTCACAACAGGTGATAGGGGGATGTTCTTCTGGTTACGGTTACCCGTCTTGAGGGGTATCCAAGGCAGGTCATTTCTGGTGGGGTATCCCTTTTTTGTTCCCGCCAAAACTTGTACTTCATATCTCGTACTCGGAAGGAGTTCAGTGATCTCATGTTCGTGTACATCGGGAGATACCTGAATGGAATAACGAGTTGAAAGGACTTATAAAAAAACACACTGTACAATACTTTTCAAATTACTCACTGTCTATGGTTTTCAAGGTCACTTTTTGATGTTTATGTGTTGTTATGGATGTCCTTTAATAGTCAGACAAATTAAATTTAAATTCTGTGAGAAAAGGTATTTTTGGCCGAAAATCATATAAGGGGCAAGACTTATCATTTCGGCCACAATCTTGATCTCACCGATTTTGTTCAAAATATCAATACTTGTACTATTATTATTTTCTTGTGTCAATGAACTGATATACTTGTAACAAGCAGCTAGAATAACAGTAAATTCCTCTCATCATAAAGCTGAACAGCCTTCTCTTCAAACTTCAAGAATCATAACTCCAACGTAACAAAGGAGACGGATACAAGCAAATTATTTCTACACACACAATGTGACTTCTTCCCAAGCTTTCTGTGTCTGGGGAAGGGAGACATGGTGTATACCTCATTAACATTGTAGTAGTGATGCTCCAGTTTTCTCCAATAGATCTTGTAACCAATGATCGTTCCTCGGGCTTGTTCTGGAGGCAGTTTGCTCCAAGTGATTCGAACTACTGTTGGTGATATAGGAGTCAGCCGCACACTTGGGGCCCTCATAGGAACTGCAAAGGAAAAAATATGGTCCTGTACATTCAAGATATATATATATTTATATTATTTTAACATTGTACAGTCTGTTCCTGAATAAAACAAGATGGGCAATAACTTAAAACAAACAAACGCACGCACATATATTTTTTCCTTCTTTCACAGTCACCTGATATTTCTCACTGTCCTTTTGTCTATTTCAATCAGTTTTCCCTAACTCCAATAAAACTCAAGAACATCGGCTTCATTCCACCTGTAAAAGTCTGGTTATAATTTTTCCATTTACCCTTTAGATTATCAATACTTCCTCAGTAACTTTTCTATCCATTCTAAACAAATGGTTTTTTGTACCTTTTATTTACATTTTTTACTCTATGTTAAAACTTAAAACACTGATCAACATTTTGTTTGTCATTGTGGGGTTTTTCTAACTGATGAACATACATTATTCACAAGTACTCTTTCTTGTAATATTAAAGACAATTAAAAAGAGTCTTCACACTCTGAACTCCACCAACTCACCGTCTTCGTCAGTCTTGAACACAAGACTCTCTGACTGATCTGAGGGAAAGTTGTTGTAGGCTCTCACAAAGGCTGTGTACTTGGTGTTGGGCTTCAAATTTTCCAGCAAATGAGAAGCATCCTGAGAAACTGCTTGTCGCTCTATTCCATTGCCCTCTGAAAAAAAGAAAAAAAAAGGAAAATTTCCATTAGCCTTTCCAAGAGTATAAAAGACTTACTTTGTATGCTGTGTGTGCAGGTTGTGGAACTAAACAAGGGCGAGAGAAAATAATTACGAGCAACTTTCCCAGGTTAACCACTTCACTACAGGGACACTAGATTATGTTATACAGCAGAGAAGGAAACATTACACAAGTGGTTAACATAAAAAAATATATTTACTTGTATCTACCACGAAGATCAGACCAATAATTTTGATGGCATCAGAGACAAACCTCTAGATTTTCTTCTATTATAGCACTACAATACAGGGCATCTAAAATGTACACTCGCTCCAAAAAGTATCTTCATGGAGGGGTCTGATGAATTTCAAAATGAACACTGTGACTCCCGTTGTCTTGGTAGGGTTGTCAAAATCCTTTGTCTGTTGTGTCATGTTGTCTAACACAAAATCGTAAAGCTCCTTTTTTGAGTGGGTGTACAGTACACTACATAAGAGTAACATGTCTCACAGCCAACACAGGTAAGCCCCATCCCCAAGAAGTATGAAGGAAATAGACCAACAGAACTAAGATTGTATACTTAAGGTATTAGCTCACCAACAAGGTCCCAAGATTTTCTCTAACTAAACAGTGTTCTTTATAAATAATGCAAGTTGATGACACAATCAAGTCAGATGGGTCTTGTGCTGATGTGCAACAACACAATACAGTACAGTACAATCCTTTCCTTAGAAATCAACAGTAACAGAGTGATCCACACTCCTCTTTTACCTCTGGTTTTCACTACTGTACAAATTTTCAATGCCATAATTTCTTCCCAATTTCCTCTAAACTTAAAGTATTTTTCTTGGGGAAAATATCATAAACAAAAGAAGAGACTAAATCCCTGTAAAGTACCATATAGTCTGCCACCAAATACCTGAGATGCTTCATACTCATCTGCTATTTAGGTATACAGTAAGCACATCTTTTGTTGTGCCCTATATTGTCCATTAAGCATATATAGGTATAGTCACAGAAAAATCCTGTCAGTCCTCCATCTCATGAACCTGTGAATCCAAGACATAACACATTTTTGGGCCCATAGATGGTGCACAGTATGAAGTCTCGGATTCAAAGGTACTCGAGTCTCAGGGTTAATGGATGGGATAGAGGACTGACAGTACTTTTTTCTATGACTCCAGTAAACCCTCGATAACTTGGCACATATGGGGCTCTGGCCTTGCCGAGTTATCTCAAATTCCGACTTATTGAGGCACCCCCCCTCCTACAAAAATACAACAATAAAAAATTATTGACCCATATATGTGTATATGTAATTACTAAATGTAAAAAAGCAACACTTACCAGCACTGCAGGCAAAGATTGAAGCATCATAGTAGGTGACACAGATGTATGGTAGGTGACACAGAGGCATGGTAGGTGACATAGAGGCATGGTAGGTGACACAGGGGCATGGTAGGTGACACAGAGGCATGGTAGGTGATGCAGGTGGCCAGATATGCAGAGATTTTCCCAGATAATTTTATATATCTTGGCATTTCCCGAGTTATACTATACAGTAATACATTCCGAGACCATATCCATGCCGAGTTATTGAGGAATTACTGTACTATCTGGTAGTTAAAGAAGGATACAAGATGCACCCACTCTACTCACACTTGCTGTACATGAGTAAGCATTAACCAATGACATAGTTCCCCTATGCTTCTCACCTGATTCAAAATAGTGGATTGAGTAAGCTTTGATTTTGTCACTGGTGCGGTGAACCGGATCCCAAGTAAGGATGACCGAGGTTTTGGTGAGATCCGCATAATGGAGATTCCGGGGTGGGTCTGGTTGGTCCTCGGATGAGTTGATAACCATGGGGGCCCAACTTGAGCTGTGTGAAGAAATAATTGCATTACTAAAATAATTCATCACAGTGACAGATATGACACAGTTGAAGGAAATAAGTGGAATGTGAATAGGATGTTGCAAGTAAGACATACAGTACCAATATAGAGAGATGTGGGAGTCTAAGGAGTGTTAGCCAAGAGGAGATCAGAATTTGTTCATGTAGAGAGCATGCACGCACGCACGCACACACATGCACACGCACACACACACACACCTATGTGTAGATGAGGCAACATTGCCCAGCTGTAAATAAGGAGAACAAGACAAGAAAATAACTAACAATAAAGCCTTAAGTCATCCTGAACCAATTGCTGAAAAAGAAGAAAAAAAATTCAGCTGCCAAAGAAACATTCATCACCAACTACACAACCCTGAAGTGACCGGAGCTGAGAAAGGGTTAATAGGAAAGCAAACATGAGAACCAAATTGGTCTAGGGTTTCCCACCGTCAAGACACCTGGGATAGCTAAAGATAATTATTCTCATCATCCTTATCTAACGAGTTATTTTTTGGGCAATGTGGTTCACTGTGGGAGCTACACTTAACACTACCATCTGGGGGACAGGAATCAAGGAACACACTCCTAAATACAACAGTTCTCGCTACCAGCCATGAGGACTTGCATGACCTGGTCTCTCGGATAAAGTCCACCAACGAAGAGTTGTTGATTAAGGTCAAATTTTTATCATCTTTCAGCTGTAATTACTATTTCTGGAGACACTCCTAGAATAGTCTGAGCCCAATGATAGTATATGTTAAATGCCATATTAAATGGTTGTTATTGAAAGAAAAACAGAAATAGGCTTTTACACCTACTTGGTATAAAGATCAAATGGTGGAGAGAAAGATCAACCAGAGAACAAATGCAAAAACCTGTCACAAGAAATATCCACATCAAGAGATAGTTTTCAAGCATAATAAGAAACAGCTGAAGGGGAGATGAACAGAAACAACCACTAGAGACCTGGATACTCCTGGGATACATTCATAAACACAATACTGTACTTGAAAACATCATCTCAGGAAAACTACATTGACCCACTTCCACAGTTAAAGTCCCAGAGTTAAAAGAAGTAAAAAAAAAGCTGTATTATGACTGGTAAATGGCTGCCATGTATTTCTTATAAAACATCCCTTGAATCACTTTAAATGCTTCACCCCAACAAGATTGTAAGTTCATTTTCGACCTGATCAGTTTAATTGGTCTGGAGAAACTTCCAGTAGGTTGTGTATCAGGTAGGCAGGATTAAGGCAGCTGCTACGAACGCCGCCCAAAGTACATTTTTTCACAACAGTGTCATAAGGAACATCCATACCAAACTTTTATAAAAATGAACCAATGGTTCAGATGAAGTCGAATGTTGACGGACGTACAATAGCCGACACATGAGGCAAGGTGGATGACACAGGGTGGTTGCAGGACCACTGCATAAGCTCGCCTTGACTTCTGCCAGGTGAGCTAAAAATTAAAAGATCCTTTCAGGATACAGCGAACACTTCATAAAAACCAAAATTTTGTAAACAACAACGCATGGGAGACTGCCAGATGAATAAAGGCAGAGATGGATTACTATGGAAAGATGGACAAACAAACAGATAGTTCAATGGTAAGACAAAATATCACTGGATAGGAAGGAAAATGAGTGGACAGATGAATAAAGAAATTAATGATGGATAAAATGAAGAATAGATTGATAGGCAGGTGGAAAAATAACGAACTGCTATTGCTGACTGGACATGGATAACCCCGTAAGACCACTATAAGACGTAACCAGGTACATAACTAAGTAAAACTAAGAAAATGCACAGAATCAAAGAGAGCAAAAGATATATGTTGCAGCACAGACAGACAATGACTACAAGATACTATGGAGAAACTAAGCAAGTGTGGCTATAAACGTTATAATGGGAATAACAAAAAGATGTGGATGGATACAGTATAAAAATTGTGAACAAAATTGTTACCTGAAAGCTGTGAAGCATATTGTAGTGGTCAAGTCTCTGTATAGCCGTGAATGATAGTGTGAGTGACTATGTTGAGGCATGTAACTGTGAGTGATGATTATGTTGATACATGTAACTGAGTGATGATTATGTTGATGCATGTAAAGAAATATGAAACAAGCAGGACAGATCAACAACTGTAAACTCACACCATACATCCACTCACATAACACTATAATAATACAGTACTTAATATACTCATACACATCTTGATAACACAATACTCCCATACAGATACTAACACAGTACTGTATACCTTCAATCACTCACTACAGTCAGATTAGTGTCACGTGTTGACCCCTTCTATCAAAATAATACTTACATAATCACCTGACTATTCACATGTTTCATAATACAGTATTTATCAATCTCATATTATATGACGACCTCTTTCAGATTTGTATGGGATGGTTCATGAATTACAAGAAGTAGAAATATAATTTAAGGAAAAGGAGGAACTGGAGGAAGTATGGGACAAGACAAGTGTAGAAAGCAACAGGACAAGGCTAAAAAAAAACAAGATATACCCACACATACAGTCAGTTGCCTGCACTTGTACCCAGTACAATGGCTGGTGCATTTTATGAGATGTGGCAACTCTGTGTTTGTTTACATAATATTAAAACTCCCAGAATGGATCCATGGAACCTCACAATAGTAGCCAGCAGGGTTGCCAGATGGCCGTTTTCATGGCCAAATTTCTCTACTTTGGCTGTAAAAAACTTCACCTGGCCGTGGAAAAATGGATGGTCATGGCCAAACTATTTGGCCGAATTTTGTAAAACACGTATTAATTCCTCATCTCGTGGATTTTGAAGACAAGTCTAGCAGGTTTTCAAATTTCACAATAACAACACTGGCTCAGTGACTTCACCTTGTCATGACCTCAGCTAATCAGTGACCTCACCTCATCACGTGATTGTGTGACCTACTGAGCTGACTGACCTCAGTTGTTAGTTCTCATATTTGAGTTGTTTAGGCTGAACGTGTCCAGTTATACGGGTTAAGCTTCAGAGCTTATAAAGCCATCCAAGTTACTTTCTGTAATTCTGAGTGCTAGTTTTCAAAATGTCCACAAGTAAATGGAAAGGGTCCTACGACAGTGGTAGAAAATATAACAAATCATGGGAAGAAAAATATGTCTGGGTTAGTAGAGCCAGTGATGGAAGTGAAAATGCTTATTGCAAAGTTTGTAGAACACAGATAGCTCCCAAAACATCTCGTTTGGCAGATCACAAAAAATCGAAAGGGCACTCAAGCATAGTTGCTGCATTATCCATGTGTTGGGCCCTGCCTGTGATGATCGCTCCAGGGAAACGGGACAGTGAAAAAAAAAACGTGTCGAGTTAGAGTTCGCGGTGGCTATATCTTGTCACTGTTCAACACCAAGTGTAGACCATCTTGGAGAAATGATGAAAAAGAACGGTAAAGGAAGTGAACTCGAGAATCCGTAGCTCCAGCGTACAAAGTGCAGTAAGTTGCTCTCCAAAGTAATCGCTCCAGCATTGTTTGACAAATTACAAGAGGATGCAAAGGGCAAGAAGTATTCCGTGCTTGTTGACGAAGCAACCGATGTGGCCAAAGACAAGCATATTTGTGTTATTGTGAGGTATTATAGTGATTCAAGATTGAGAATTATCACAAAATTTGGTGGCCTTGTGCCCATTGTTGGGGCTACAGGTCATGAAATGTTCTTGACACTGAGCAACACCCTGGGGAAGATGGGATTAAAGTGGTGTGACTGTGTCAGTTTTGGCAGTAATGATGTATCTTCAATGATTGGTGAACATAACTCAGTGTGGTCGAGTGAGAGAGCAGTCACCAAACTGCCAGCTCAACAAATGTGTCTGTCACTCACTTACACTCGGCATTGAAAAAGCTTTTGACAAGCTGCCATCTAATCTTGGATACCTTTTGCATAAAGTTCGTAAGTGGTTCATTAAGAGCGTCATCCATAGAGATGCATTTAAGAAACTATTTAGGGTAAAGGATGTTAAGGAAGAATGAAAGGGAACTCCTCTTTCCTTTCAGAAAGTGTACACAATGGCTAGTTCGAGGAAAAGTCATCTACAATATCCTCTTATGCTGAGAGGAACTGAAAGCCTAGTTTGCTGTTGCAGTTCCAAGGGCAGATGCTTCCTGTCGCTACAACGCAAGAGAAATTCTGGGAATGCTGGAGGATCCAGTCAATTTGTTGTACTTTCACTTTGCGTCACCAATCGTTACAGAATTCGAAAGAGTTAATTCTCTTTTTCAAACAACAGTTGCTGATTCTGAAGAACTTGTAAGTGAGTTGTTCCTGCACCACAAGAGTTTGCAGGAAAGAATCCTTGACAGGAATGGAAAACCACTACTACTAAACATGGTGACAAATTCATGCACGAGTTGTACACCTTCATAAACCAACAGAATCACTCTACTGAACCAGTAGGCAAGGTAGACGAAGTAAAAATGCGATGTGCTGGTCTTTCAATCAAGGCCTTAAAACAAGTGGAAAGCAGACTTCCAGCATCAACAGGGACCTTCAAAGGCTTGAGTGCGTTTGCTCCACGCAAGGTATTGAGCCAGACTGGACGAGTGCCATTCAAAGACCTTCCACTGCCTAACCTTCGAAGTGAAAAATTAGATACCATTGAGCAGCAGTACAGAAAAATACTGCATTTGTCTTGGGCGGAAGAGTCGGTTTTTGATGGCAAAATTCCCACAGATTCTCTCTCTTTCTGGTCTGGGGTGTTGCAATACAGTACAAGAATTCAACAGGCAAACAGCCCTTTGAAGAATTAAGGACCTATGTTATGACTTGCCTCACAACACCAACCCAATACTGTTGTTGAAAGAATATTTTCCATGGTAACCAACGTCAAAACCAAATCACGAAATCGGCTCAGTTCTGAAATGTTGGACGCAATTATTAGAGTTCGCTCACACCTCCAGTTCCAAGGAAAATGTTGCAGAGATTTCAACGTAACACCACACATGATGCAGCTATTCAACTCTAAAAACGACTATGAGAAAGAAGAACCAGGGGACGATGACGGACTAGATGTTTTTGCTTACGTCAACTAATCTTGTCAAGTTCCTCCACCATTATCACGCTCCACCACCATTTTAGATTAAGGTAAATCTTCATTGTAGATTATAGACCTTATGTTTATGTAATTATTGGGCTCAATTTAAAGTGAAAATTTGTTTTATTATGACATTTTAAGTGGATATTGTAGAGGAGACCGTTTTATTTTGTGTGGATTGCAAAAATAGCTATATTTTTTGCTTCCCATCAAAAAAGATTTGGCCGAATTTTGGCCAAAAATGAAAAACGGTTTGGCAGATTTGGCTGTGAGATGGCGCTAGTGTTGGACGTGAAGTTTGTCGCACCTCTGGCAACCCCGGTAGCCAGACTAAGGATGCTAGATAAGCATTCCATAGTTGCAGCATCTCACTAAACATGCCAGCCACTGTACTGTACCAGGTATAAGTGCAGGCGACTGAACTTGTTCATATCCTCAACTATATGTACCGATGCAGTAAGAAATTTCTCCAGTGAGTAATTTTAACCAATGGGAAATCAGAACCTTTGCACCACATCCCACTGTATCAGATGTACATAAACAGTACAGCACTTCTACCCAATGAAACAGAAAAATAAAAGTCAAATAATGAGAATCGGGAGAAAGGTGAATTATTCAAAAAAACACAGAAAGACAAATGATGTAACTTTCCAAGATCCACATCAAATATAATAATGTTGAGTAATAGACTATGCCAGCCTGTACAAATTTTCATGAAAATGATCTCACAAGTGTTACAAACATCGAATGCAGACTTACATATACAGTAAACCCTTCCCATTCGCGGGTTTACAATTCTCGGTAAGCAGCTGGTGGCTCGGGTGGCTAGCATGAGAGCCTTCTCCCTCAGCGCAATGAGTCACCTCACGCACCCGCGGCGTCTCATCTAGCTCTGTTTGCCCTCACCCAGTACCCATGACCAAACACCTAGTATCATACTCTCAAAACTTTTGCGTTTCTTTGTGAAAATGGCCCCGAAAAGACTGCCTAGTGTCAGAGATGTTAGTAGAGTGAAATATAAAAGGCAAAAGTCAGTGATGACTCTGGCAATGAAAGTTGAATTATATATTAGACAATTTAAAGGAGGGGAGGAGTGCTACCGCGGTTGGTCAGTTATTTGGTGTGAATGAATCCATAGTGCAGTACAGTACATAAGAAATAATGAACAAGCAATTCATGATTCTGTTCAAGCAAGAGCTCCTGCAAGTGCTTAAGTGGCGCAGGTTGTTCGAGAAGAACATAGTGAACACTGAGAAGGCTCCAGACTTCCACATATGAATGTAAGTACAGTATTGTGACTTAAGTTTCTCATACACAGTATAGGTATACCTGTATATTAGTGCACTGAGGTATTATATTAGTGGCTATTCGCGATTTTGCCAATTCGCTCCATTACTTGGAACCTATCCCTCGTGAATGGCAAGGGTCTAATGTATACACATACACTTTTTTTATGCAACCAATATCATTTTCCCTTTAATCATTAAACAGCCTGAAAAAATAACTCACGATTTTGTACAATACAGTATGTGGCAATAAACACTTACGCATATCCCGCATCGTTGATAGCGAGGCACTGGTACATTCCTGTGTCAGATGAGATCGAGTTGAAGAATACAAGCTGGTTTGAGGTTGCCTGAATGGTGCGTCCCTGAATGTTGACGAGATGCCCGTTTTTGTACCATTTGACACGGGGAGTGGGATGACCCGTTGCTGAGCAGTTGAGGCGGGTAGTCTTTGCTAGTAACGTAGCTAAGGGCTTTGGAGGATCAATGATTTCAGGTGGGACCAAAACATCTAGTTCTATTTCCTGTAATATAAAGAAAAGCAGGTAAAGCAAATGGTAATCAATGTTGTAAAAACTTAGCACACTCTTAATGACAATTATGTGAAAGTCATTAGTTCTCCCCTACTAAACTGAGCTGCAACCTAGGTTACCAAAAAATGTTGACCAATTAAAACTGATCATAACACAAATTTCAGCATATCATGAGAAACTCGGTCGTATTCATATATTACAGTACTGTACCCGCTGTTTCTGCTCTTCTAACAAATTGTCAAAAGTGTTCGTAGAGTACAGTACACCTAAAAATTAATACTGTACATACAAATAACAAATAAAATGGTCCCGATCAATCAGAATGAGATTAAAGTAAGCCGATAAACTTGTATGTAAGAGCCCAGGACCCAAACATGGTACACTACACTATATTCAAATTCATTATTGTAATCAAGCTGACAGAACGATAAAAAAATAATTGATATATTGTAGAGGCGTAACATTGTAAGGATTTAATTCCTACTTGTGTATTTTGTGCAAAACAATATAGTATGCTATACGTACGGTACTTAGTAAAGAAGATCTAGATACCAATACCTGTACAGTATAAAAATTAGCAAATACAAATGCAACATTGTCCAATAATGCTTTACAGTTCCCCTGCACACAATGCTGTATCATCATTATATTCAGGCCAGAGAGTAGAAAGTATCAGTCAATAATAACATGCACAATGTTCAAATTAGAAAGAGAAAAATTTTACAGAGATGAAACCTAAATTCATTATTGTACTGTACTGCAGGGCATTTTAATTTCAATTTAGTTTATTGGCTACTCTGATCAAATAAGTTTTCTATAAAGTATAACCTTAAGTTTTCATTCAATTAGCATAATCCAACAATATTCTGGATTCTTTCAAAATACACATGAGTATTTAAGGATGAGATCATAAGGCTACAAACAGACATCAGTATGCATTATATACAGTACTTATATGGGATGTTGTTTTATTCAAGAGCCCTAAATGATTGCTTTGGTGTTTCTGGACAAACAATAAACTAAACCAGAACCCAAGTATCAGCAGGAATAAAGTCTGACCACATCATAAATGTTCTTCATAATGGTCAGACTAAATTCCTTAGTGATTTTTAGGTTCCTGTTTATTGCCTGTCCTAAAATATATTAAGCATTTAGGGTTCTCAGAAACAAAATTGATCCTGTATATTGTGTTGGTAGTAAAATTATAGTTAAAAAAAATTCAGAGTAAAATAAAATCAAGAAAACAATTTACAAAGATAAATTTCATTCACACAAAACCTTTTATAGGATGAACATTCAAAGTGATATCATAAAAAAGGTGCAATCCTACCTGAGAAATGATGGTTTCACTCTCAGTGGCAGGGTTCACAGTCTTAGCGGTGCAGGTGTAGCGGCCAGCACTGGTGTTCTGGACATTTGACAGCACTAGGGTTCCCTGGCCTATCACTGTAATACCCTTTGTTCCATTTTTTATGTCCTCCCAGCCCTCAATTTGACTTACATTCACTGCAAAAGACCAAAAACATAAAAATAATTGGACCTTACTGAAGGAGAAAGCTATACAGTTTCAGGATATTGAAAGAACAGTCAAGGCAGAGTTAAACAAGTGAGGAGAGGTTGTAATGTATTATGGTCTTCAAATTATGGCTGTGTAAAAAATTTCATAATACTGTACAGCTCGTATTCCCTGTGATGCCTCACCTCCACGTAACAAAAACACAAACTGCATCCATCCTATCTGTGCTTTAGTCTCACCTCCCCAATATCTATTGCATTCATTCCTTTCCTATTCGTATTTCTCACTCCTTCCATTTAACAATCTGCACTTACTCAATCAAACTGTCCACACAGTTTTATACATCCAGGTTTCATATCCCAAATGTGCTTGTAGGGTAAACTGCATTTTCTGACACGCTCTATCACTCTCCTAAATTGACCTTCTTATCTATTATTACACTTTCCAGGGCACTTCTTCCCTTAAGCCTTTTAAAACTCTCTGTATTATTACTGTAAAATCTTGCATGAAATACAAAAGTTCAAGCAATTAGAGCTAAAAGGCACAACGCTCTACTTCAAACCATTTCTAGTATACAGTACAACACAATATAGATCTTTAACTTACATTTTCGTTGCCAAGAGATTGTGGGGAGTGGCACACTTGTTGCAAGACACTCAATGATTGCATTTTCTCCCTGTATAACTCTGAGAGGTTCTTTGGGGGAGAGGAAGAGTGGGGAGAGGAAGGTGGGGGGTTTGTAGCTGTCTTCCTCTCCCCTATCAAGAACTGTTACAGTAATGGCACTGCTGCGACGTTCCTTTCCCGCAACAGAGTTTGTCGCCAGGCACCTGGGGAAGATACCCAGCATTAATGGCAGATCACTTTTAGTATAGTGATGCCATAACAAAACTTACCTTTAGATCACAGAAACAATTTGGATGATCAAATTACCTGCAAAGCTATTGTTACATTTATATACAACAACAGAATTTGTAATGAATTTTTGAAATACCTGTACAAACCAATGACAGTACTGTACTGTGTAATAACTTGTTTCAACTCCTGTTTTTTTAAACATTTCCTTTCATGCATCATACTATTTATTTTCTTTTGAATCTTTCCCAAAGGTTTCTGTTTTATCATCTTCTCTTATACTGTAGTAAACATATGCACTTGGCTGTTCCAGTGACAAAAGACTGTACTGTACTGTACTGTACTGTACTGTACTGTACTGTACTGTACTGTACTGTACTGTACTGTACTGTACTGTACTGTACAGCACAGTACATGTATTTACTGAAACCACTCTTTGTGATCCTTTACAGCAAAAGAAAATTATTTGCCTAGAAAATATTTCAAGTTTGATTTTGGTGTTTTTTTTTTCATCCACAAGGATAAAAGAACACAGTACAGTATAGTATATTAAAGCCTATGGATCTCACTGAGTGCCTTGTCATAAGTTACACACAAATCTCTATCTCCAAATTAAACTTCCCTGATGGTCTCAAACATACACAATAAAAGTTACCGTAGTATGCTTTTAAAGACCTGCATTAATCATACAGATGTATACTTGACCCAAAAAGTATCTTTGCAAGACAATATGACAATGGGCAAATGATTTTGACAACAATACCAAGACAACAGAACTCGCAGTGTTCATTTTGAAATTCATCGGATCCCAATATAAAGATACTTTAGTGTGTGTGTGTGTGTGTGTGTGTGTGTGTGTGTGTGTGTGTGTGTGTGTGTGTGTGTGTGTGTGTGTGTGTGTGTGTGCGCGCGCGCGCGCGCGCGCCCTCTTACCTAGTTTCACGAGTACCATAAAAAAAATAGGGGATACGTGAAACACAAAGAGTCATGTATAAATTCTTATAATGACAAGAACAAACTCAATGAGAGAGTTTAAGAAAAAGAAACTTAACCTTTGGGGGCATTTTAGTAAAGTACTGTATTGCCATTGGTGTTTCCCTTCATTGATGTGTCTAACAGGCAAGTCTCATCCCATCGTTATTCACACAAAAATTTATTGACTATAGATTATTGTATTGTTGTTAAACCAAAGTTAGAGATAAAATTCAATATAAACAATATGCTACCAGTACAGTATGCAAAATAAGGCGAGAATGAACTAGTGTGAAGGTAAGTAAGCAACAGTATGGTACCACTAAAACATTATACCCACAAGGTAAGGTAAGGTAAGGTAAGGTGAGGTAATGTAATATTAAACAAGTACTGCATTACTATAAACCCAAAAGGCACGTCACAGTAACCAATATAAACAGTACAGTACATATTTCCTCTCATTAACTTCTCTATAAACTAAATAATTACGATGCAACCAATCACTAATTCTCACCTGTAAATGCCACTGTCAGTCTTCTCCACTCTAGTAATATGAAGTACTCCTGAGAAGGGGGTTGTGTACCTGGCAACACACACAATGACACGTTAAACACTCGCTAAGTAAATATCCCATTATTTCTTACTTGTATTATGAGAAGAGAGGAAAAACACACAGTAATGTACAGTATATAAGACAAATTAGGTGAAAGGCTATAGTGTGTAGAGAGAGAGAGAGAGAGAGAGAGAGAGAGAGAGAGAGAGAGAGAGAGAGAGAGAGAGAGAGAGAGAGAGAGAGAGAGAGAGAGAGAGAGAGAGAGAGAGAGAGAGAGAGAGAGAGAGAGAGAGAGACCCTCAACATTTACACCTACGTAGACAAAAGGATTTATACACGTACCTGTCATCTTGAGGTAGAGGTTGTTGGTCGTGGGCCCAGGTAAGTGAGGCTGGGGGCTGTGAGTCAATTTGGCAGGAGAGTCGCAGCGCCTGGCCCACCACCACTGTTACGTTGGAAGAGGACACTATGAAGTTCTTGGTCAAACCTGGAAATAAAAAATAAAAAAATTTAGTTTCTCGTTGTCAAACTGATTTACTTGATATACACTTTTCTGACCAAAATATTGTACTATATAAAGATATTCTACACATTACTCCCAGTAGAAATTTGACTCTAAATAAATAAAGAGTACAGTACAGCCATCACCCAAAACCCAACAAAATAATAATAATTCAAAAAGCTACAAATGGTAACTGTAACATTAATAAAAGACAAATCAACAAACACAGTACATGATCTGTATTCCGAACACTGTAACCTTTCATAAACTTGATTTAATACAGCACAGAGATGAAGACTGAGGTGTTACAGCTACTTTACACTCACTATGTTCAATCAATGTGAACTACAGTATGATGATTATATTGAATACTTATCTATTAATCTGTTTGTATATGTCTATCTGTCTGTAATATTTTTCAATCTAATATCCCTGTGTCTGTCTGTCTGTCTGGCTAATATCTACCTATCTGTCAGTATCTGTACTATTTGTCTATGAGTGACATTCGCAGGTGTCTGGGCAAGATGGCCGACAAACCAGACCAAAACAAAGGAAGTTGATGAGGAATGATGGATAGTGAAGGAAGGAATGAGTGGAGTTGATGAGGAATGATGGATAGTGAAGGAAGGAATGAATGGAGTTGATGAGGAATGATGGATAGTGAAGGAAGGAATGAATGGAGTTGATGAGGAATGATGGATAGTGAAGGAAGGAATGAGTGGAGTTGATGAGGAATGATGGATAGTGAAGGAAGGAATGAATGGAGTTGATGAGGAATGATGGATAGTGAAGGAAGGAATGAGTGGAGTTGATGAGGAATGATGGATAGTGAAGGAAGGAATGAATGGAGTTGATGAGGAATGATGGATAGTGAAGGAAGGAATGAGTGGAGTTGATGAGGAATGATGGATAGTGAAGGAAGGAATGAATGGAGTTGACGAGGAATGATGGATAGTGAAGGAAGGAATGAATGGAGTTGACGAGGAATGATGGCTAGTGAAGGAAGGAATGAATGGAGTTGACGAGGAATGATGGATAGTGAAGGAAGGAATGAATGGAGTTGACGAGGAATGATGGATAGTGAAGGAAGGAATGAATGGAGTTGATGAGGAATGATGGATAGTGAAGGAAGGAATGAATGGAGTTGATGAGGAATGATGGATAGTGAAGGAAGGAATGAATGGAGTTGATGAGGAATGATGGATAGTGAAGGAAGGAATGAATGAAATTGACGAGGAATGATGGATAGTGAAGGAAGGAATGAATGGAGTTGATGAGGAATGATGGATAGTGAAGGAAGGAAGCGGTCTTGTGTATAAGTAACTGAGGAATGCAACTTTGTAATTCAATTATAGTTGTATTGGTCAGCGTTTGGAAGAGATTATAAGACTGAAATTGAGACATTCAAGAGCGTGGGTGTGTCAGGGAGTGTGGGTGTGTCAGGGAGTGTGGGTGTGTCAGGGAGTGTGGGTGTGTCAGGGAGTGTGGGTGTGTCAGGGTGTGGGTGTGTCAGAGGGTGTGGGTGTGTCAGAGGTGTGGGTGTGTCCAGGGAGTGGGGTGTGTCAGTGTGTGGGGTGTGTCAGGGGAGCGTGGGTGTGTCAGGGTGTGGGTGTGTCAGGGGTGTGGGTGTGTCAGAGGTGTGGGTGTGTCAGGGGTGTGGGTGTGTCAGAGGCGTGGTGTGTCAGGGTGTGGGTGTGTCAGGGTGTGGGTGTGTGTGTGTGTGTGTGTGTGTGTGTGTGTGTGTGTGTGTGGGTGTGTCAGAGAGCGTGGGTGTGTCAGGGAGTGTGGGTGTCAGGGAGTGTGGGTGTGTCAGAGAGTGTGGGTGTGTCAGGGGTGTGGGTGTGTCAGGGGTGTGGGTGTGTCAGGGGTGTGGGTGTGTCAGAGGCGTGGGTGTGTCAGGGGTGTGGGTGTGTCAGGGGGTGTGGGTGTGTCAGGGAGCGTGGGTGTGTCAGGGAGTGTGGGTGTGTCAGGGGAGTGTGGGTGTGTCAGGGGTGTGGGTGTGTCAGGGTGTGGGTGTGTCAGGGGTGTGGGTGTGTCAGGGTGTGGGTGTGTCAGTGTGTGTGGGTGTGTCAGGGTGTGGGTGTGTCAGAGGGTGTGGGTGTGTCAGGGAGCGTGGGTGTGTCAGGGGTGTGGGTGTGTCAGGGAGTGTGGGTGTGTCAGGGGTGTGTGGGTGTGTCAGGGAGTGTGGGTGTGTCAGGGGGGTGTGTCTGCAGGAGTGTGGGTGTGTCAGGGAGTGTGGGTGTGTCAGGGAGTGTGGGTGTGTCAGTGTGTGGGTGTGTCAGGGGTGTGGGTGTGTCAGGGTGAGGTGTGGGGTGTGGGTGTGTGGGTGGGTGTGTCAGGGAGTGTGGGTGTGTCAGTGTGTGTGGGTGTGTCAGGGGTGTGGGTGTGTCAGGGGTGTGGTGTGTCAGGGTGTGGGTGTGTCAGTGTGTGTGGGTGTGTCAGGGGTGTGGGTGTGTCAGGGGTGTGGGTGTGTCAGGTGATGTGTGGGTGTGTCAGGGGTGTGGGTGTGTCAGGGAGTGTGGGTGTGCCAGGTGTGTGTGGGTGTGTCAGGGATGTGGGTGTGTGGGGGTGGGGTGACAGTGTGTGTGGGTGTGTGTGGGTGTGTCAGAGTGTGGGTGTGTCAGGGGAGTGTGGGTGTGTCAGGGAGTGTGGGTGTGTCAGGGAGTGTGGGTGTGTCAGGGAGTGGAGGGTGTGTCAGGGAGTGTGGGTGTGTCAGGGAGTATGGGTGTGTCAGGGAGTATGGGTGTCAGGGAGTGTGGGTGTGTCAGAGACCATGGGTGTGTCAAGAGTGTGGGTGTGTCAGGGAGTGTGGGTGTGTCAAAGAGCGTGGGTGTGTCAGAGGTGTGGGGTGTGTCAGAGAGTGTGGGTGTGTCAGGGAGTGTGGGTGTGTCAGGGGTGTGGGTGTGTCAGGAGTGTGGGTGTGTCAGGCGTGGGTGTGTCAGGGAGTGTGGGTGTGTCAAAGGTGGGGTGTGTCAGAGAGGTGTGGGTGTGTCAGAGAGAGTGTGGGTGTGTCAAATATAGTGTGGGAGTGTCACTTGTGAGAGAGTACGTCACCTCGCTCAAAACAAGGTGAAGACAGGCAGTGGCTGCAACATTTGTTAATTTCACGCTTCAGCTGCAAGAACCCCGCATCATCAATTGAATTTGCACACCCGAGGGAGCGGTGGGCCAGTAATTGAGCGAGCTTCATCGTCTGCCGCTCTCTGTGAGGGCTGGTGGTCAGGGACGGTGGCTGGAGGTCAGGGGTGAGGGCTGGTGGTCAGGGGTGAGGGCTGGTGGTCAGGGTGAGGCTGGTGGTCAGGGCTGGTGACTAGAGGTCAGGGTGGAGGTCAGGGACGGTGGCTGGAGGTCAGGACAGTAGTTGAAGGTCAGGGGTGAGGGCTGGTGGTCAACAAGGCAGTCAGAATGTACACAGTAGTCAGTGTCTCGGTGTAGGTTAGGTTAGGTTAGGCCAGGTCAGGTTAGGCTAGGTCAGGTCAGGTCAGATTAGCTCAGGTCAGTTAGCCAGGTCAGGTTAGGTTAGGAAGAAGCCAGGTCAGGTCAGGTTAGGCTAGGTCAGGTCAGGTTAGGCTAGGCAAGGTCAGGTTAGGTTAGGCAAGGTCAGGTTAGGTTAGGTCAGGAAACAATTAGTAATATAGACCCCAACTGACCTATAATCACCCTACACGACACTGACAACAAGAATGAACTGTGAATTAGCTTTAAAGGAAGCGAGAAGCCTGGAGTCCACGTAACGCTCTGCTCTCTTTCATCATCGTGTTGTAGACTGAGTTATGGGGAGTGTACACAAAGACAGCGTGTGTGTGTGTGTGTGTGTGGTGTGTGTGTGTGTGTGTGTGTGTGTTCCCGTCAGCATCAACCTAACTTATGAATGCTTCTGTTGAAATCGAAGCCGCACGGTGTCTTTCCTGTCGTCATAAGTTACGTCATAAACCCAGGTAGAAACAGAGCCAACAGGCGGTAGTGGTCACGTGAGGGAGTGAACAGTTGTATAGTAATCCAGATGGTACTAAATAATGTACTATAACACACACACACACACACACACACACACACACACACACACACACACACACACACACACACCTTGGTTTTTTCTTACTGTTCAACAAATAAATAGAACACCTCATCGTACTCAAGGGGTTAAGTGATTGTACTCAAAGGGTTAAGTGATTGTACTCAAGGGTTAAGTGATTGTACTCAAAGGGTTAAGTGATTGTACTCAAAGGGTTAAGTATTGTACTCAAAGGGTTGTCATTGTATTCAAGGGGTTAAGTCATTGTACTCAAGGTGTTAAGTGATTGTACTCAAAGGGTTAAGTGATTGTACTCAAAGGGTTAAGTGATTGTATTCAAGGGGTTAAGTCATTGTACTCAAGATGTTAAGTGATTGTACTCAAAGGGTTAAGTGATTGTACTCAAAGGGTTAAGTGATTGTATTCAAGGGTTAAGTCATTGTACTCAAGATGTTAAGTGATTGTATTCAAGGGGTTAAGTCATCATATTCAAGGTTGTCATCATATTCAAGGGATTAAGAGATCGCATTCAAGGGGTTAAGTGATTGTACTCAAAGGGTTAAGTCATCGTACTCAGGGGGTTAGGTCATCGTACTCAAGGGAAAAATCTACAAACATCCTTTATAAGTTATTTCGTAAAAAAAATATATATCTATACAAAAACACTACACAAAACATCAACTTGTTTTCATGCAATAAACAAACACTTTATCACAAGTGTCGTCGTTCAACCTAGGAAAAAAAAGACAACTAATGTGTACTAGGTAAATAATGTTGTAGCTTCACCTAGGAAAAAAAATAAGTACGGTGGTATTTGTAAGTATCATAATTACGGTTTTTAAGTACAGAGATTATAAGTAACAATTTAATAAGTAGTTTTAAGTCGGAATTAATTGAGTATAAAAAAAAATACAAATACAAATCCCGTAACGAGAATTTGCTACGAAAAAAAGAAAACGACGAGAATTTAAAAGTATAAAAGTAATTAAAGAATAAAAGTAATTAAAGTGTCCATTATTTTAAGTATTTCCGTCATTATAAGTAATAAAATAAGTCACTTGAGACTAATATGGTCTTTGGAGGATTTGAAGAGATACTTAGATAATTATTACAACCTATTGTTGGGTTGGGTTGGGTTGGGTTGGGTTGGGTTGGGTACGGTTGGGTTGGGTATGGTTGGGCTGGTACGTTGGGTTGGGTTGGGTTGGTTGGGTTGGGTTGGGTTGGGTTGGGTTGGGTACGGTTGGGTTGGGTACGGTTGGGTTGGGCAGTTGGGTTGGGTTGGGCTGTGTTGGGTACGGTTGGGTTGGGTTGGGTTGGGTACGGTTGGGTTGGTACGGTTGGGTGGGTTGGTGCAGTTGGGTTGTACGGTTGGGTTGGGTTGGGTTGGGTACGGTTGGTTGGGTACGGTTGGGTTGGGTACGGTTGGGTTGGGTTGGGTTGGGTTGGGTACGGTTGGGTTGGGTTGGGTACAGTTGGGTTGGGTACGGTTGGGTTGGGTACGGTTGGGTTGGGTACGGTTGGGTTGGGTTGGGTTGGGTTGGGTATGGTTGGGCTGGTACGGTTGGGTTGGGTTGGGTTGGGTTGGTTGGGTTGGGTTAAGATTGGGTTGGTACGGTTGGGTTGGGTACGGTTGGGTTGGTACAGGTTGGGTTGGGTTGGGCTGGGTACGGTTGGGTACAGTTGGGTTGGGTTGGGTTAGGTACGGTTGGGTTGGGTACGGTTGGGTTGGGTTGGGTACGGTTGGGTTGGGTACACGGTTGGGTTGGGTTGGGTTGGTTGGGTTGGGTACGGTTGGGTTGGTACGGTTGGGTTGGGTTGGGTTGGGTTGGGTACGGTTGGGTTGGGTTGGGTACGGTTGGGTTGGGTTTGGGTACGGTTGGGTTGGGTACGGTTGGAGTTGGGTACGGTTGGGTTGGGTACGGTTGGTTGAGTGCAGTTGGGTTGGAGTTGGTACGATTGGGTTAGGTTGGGTACGGTTGGGTTGGGTTGGGTACAGTTGGGTTGGGTTGTGTTGGTACGGTTGGGTTGTGTTTTGGTCAGGATTGGGTTCTTGAAAGCGGAGAAGCAGAGGGTGAGTAGGGAGGAGAGGAGGGGGTAGAGGGGGGTTAGGGGTAGGAGAAGTGAGAGCAGCCGTGACGCAGTTAGTACAAAAGTGAGAGAGGACAGATGAGAGGAAGAGGAAGGGGGGTGAGAAGGAAGGGTGTGGGCGGTTTCCACGCGCAGGCTGCCACAACACTACCACCTCCTCCTCCTCCTCCTCCTCTTCTGTGCTACTCCTACTACTCGTCCTGATGGTGGTGGTGATAATTGTGACACTGGTGATAATGATGATGGTGGTGATGATGATGATGATGATGATGATGATGATAATAATGATGAAGATAATGATGATAATGATTTAGGTTGTACTTGAGCTGTCTGCAGGTACTATTCCCAGTTACTGTCACCGGTACTGTCCCCGGCATGTACAGTACACACAACACCTGACCACACAGAGAGAGAGATACTGTACTGTCCTGGCCGTCATGGAACACCGCCCTCCAGCCTTCACTAACGCAGTCTCCCCTTCAACACTACTCAATATTTCAAGACTTTAGTTCCTAAGTTTAGGCTCGGGGGGTGATGGGGGCTGGGGAGGGGGATTGGGGGAAGGGAAGTTGGGGAGGGAGGAAGTTGAGGAGAGGAAGTTGGGAGGGAGGAAGTTGGGAGGAAGTTGGGAGGGACGAAGTTGGGAGGAGTTGGGGGAGGGAAGTTGGGGAGGGGGGGAGGAAGTTGGGGAGAGGAGGAAGTTGGGGAGGAGGAAGTTGGGGGAGGTTGGGGAGAGGAGGAAGTTGGGGAGGGAGGAAGTTGGGGAGAGGGGGAGGAAGTTGAGGGAAGAAGCTGGGGCAGGCTGGGAAAGTGGAAGATGGGGGTGACAAGCTGGGGAGGGGAGGAAGCTGGCGATGAAGCTGGGGAGGGAGGAAGTTGGGGAGGGGGAGGAAGTTGGGAGGAAGCTGGGGGAGGAGGCTGGGGTAGGGAAGGAGTTGGGAGGGGTGATGGGAGGCTGGGAAGAGGGTTTTAGGTTAGGTTAGGTCAAGAGATGTGTGTGTGTGTGTGTGTGTGCATAAACTAAGCTAAATCCACATCAACAAAACAGATTCCTTTACTCTGGCGACACCTGACACCTCCACCACCACCACGTATATATTGAAGCCAAATTCGCACACCAATTACCCTCATATTTACCCAGGTGTTGCGTCCGAGAGCTGCCCCGGCACCGACTGTACCGACAGGTGTGAATGTGACAGGTGTAAACAGGATATAGGTGTATGACAGGTGTGAATGTATGACAGGTGTAAACAGAATATAGGTGTATGACAGGTGTGAATGTATGACAGGTGTAAACAGAATATAGGTGTATGACAGGTGTACAGTATCTGGCAGGTGTGAATGTATGACAGGTGTGAATGATAATTGTTGATGTGACAGGTATAAATTTGAAGGGTCCAAATAAATCAGTTGATCAAGTCATCGTACTGATGGTTTAACCCTTAGAGGACGATGGTTTAACCCTTTGAGGACGATGGTTTAACCCTTTGAGGACGATGGTTTAACCCTTTGAGGACGCTAGTTTAACCCTTTGAGGACGATGGTTTAACCCTTTGAGGACGCTAGTTTAACCCTTTGAGGACGATGGTTTAACCCTTTGAGGACGCTAGTTTAACCCTTTGAGGACGATGGTTTAACCCTTTGAGGACGATGGTTTAACCCTTTGAGGACGATGGTTTAACCCAGTGGTTCTCAACCTTGTTTGCCCCATGCACCCCTTTCACCATATGTCAGAATGTCATTCCCCTCCTTTCCAAGATTGTCTGCCTCAAAAAGTGCATTCCAAATAATATGCATATAATACTGGAAATCCTTTATTTTTTCCATATTAGTATCAATTTCCCCCTGAAAACCTGGGGAAATTCTCCTGGTTTAACCCTTTGAGGACAATGGTTTAACCCTTTCTCGGCCACACTTGTTTTATCAATGTTACGGAAACTAGGTCAGTGTTCAGAGCACCCCGCCCCGCCCCGCCTCTGGTGACACGTGGCTCCCTGGGGCACGTCCACACGCCCCACTAATGACGTCATCAACACCTCCCCGCTGATTGGTTCACGACAATAACCCACAACTGTCGACCCACGGTGTTTTGGGTCCTCAACAACCAGGATTTGTAACGGAGCCTTCCACCCTCCCTGGTGCTGTGCTGGTACCCCTGCTGATGCTCTATCCTGGTAGAATGATGGCAGGGTTGGTTGGTACCACTGGTGAAAGGATGGCAGGGTTGGTTGGTATCCTGGTAGAAGGCTGGCGGTTGGTTGGTACCCTGATAGAAGGCTGGCAGGGTTGGTTGGTACCCTGGTGAAGGATGGCAGGGTTGGTTGGTTGGTTGGTACCACTGGTAGAAGGATGCGGGGTTGGTTGGTATCCTGGTAGAAGGATGGCAGGGTTGGTTGGTACCACTGGTAGAATGATGGCAGGGTTGGTTGGTATCCTGGTAGAAGGATGGCAGGGTTGGTTGGTACTTCTGGTAGAAGGAGAAGTTGGTTGGTACCCCTGATAGAAGGCTGGCAGGGTTGGTTGGTATCCCTGCTAGAAGGATGGCAGGTTTGGTTGGTATCCCTGCTAGAAGGATGGCAGGTTTGGTTGGTACTCCTGGTGGCGGGAAAGCAGGGAAGGAGGGGGGCGGCCCAACACTGCTCCAGTTAATGTTACAAACAATCCTCGGGGCGGCGGTACATCACCTCTACCCACGAAGGTAAACATATGACTGACACCACCACCCTCAACCACACCTTCATCCATCACACCACCACCCTCAACCACACCTCCTTCATCCATCACACCACCACCCTCGCACACCTCCTTCATCCATCACACACCCTCAACCACACCTCCTTCATCCATCACACCACCACCCTCAACCACACCTCCTTCATCCATCACACACCACCCTCAACCCCACCTCCTTCATCCATCACACCACCACCCTCAACCACACCTTCATCCATCACACCACCTCCCTCAACCACACCTTCATCCATCCACCACCACCCTCAACCACCTCCTTCATCCATCCACCACCACCCTCCCACACCTCCTTCATCCATCACACCACCACCCTCAACCACACCTCCTTCATCCATCACACCACCACCCTCACCCACAACTCCCTCATCCATGACACCCATCCACCAGCCTCAACCACACCCACCTCACTCATCCACCACACCACCCCAATTACCTTCTTACCTGACGACTGGACACCTGACAGAACCATCAACCTCCCTCCGTTTTTAAATAAGTAAGTACATACATGTGAGTCAATGATGGTATGAAGAAACCTGAGAGAGAGAGAGAGAGTTAAATATGTAACGCTATCTTGCCCCAGTTCTAATAGGCCCCAGTTCTAATAGGCCAGTTCTAATAGACCCCAGTTCTAATTGGCCGAGTCCTAATACAGTTCTAAAGGGCCCCAGTTCTAGAGGCCCCAGTTCTAATAGGCCCCCGGTTCTAATAGGCCCCAGTTCTGAGGCCCCAGTTCTAATAGAGCCCCAGTTCTAATAGGCCCCAGTTCTAAGAGGCCCCAGTTCTAAGAGGCCCCCAGTTCTAATAGGCCCGGTTCTAATAGGCCCCAGTTCTAATAGGCCCCAGTTTTAGGCCCCAGTTCTAATAGACCCCAGTTCTATAGGCCCCAGTTCTAATAGACCCCAGTTCTAATAGGCCCCAGTTCTAATAGGCCCCAGTTCTAGAGGCCCCAGTTCTGAACCCCGGTTCTAATAGGCCCCAGTTCTAATAGGCCCCAGTTCTAGAGGCCCCCAGTTCTAGAGGCCCCCAGTTCTAAGAGGCCCCAGTTCTAATGGGCCCCAGTTCTAATAAGGTTCTAATAGGCCCCAGTTTAGAAGGCCCCAGTTCTAATAGACCCCAGTTCTAATAGGCCCCAGTTCTAATAGACCCCAGTTCTATAGGCCCCGGTTCTAAGGCCCCAGTTCTATAGGCCCCAGTTCTGGGGCCCACTTCTAATAGACCCCGGTTCTAATAGGCCCCAGTTCTAGAGACCCCAGTTCTAAGAGGCCCCAGTTCTAAGGCCCCAGTTCTAGAGCCCCAGTTCTAAGAGACCCCAGTTCTGAGGCCCCAGTTCTAAGGGCCCCAGTTCTAGAGGCCCCAGTTCTAAGAGGCCTCAGTTCTAAGAGACCCCAGTTCTAATAGGCCCCAGTTCTAAGAGACCCCAGTTCTAAGAGACCCCAGTTCTAAGAGGCCCCAGTTCTAATAGACCCCAGTTCTAAGAGACCCCAGTTCTAAGAGGCCCCAGTTCTAAGAGGCCCCAGTTCTAAGAGACCCCAGTTCTAAGAGGCCCCAGTTCTAAGAGGCCCCAGTTCTAAGAGACCCCAGTTCTAAGAGGCCCCAGTTCTAAGAGACCCAGTTCTAAGAGGCCCCAGTTCTAAAGAGGCCCCAGTTCTAAGAGGCCCCAGTTCTAAGAGGCCCCAGTTCTAAGAGACCCCAGTTCTAAGAGGCCCCAGTTCTAAGAGACCCCAGTTCTAAGAGGCCCCAGTTCTAAGAGGCCCCAGTTCTAAGAGACCCCAGTTCTAAGAGACCCCAGTTCTAAGAGACCCCAGTTCTAAGAGGCCCCAGTTCTAAGAGCCCCAGTTCTAAGAGGCCCAGTTCTAAGAGACCCAGTTCTAAGAGGCCCCAGTTATAAGAGGCCCCAGTTCTAAGAGACCCCAGTTCTAAGAGGCCCCAGTTCTAAGAGACCCCAGTTCTAAGAGGCCCCAGTTCTAAGAGGCCCCAGTTCTAAGAGACCCCAGTTCTAAGAGGCCCCAGTTCTAAGAGACCCCAGTTCTAAGAGGCCGCAGTAGTGTGACAGGTGGGACAGCACTGTGACAACGTGATGGTGACGGCTGGGGACCTGGAGGAGGAGGAAGAGAAGGATGAGGAGAAGGATGAGGAGGAGAAGGATGGGGAGAAGGAGAAGGAAGAGAGAAGAATGAGGAGAAGGATGGGGAGGAGGATGAGGAGAGAGAATAACTGCCACAGTATAGACGAACAGAGTCAAGGAAGTCAATGTGTTCCCAGAAGTATGGACACCTGAGACTCTCCGTCATGTAAAAAAGCGCTGGGGGTCAGTCAGGGGTAGGGGGTGAGGTGTCAGTCAGGGGGTAGGGGTGAGGGTGTCAGTTAGGGGACAGAGATGATGAGGGTGTCAGTCGGGGTAGGGGGTGAGGTGTTAGTCAGGGGCGGGATAGACATCTGTTGATAAAGGTAGTACAGTAGACAGGGTAGTACAGACAGGGTAGTACAGTACAGGGTAGTACAGTAGACAGGGTAGTACAGTAGACAGGGTAGTACAGTAGACAGGGTAGTACAGTAGACAGGGCAGCAGTAGACAGGGTAGTACAGTAGACAGGGGTAGTACAGTAGACAGGTAGTACAGAAGACAGGGTAGTACAGTAGATGAGTAGTACAGTAGACAGGGGTAGTACAGTAGACAGAGTAGTACAGTAGACAGGGTAGCAGTAGGACAGGGTAGTACAGTAGACAGGGGTAGTACAGTAGACAGGGGTAGTACAGTAGACAGGGGTAGTACAGTAGACAGGGTAGTACAGTAGACAGGTAGTACAGTAGACAGGGTAGTACAGTAGACAGGGGTAGTACAGTAGACAGGGTAGTACAGTAGACAGAGAAAATACAGGGTAGTACAGTAGACAGGGGTAGTACAGTAGACAGGGTAGTACAGTAGACAGGGGTAGTACAGTAGACAGGGTAGTACAGTAGACAGGGTACTTACTGGCGACGCGTAGACTGACGGGGGGACTCGTTATAGTACCGGCTGGCGTGTTGACCAAGCAGCGGTACTCACCCTCGTCAGTCATACCCGAACGACGGTGGATCATCTGCAACAACAGGAGGTAACGGATTAACCCAACAGAAACCCCAACAGAAGCCCTCAATAACCCAACAGAAGCACTCAATAACCCAACAGAAGCACCATAACCCAACAGAAGCACTCAATAACCCAACAGAAGCACTCATTAACCCAACAGAAACCCCAACAGAAGCCCTCAATAACCCAACAGAAGCCCTCAATAACCCAACAGAAGCCCTCAATAACCCAACAGAAGCACTTAATAACCCAACAGAAGCCCTCAATAACCCAACAGAAGCACCTCAATAACCCAACAGAAGCCCCAATAACCCAACAGAAGCCCCATAACCCAACAGAGCCCTCAATAACCCAACAGAAGCACTCAATAACCCAACAGAAGTAACATAACACAGTAACACACCTGAACCACCTGTAACATCACTACTACACCTGAACCACCTGTACACCTACTCAGTACACCTGAACCACCTGTAACACTCACTAGTACACCTGAACCACCTGCAACATTCACAAGTACACCTGAACCACCTGTAACACTCACTACTACACCTGAACCACCTCTAACACTCACTAGTACACCTGAATCACCTGTAACACTCACTAGTACACCTGAACTATCTGTAACACTCACTAGTACACCTGAACCACCTGTAACACTCACTAGTACACCTGAACCACCTGTAACACTCACTACTACACCTGAACCACCCCTAACACTCACTAGTACACCTGAATCACCTGTAACACTCACTAGTACACCTGAACCACCTGTAACACTCACTAGTACACCTGAACCACCTGTAACACACTCACTAGTACACCTGAACCACCTGTAACATTCACATACACCTGAACCACCTGTAACACTCACTAGTACACCTGAACCACCCAACACTCACTACTACACCTGAACCACCTCTAACACTCACTAGTACACCTGAATCACCTGTACACTCACTCAGTACACCTGAACCACCTGTAACACTCACTAGTACACCTGAACCACCTGTAACACTCACTAGTACACCTGAACCACCGTAACACTCACTACTACACCTGAACCACCTCTAACACTCACTAGTACACCTGAATCACCCAATGTAACACCCACTAGTACACCTGAACCACCTGTAACACCCACTAGTACACCTGAACCACCTGTAACACCTACTAGTACACCTGAACCACCTGTAACATTCACAAGCAATACCGAAACCACTGTAACACTCACTAGTACACCTGAACCACCTGTAACACTCACTACTACACCTGAACCACCTCTAACACTCACTAGTACACCTGAATCACCTGTAACACTCACTAGTACACCTGAACTATCTGTAACACTCACTAGTACACCTGAACCACCTGTAACACTCACTAGTACACCTGGACCACCTGTAACACTCACCAGCACACCTGCAACACTCACTAGTACACCTGCAACACTCACTAGCACACCTGAACCACCTGTAACACTCACTAGTACATCTGAACCACCTGTAACACTCACTAGTACACCTGTAACACTCACTAGCACACCTGAACCACCTGCAACACTCACTAACACACCTCATAGACACTCCCTAACACACACACACACACACACCAACAAACGTAATTAACATAAACACTATCATACCTGTCCACCATTATGTTGACTGGTGTATAATGTTCTTTGTATTTACCATCACCAGTTTGCCTCTGAGATAA